>NC_056739.1:367812655-368100155 GCF_019279795.1 Protopterus annectens | reverse complement strand
CTTCGATATTTTCAAGTATTTCCAGTACTTTCATCCAAGAGTAATAGTAAGAAGTAGATCTTTTAGTTCTGTTCTTCACTGTTAATATTTCCATGTGAGCAACTGTTGTTGTTAAAGTCTCAAATTCCTTGAACGTGGTGAAGCCTCATTTTCCAGTGTATAGTTATGATTTTACGTGAAATTGCCAATAGTGCCCATAGGATTTTAGTGTCTTTTTTGGTACACAGTTTGGAATAGGAGAGTTGAATAAAATTAAAGACTTTGTTAATTGAAAATTATCATTATAAACAGTCTGAAAAAAATAATTAATGGATTTCCAGTACATATTGAGACATATACATTCATAAAAATATGCTGCCAATCTGCTTTTATCTTGGTATGGCATCTCCAACATTGATCTTCAATAGAATACATTTTGGCTAACCTATGTGGTGTATAGAAACTTCTATGTAGATATCTCCAAGTGAATAATTGCCAGTATTTTGATAATGTAGAAAATTTGGAAGATTTTAGAATATTACTTTTTCTTCTTTAACTGGAGGATGGTTGTTTATTAAAGTATAATAATCCCAGTATGATTTTTCATGATAGTTTTTGTTTTTAACAATTTTATAGATATTAGACAAATAACCTGTACCCTGATAAGGCTGTTTTGTGATAAGAATAAGGTATTCAATGAGTTTTGGAGCTTCATGTCTAACTGAAGGTTGCATTTGTTCTATTTTATTTATAAGAAAATGCCTTAGATTTTGTAAAACAGCCAATTGTCTTTATTTATATTATAATTATAAATTATCTGTTCCTTTGTTAGAATTTTCCTTTCTCTATAAGTTGAAGCCAAAAGAGTAATGTTTCTTCTTTAAGTATATTTATTTTAGATATTTGGAATGTATCTAGAATATTTGGTGTAAAAGCTATAGGGAAAATAAGAAAAATCCAAGAATTAATATTTGGTATTTTGTTTATATATGTTCTGAACACTGAAAGTGTAGAGCTTACATAGTTTGATGGCAATTTATTAATATTATTTCTTTTCCCTAAAAATAATCTTTTAACATCCATATAAGGGGTGATGGTATTACTGTTAAGTTGTCTTGTATGTGATTATAATTGATTTCTATGTAAATCTGCTCATGGGCTTGTTTCCATATAGGTGTGTATGAATTATTTAACCATAGTGTTATGTTTTTAATAACAGATGAGGTAATATATAAATCAATATCCGGTAAATTAATTCCACCATCTTCCCAATCTGGCAAATGTTTATTTAAGGCTATACGGGGTTTATTTGGAAACCATAGAAAATTTAAAATTAGTTTATTGTATCTTTGAATAATATATTTGGGAGGTGGCAATGAAAAATGTTGTATTAAGTATAATATTTTGGGAATATGTTTATTTTAATAAGATATAATCTGTCTGCTGTTGAAAATATATATTTATTCCAGTAACCAATTGTTTGTTCTATTTTGTCTAGTATTTTATTATAGTTAAATATTAGAGAATCTGTTAATTCATTGAGTAGATTTATTCCCAGATATAATAATTTACTTTCTGTTACTATATATTTGGAAAATCTTTTGTTTATATTATTTTTTTTTTACAATTACAGGGCATAATTTTAGTTTTGTTTTCATTAAATTTTAAGCCTGAAATATTTTGAAATTTATTCATGGAGTTAAATAGAGCATTCAAAGACTCATTTGCATCTGAGAGAGTTAATAGTATGTCATCAGCAAAGAGTTGGATTTTAAGGTTTAACATTTTATTAATACAAATGCCCTTTATGTTATTGTTTGATCTGATTTGATTTGCAAAGGGTTCTATGAGTAATGCAAATAACAATGGTGATAAAGGGCAACCTTGTTTAGTTCCCTTTTTATTGTTATAGGGCCTGATCTATATGATCCCAGTTTAACATATGCAGTAGATTTTTCATATAGTATTTGGATAAGATTATTAAAATTAGAAGGAAAGTTATATTCTTTTAAAACTAGTGAAAGTAAGTTCCAGTTAACCGAATCAAAAGCTTTATTAATATCTAATGAGATTACATTTAAATTTAGGACTTTATGTTTGCTATAATCTATTAATGTTAGTATTCTTTTAATATTATCTGAAGTATTTCTTCCTTTAATAAAACCTGTTTGATCTTTGTGAATTAAGAAAGGAAGAAAGTGTTTGATCCTATCTGCGTATAGCCATAAACATCTTGTAGTCTATATTGAGTAATGATATTGGCCTATATGAGGAACACTGTTTTTCATCTTTATCTGGTTTGATAATTGGGGATATCAATGAATATTTCCAAGAGGGTGGTATATTCAAATCTTTATTGGCTATATCATATACTTTTAATAATAAAGATATGGCTTGATTGGGTATTAATTTATACATTTCTGGTAGCATATTGTCTGGGCCAGGTGCTTTATTTGTCTTGAGCTTTTTAATTTGTGATTTTAATTCTGTCATATTGATTGGTTTGTTTATAATGTCTATTTGTTCTTGTGTTAATTTAATATGAATATTGTTTTCTAAGTATTTTTATATCCTTAGTAGGTGTATCTTGAGTATTTATGGAATTATCAATGTTAAATTGGAGTCTGAATGCTTCTAAAATATCATTTAGTTCGTAACTCTTTTGTTAGTATTGGGAATAAATATTTCTTTTATTTGCTTAGATTTAATTATTTTTTTGTTCTATTAGTTAAGTATCTCAGGTGTGCTGAATTAGTAGAGTATGAGTTTATTTTTATCTTTTCTAAGTTAATCATAATCTTATGGTGTAGCAATTCTGTATACTTCTTATTGATTTGTGTAAGTTCTTGAACTTGAGTAGCATTACCCTTTTGTATTTCCAGTTTCAATTTATCTGCTTTGTTTTGTAAGTCTAGCATATCTTTATTCCATAACTTCCTTTTATTTATGTACCAGGATAATATCTTCCCATATGTAACTGCTTTTAATGAATCCCAGACATATATTTCTGAAATATCTTCTGTGTAATTTATTTCTAGAAAGTTTTTGATTGTTTCTTCATAAAATTCTTTGAAATCTCTCAATTTTGTGATATAGGAAGGTATCCTAGTAATGGGATTTGAATAAAATGGTGTAAGCTCTATCTCAAAGACTATGGCATTATGATCAGATAAAGGACAATTTATGATTTTGACTTTGTCAATTTTTGTTATTAGGTCATTGGCAACATATATTCTATCAATTCTAGAGTTAGTTTTATATCTATGAGAATAAAATGTGAAGATTAGTGAGTCTGGTTCTGCAAATTCATTTATATCTTTTAAATACAATGTATCTATAAATTTTGATAGTGCTTTAGAGATAGGTTGTTTTCTTCTTTTGGATTTAGAATCTGTATCTTTTTCATTCATTATACAGTTGAAGTCTCCTGCCAATATCAGGCTACCCTTAGTTAAATGAATTATCTCTTCAAAATGCTGTTTAACTGTTTTTAATCCTAGTCCTGGGATCCAATATAGATTTACTAACATATAGATTCTCTTATTTAACTCTATTGAAACTAGACAAAACATACCTGATGTATCTTGATGAGTAGTAATTATTTTAGGTGTTATAGTTGAGTTGCAGTAGTATAGCTACTCCTCTTTTTTTTTTATATTGAGAGTTTATTAGTACTGTGTAATTATTAATATTTAAGTTGTTTATATCTCTATCTAATAAGTGTGTCTCTTGTAAAAGACTATTTGTGGTTTATGTAAGTTTATGTACTTGAATAGGCTTCTCCTTTTATTACTATTATTTAGACCATTAACATTTATGGATAAACATTTCATTTCCTAGTTTTGAGTTTGTTTTATGTGTGAGTTTATGTAAATATTGTTTATTCTTAGTTTCATCTTGGATACAGAATTCAAAAGTTTTTCTTGTATGATTTTTGCATGTTTCTGAGTGACACCAAAGTGATAGAATAAAAAAAAAACAAAGAACTTCCAAACTTGTAATTCTTAACCTTAAAACCATTCCCTATTGCTATGAGGTAATATTACCTCTTTGTTTGGTTAGTGAATCTAACCAAACAAACTTTCTACCCTCACAAATAATATTTGGATCAGTTTCTCTTATCCTCTTAGTTTTAAATAAAGATAATTGAATAATATATTACGATAATCTAATCAGCTAAAATATATACATATATTCTTTACTCATCTTATTGTAATTCAATAATACTTACTTCTAAGCAGGTTTCAAAAGGTGCAAATATTTAGATTAAGGTAGTATCATTTCAAAATAATTTAGGGTATTAATAAACATCATGTTAAAATCTATAACTGTATACTTCATACATCTGTTGAAAACTATTTACTGACATTACTGTATAATACAGTACCATTGTTGTGCAATTGTTTTAGACTACTCAAGTCCGAAACCAGTGTTTAAATTAATATTTGCAAAGTCATATTGGAATAAAAACATGAATAGTTCTGAAACCACATCATATTTCATGTTTAACATAAACTGAAATGCAATACAATGTATAAGTATATTAATATTTCTTTAGTAGACATTAAATATGTTCCTCTGATTGCATTTTTCAGCTTTTCAAAGACAATTCCCATGGCTGGAGACAACAAGATCACAATTTAGACATCTCCCTTATCCAAGAGACCACTCATAATGTTGTTACCTGATTGAGTGTCTTGTTGCCAACACTTCCATCAACCCTCAGAGGGACCCTGCACAATGAAAACTGACACAGTACAGAGGTAAAACTGCAGCGCACTTGACCACACCCTCAAAGCAAACATCTATGTATATCACATCAACTCCCACAGCTTAGACTGACACCCAACCAGTGAGTCTATCTGCTGACAACAAGTGCTGGAGATACAATCCTGACCTACTCAACACCAGTAATTCAATCCTACGACTGAACAAAAGTATACTGGAGAACACATCAAAACAATGGAAGCTGCCAAGATTCAAACCACCATGTACGAAAATATTACAGGCCAAAATTCCCAACCCATTTTGCAGCAAATAGACAAAACGTATTCAAACCATGGGGTAACACCTTTACCACGTCAAAAAGGTGTCCAAGAAGCTTGTTTTTCCTCCAACATCGGAGGACAGCCACGATGATCCATGCACTGCAAGAGTACCATTTTATCCTGGCAATTGCTTCACAACTGTATATAGAAACATTTAATCCAAATCATTAACTGGCACCACAACAATATTTCTCAGAAAAGCTGTTTTACAGCCAATGACCAGACAGAACCCATCATTGAGAGGATACATTTATCAAATGTCAAGTGCCCCAGCCATAATACAAGTGTCTCCTCAAATCAATCCCCAACGAATCTACTGCCCACCAAACTTGCAGACCAATACTGGCATCCTTTCATGCAGTCACTTTGGAACACAAAAATACAGGTCCGCTGATCAGGAACAACCAGGCTCTCAACTGCCAGACAACACACCCGTCTGCAGAAAGGTCCAAGAATCATAGTTGCATTGTCAAGCATCCTTGTCCACACTAACAGTAACATGATATACCCATACACTAGTATTGTGTCATTCTTGATAATGTAAAAGCCAGGCAATATTATAAGAAGGGTGAAGCCACAGCCAGGCAACATAACAAGAAGAGCACAGCCGCAGTCACCATTCAGATGAGCAAACGGAACAGCATGAGCCATCTAAGGATGGATAGCCCGTTGAGTACCTGCCACAATGCATGCCCATAATGCATGGCAACAGTAACAAATTAGTGTGGGCTAAGCCTCCCCTTCCACTCAAATCAGATCCAACACAATATGTGTGTAGAACACAGATGCTTGACAAAGCCCAAAGCCACATGGGATATAAACATTGTATAATTGACACGGGTCAAATCCACTGTTGTTATGTTACTCATTATAGTTGCCTATACAATCATTGCTTCCACTTTCTCCATCTAGTATACCATACCGCCATCTAAATGTTTGATTTGCCAAATGCACATCCAACCTTCTTGTTGCATCCCACCTGCCCACCCGAGGGCATACCTTGGCAGCAGGACATCAGTAGTATTCTGCAGGAGCACCAGCGTGGGAAATGGCAACCTCCCCAAAACAAACCTGTCAGTTGCTTGACATTTACTAGTTTCTTTAGAGAATTTGTAAAACAGCAGTGATTTTATTTGCTGATGATTAATTTCTGCTTTTAAACTCTGCTGTATAAAACATAGTAAGGGATAGCTAAAATGTCTGGAAATCTAAACTGATAGAAAGACAAGCAGATATATGTCCTTATCTATCAAGGTGCTAGAAGACATCAGTAGCCATAAACTGAAAGTGCTTCAAAATAAATATCTGTGTATATTTATATGAACCTTTATATTATTTATGTTTCCTTAGAAGGAATTTAGGTTTCTGTATCTTTAAATGTGGACCTAGCTTATTTTCTGACTAGACGTCAATTAGAAAGTGTCAGGGATGGCGATACAAGTAAATGCAAGCAATAAGTAACTCAAGTTTCTAGTGATGTTTGTGGCTGTTAAATTGTCTCAAGAACCAAGCGGGAAAAGGTATGTGTTTTCTTTTTCTTTTCCTTCTCTTACTTGGTGACAAACTCATGTAGTGTGCAGCACTCTAGTTTGTGGAGTAGTGTTCACAACTGTCAAACTTTGCATTTTAAACATGCTATGCCTTATTTCTCTACAAAAGAAAAGACAACAGGATATCTAAGCTAGTCACAAGCATCTTTCAACTCCGGATGTCTGGAGCCACAACACACATGACTTATAGCCTCAAAATATCACTTAAAACATATTTTTCACTGGACTATATCAGTATGTGCATATGGGTCAAAGGCAGAACATCTTTTAAGATTATTTAAAGTAGTCTTATGATACATCCTAACTGAAATACTTCATTTCAAAAGCAACACATTTCTGCCCAGCATTGGCGTTTATCCAAACAGGGACACTTTTAACTTATAAAAAGTAATGCTGTCAGGATGTAACTGATAATAAGTTATATAGCAGCCATTACTATACCTATTAAGCAATATAACCATATACTGATTAAAATATTATAAGTTAATGAAGATTTTATAAAAGAAGAGAACAAATAAAACAACAAAACACAAAGAGAAAATAAATAAATAAATAAATAAACTATTTGGGAACATTATTATGCATTGATTACTCTGATTAAGAATATGAAAATAATAGATGGATAATAATGAAAAATAGAGTAATGTTTAAATTATGCTTAGTATATTGATGTGAGTTGAGATAAATGTATTTACATTTATGCTAATTTTGACATTTAAAATATAAATGAAAACAGTACCTGTTTTGGTGTAACTTGAAGACAGTAAGAACTTTTTTTTTGTTGTTAGTATTATTATTTAGATTTTTACAGAATATAACATATGTAAGATTATTTGTCCTTTAGTTTTTTTCTTTTGCTCAACAGTTTTCCAATTATTTACTTCAGCATTTCTCTTTGTACTTATTGTCCAGTCCATAGATTCTTCATGTGTTAGGATGTTGTTGTTGGTAAGGTATTTTATTGCTGAATCTACTGTTTCAAAGATTTTTATTCCATTTGGTAGAAAAACTTTCAGTCTTGCTGGGAATAAAAGATGGACTTTCAGTTGCTTTTCTTCAAGGTTTTTTATTGGTAGAAATTCTTTTCTTTTGAAACCACCTTTGTAGAATAATCATTGTCAAATCTTATTAATGAATCATTGTATTTGATGGGAGAATTTGCCCAAGCATTTCTTAATATAAGATCTTTATCTTGTGTAGAAAAAGTCTCACAATTATAGATCTCGGCTTGTTCTTACCGGAGAAGAAGCATTTCCAGAAGCTGCTAGTGATCTATGCCCGTTCTATACCATATGAAAGAGCTTCAGGTATTTTTGTTACATCTGGTATCCAGGTGGTAAGAAAGTTTATCATATTGTCCCCTTCAGATTTTTCTGGTAGACCATATATTCTAATATTATTTCTTCTTGTTCGGTTTTCCATATCATCAAGCTTTTCTAGTAAATATGTATTCTGTTGAAGTAAGAATTCAGTTTGTTGTTCTTCTATTTGGACTCTAGTGTCAATGTCACTTAATGACTGTTCAATAAGTGATATCTGTCCTTTCTGCTGTGTAAACATTTCTTGAAGCTGTTCCAGTTGTTGTGAGCACTTTTCTTTAAAAGTATCTATTTTATTGTCCATCTTGTCGATTTTATTGTAAGTTCCTGTATATTTGTAATGAGAGACTGCAGGTCTTTTTTGAGAGAAGAGTCTTGTGCTGTATTCCTTAGATGACTCATGCTGTAAAGCTGATATTGGTGCTGATTTTCCAGTAATTAATTTGACAGGAATTATTCAAGTTCTGACAATAAAATTTTTCTTATAGATGCTCAGAGTTATTAGAAATAAGTTAGTAATAAAAATTTCTTCAAATTAAATATTATTTTGTAAAATTCCTGTCAGGAATTGTATTGAGATAAGAGAGCTGAAATGAAGTGCAGCTATCAGTTCAGCATCCTAGCCACTGCTGTTCCTTTCTTCTACAGCAAGAGCTGTGCATATATACTTAATTTGAAGGTATTTTTGGACACCCAAACCCCTGAGATAGGGGTGAGGACAACAATAATGTGTTGTGAAGCCAGTTAGACCAGATTACATGTTTCCAGTGGACACATATGTGAAGTGGACAGCTATGTATGAGGCAAATTTTTTTTTTTTTTTTTTTTGAAAACAGATTACCCTTTTTTTTTAAGATGAGAGTGGGATGTTGGGGAAGGATAGTAGGTATATTTGGGGAGTTAGGTTGAGTATGAAAACAGACAAGACAGACAAAATAGCATACAGGGGCTGTATATGCCTCATGTGGGGGTAAACACATTGGACGGGCAAGCGTGCTTGGAAATCAGAAGCCCATGAGCCCCCATATGTAATGAGTCCACTGCACATTCATGGCCCTAAAGGTGGCTGTGCTGGTGGCTGAGCAGAAGGGGCAGGCTGATCCTCTAATTGTCAAAAAACAAAAAGACAGCTGTCTTTTTGTTTTTCACTAGTTTGTCTTACTTTGGTTCCTGTCTGTTGATCCTCTAATTGTGCCACATGGTCCTCAAGTTGGCACAGCAGATCTCCAAAGTCCTTTTGAAGCTCGCTATGCACCAATCTCTGGATCTGGCTTCGGGCAATGGTATCCTGTCCTCTCCTGCTCCCAGGGGTGGACACGCCCCACCCCCTGAGGTGGTTCCTCTCGAAGATGGTGCTGGACCAGCAGATGAAGAGGCCCCAGGGTGGGTCCCATACGTGCTATGGTGTTGCAGTTTTAGAACATATGTGGGTTAGTAATAGTCAACACAATCCAGGATTAGTTATAAAAGCATGCATAGATATTCCCATTAACCCTAAACTACAGATTTGGAACAGTTGCTTAGCAAACAGAACACATGCATATATGGAACGACAGTGGCCATTACAATGGCATGCAGGTTACATTGATAGCAACAGGCCACCAATGATAGCATTTCAACATGGATCATTAATAAAAACACATTTCTATATTTGTAGGACATATGTCCCAACAGTAGGTTTGGTGTAAAATATACCCTTTGATTTGTGTGTTTAGATTATTGCTGCAGATATGGTGGGGGGAGAAAGAGATGTCAAATAACAATTTGTATATCATTGTGGTACTCACAACTTTAATGATCATTGCTCTAATCATTACTCTACAGGTATTATTACAAAATCCTATGGCCTTGGTTTGGGCAGTGGTATGTTTGTACGCAGAGTATAATTCAACCGTGTTTTATCTACTTTCTACTTCTCTTACCTGGAAGACCCATGCGGGAATGTTTGTTAACACTACCTGACTATTTCTACACATATTCACAAATCCTAGTTAAAATTATGCATACAGCTTACTACCACTACCAGGATTTGAACCACGGCTGTGTCTGCTAAGAATACATCCATTTGTGTTTCATCAGAGTGAGCTATTGAGAAAGTGCTGTCTCTTCCTTCAATGTTTTTTGTCCAAGTCTTTCTTGGTTGTACAATCTGACCTTTTAATTACAACATTCTTATACAGACATTCCTAGACATGTTTTTTATGTAGCACAGTGTGGGAAACAGTGGTTAACGCAAAATTACTATACAGATATATATATCAGATCTTAGTGAATGCAACATTTCATGCCATACAATACCAGAGTAAACACAACCATTCCAGGATTTAGAACTTTATTGCCATGCAGTTACAGTTTTATTTAAATATTACCTTTATGGGACTATTACTGTCATGTTGCCTGGTTACAAACCATATACATTTTCTATACTGCCAGGTGACATTCTACTCCTTTATATTTATTTGCTATGACTACTACAAGCAGGATTGTTACTCACCAACCTCAAGATGTAGCCCTTGCAACCTACTGGCATGGGCTTCCTGATTCGTAGCCCGCTCAGTTGGAGCTGTAATGAAAATAGAGAAACATTTAGGCATACCTATCCATCACATACACAGGCTGGACTTTGGTAAACAGTTATTGCTATGAATACTTACACACTGCTGGGACATCACCCCTCGGTCTTTCTTCTTGGACCCACTGTTCCAAGATCTCCCTCTTCCTCCATTTCAAGTCAGCATAGTGGTGCCAGACCTGCTCACCAGTCCGAGGGATACCAGTGGCACTGGTGAGATCATGGGTGAGACTTTCCCAGGCTTCTGCTTTATATTGGGAGCCCTGGTACTGGTCCTGCAGCAGTCTCACATCATGTTTTTTTTACCAGTAGTCCTACCATGACCTTGGACTCTTGTATGCCCCAGCGCTGCACCCGAAAGTGCATTCCCTCTCTAACACCTGCCATACTGCCTACAGTGGAGAGCTACAACAAGTTATGAGCTGTATTCCCACCTGAGATGCTTAAATATAGCTGATTTCCTACCCTTTGCCATGATTGGATGGTTTTGTATATGCTGAGCTAAGCTAAGCTATAAGCAAACCAGCTTAGCTAAGGTTGGCAGTGCATAAAGGGGCAGGTTCAGCACTGCTTACCAATGGGCAAATCCACTTATCTAGGCTACTCATTGCTTAGTATTCATATGTACACAATGCTTACACCAGGTCAGCATTGCTGTGCAATGCTTAGCATTGCTTATGTTTTATTTTATTGGACTACCACCTGTATGGGATTGATTCATCATTCATTACATAATATAAATTTGTTTACCTTACCTTCCATCCCCCAATGTGCTGTAATTACATTTATTCTTGTATGACTATACTGTATGGGGCATTTGTGTTTATATGGGTGTTTCACTACTTTATTACACTGACACCTCACATCTGGGCCTAATACACTACTCTGGTTGAGAAATATAAGTTACTTCCTACATGAATATACAAATAAATTAAAACTGTAATGTTTACACATACAAAATGGAAATGGTTTTGGTGAGGCTCGAACTGTGAATAACTGCATGCAAGGTGTACACTCTAACCACTAAAATATTGTACATACTTATGCTGGATGTCTATTGCTATTTAACTTATCGTGCTGTTTCAGCTGGGCTAAGCATAGCTAAGCAATGGGCACACCCGCGCAGCTACACTTAAACTTTATTGCATATGTGAAAAAAAATTATTTGTTGTGTTTTTTACTTTGTACCCTTCAGAATATCCATGCTAATGATAAACCTGTTATTCTCTCACATTTCTGGGTTTGTAGGGACAATTGTCCCTTATGGCTTTGTCCAGATTTCTTACCCTATGTTGGGGGTGTTACAAGCGTTCTCACTCTATTTAAATAGCTGCACAGCAAATCTGCTATGTAGGGTGTGTGTGTATTGTGAGAGCACTGCTCTCAGACACGCTCCCTGCACTCGTACACAGAACCATGTCCGTATTACAGCATGGAAGTACGCCTTCATGAATATGCATGGAGCGCTGCCGTGCTGCACAAGAACTGTTCCTTCCATGCAGGAATAAGCTATTCCTGCACGGACGTTTACTGATTCTGGGGGTTCTACTTTTCAAATGAGTAACCAGAAGGCATTAATTTAGCTTTCAGATAAACATGTATCCCATTCACTCGTACTTGAGGTACACATATAGTAATGCATTTAAATCAACAGCAAAATGATCAGTGTGACCAATGTTATAAGGCTTTTATAGTCATTATCTGACCTTATTGACTGGGGATGCCAAATAGAAGAAGATGCTTGTATGCTTGAAAGAATAAATCATTAATTTATATTAGAGACCCTCCAGAACTGGATTCAATAAAGGAGCTATAGCTTATAACAAAGCTAGTCAATAGGTGATAGGCCTTTCTAGTATATCAAGGCTTGGGAAACATTACTTGACTTATCTTATTTCAAAACTCTGCAGTCTTATAGTATGCCATTGAAACATGATTTATTACTTCTGTAGCAGATGTAGTGGGTTCATATTTTTTTTTCTGATGTGGATAATTTGAAAGTATTGTCATGTATGTAGCTTGTTTTTTTCCGACATGAATATATCTTGTAACACAATCTCAAACATCCTACATTTAATAACTATCTTCAAAGCTTGATGAATGTAGAGGAAGGTTCATATTTTGATACCTCTTTTGTCAGATGTCAGTCTACTCTGACCTAAAACAAAAGTACTAAACACATGCACGCAAAAATATACAGAATTGTGAGTTTACTGAGCTCTAGCTTCATCAAATCTTTCATAAACAAATTTAAAAAGTACTTTATTTCACAATATATTTGTAGAATTCTGCATGTCTTTTTAACACAAGTATGTGCCATATACACTGCACCCCCCAGTCCATTTATATCTTCATCTGGTAATGTAGAATTCATTTTTATAAACATTTATAGAAAGCTTCCTTTTCATCTCTGATTATAAATGCTTGCTTATAAAAGGACATCATATCTATAACCACAGAAACTGCTGTTTCCAAGGAAATGCATAAGAGTAAGGTTAAAAACACTTAAGATGAAACAAGTACTTAACATTTTTGAACAACAGATAGCATTGCTTGCAGCTGCCTGCAGGGAATGTGTTCAGATTTATGCAACAGCACCAAACAAGAGATAGAGACAGATAGAGAATAACAAATGCAGAAATAAAAACTGCACTGTAAGGCAGCAGGTAACAATTTTTCTGGTTGTGTCCACTCCTGTGGGATCATACTGTGAGTTACTTTCTGTAACTAAAATGCAATCCAAAGTGGTATAAAGAAACCAAATAAAAAGCAACCACCAAGCAAGGCAAAGGAGGCAACCAGGAACCCAATTCTAGCATGGCAATTAACTTTATTCTCCTCCTTTGTCTATAAAAACAGACCTTCAGAATGATCAGTGATCCGTAAATGATTTAGTTACTTTATGTAACTAATTGGTGGCCATGAAACTGTTACTTTTTACAAGTAAGTAAAAAAGAGTTAAGTATCATTCCTTGCCATGGTTTGATGTGCCACTGACTGCAACTGGTGCAGTCAGTTTGGTGAAACATTCCTTATTAGGATCTCTGTCTGTTTGTTCATTTTGAGTGAAGCGAATCCCATTCTTCAGGGTGAAGGTTAGTAAGTAGATTGTGTTAAGGGCTCAGGCACAGATACTTTTTTGCAAGTGATAAAAGGCACATAGCTTATTACAGACCAGCTTTACCTTGCTATTAAAGTGTTACAGTAGTTCTTTATAATGGCTGTGTCAATCATAATCATCTTTGTAGAGTTTGAATTGCATTTACTGTTTAGGGCTATACACTCAAGTGTGTTAGCCTTGTCTGTGTTTATTTACTGTATTATTGCAATGTTTAGCCTGTTTTAACCAAAAAAAAATACTATCTTGTTTGCTTGTTTCCCACCTTTCCTAGCTAGTATAGTCCAGATCCCTGGCTTTGCTGGTTTCAAGACTTTATTTTCTGTGTTCAGAGCTATCCAGACCTTGCTGTGGTAGAGGAAAGTCCTACTGCTTGCCAGTGGGAGTGGTGAGCATTGTACTGCGTATCTAATACTAGAGGAGTGGTTTCCAGCTCTGAAATTATAATTGTATTAGCCATTTTGGGCTGATTTCTATCACTTTCAATTTTCTGGCTTAAAAACACACGTGTTTGTGCATTTTTCACATCATGCAGCACCGCGGGACTACGGTTAAACTATTCCCAGTGCCAGAAAGTCTGCTCTTTAAATTTTCCCTTAGAACTAGCTGCTTTCTCAGTAGTAGTACTAAAATCTGAACCCCTGTGACTAGCACTTGCTCTAGAACCTGCTGGAAAGCAATAGGAAGCATTAAACTGATACAAGCACTCAACTCTCCTTGTTAATAAGGAGAAATTATTTGTAGACACTAAACTGCCTATAATTGCAAAGTACCTTGCAAAGGTAAGGGAAAACAGCTCTTGTACTTTACAAAAAAAGCACCTAAACAGGCATGTCCAAGGGTAGCTTCTGGTGATTTCTCCTGTCCACCTGGTTAATCTGGGCATACTGGGCCAATGCAGCAACTGCTTCATGTACACAGACAACCCTCTCCTCCTACCACCCAACACTACAACTTGTGAGAGATGCACTTACATAGCCAAACTGGAAGCAAAGATCTCTCCACCAAGATTTTGCTAGACAGTCAAGAGGAGAAGGTTAACACCTGGACTACACCTCAAGCAACACATAGCCCTTCAAAACCCACACCATCAACACTCACACATATCAACACTAAACCCACATATGCGGAGGCCTTTAAAATTAATCTGCCCAAGCAACAAGGACCTCTGAAGCTGAAATGCAAACACCAGTCACAACCAAAGTGACACATAGCTCACAACACCAGTGTGCCACCCAACAATAGCCCCTAAAGCAAGACAACATGCCCAACACTTTAGTCATAGGTGACTCTATAGTCAAGCACACTGATGTCCCACTCACCAGGCTGAGCAAGGAGAAAATTATTGTCAGCTGCCTGTCGGGTGCCAGGATCTGCCACATAACGCATGCTCTCAAGTCACTCCACAAGTACAGATATGACTCTGTCATTGTCCATGTTGGAGTGAATGACTTGAGACATACCTCCCTGGACTACATGAAAAGAGACATGGAAGAGCTCTCGGATCATGTGGTCCAGGCAGGTATGACCCTAGCCTTGAGTAGCATCCTGCCTCCGCCCAGAATTATACCACAGTATAAGGACAAAATGATTGACTTCAACAATTGGCTAAGCTTCTGGTGTCATTCAAAGGGGATCCAGTATTTGTCTGCCTAGGATGACATGAACGACAAACCACAATGCTTTGCCAGAGATGGTTTGCACCTGTCACCACTGGGATTCAAGTTCCTGGCTAAAGCTCTTGCCACCCCTATAGTGCCTTTTTTAGGCAAGGTTCAAAGGACAAAACCACCACTGTAACAGATACAAGCATGCAAAATCTGAAGGTAATGCTACTCAATGCTAGAAGTCTAAACCTCAAAATGCACTCTCTCGAGGCACTCCTAAAAATGGAGAACATCGATATCTGTGCAGTAACTGAGACCTGGTTCAAGACTCCAGAGTGCTCCCCTGCAACACCAGGCTACAACTCTTACCATACTTTCTGGCCACCAAACCAAGACTGAAACACTAAAGGTGGAGGAGTGTCCATATTCACCAAGGATATTCACACCTCCAGGCTAGTTGCCCAACACAATGCATCTGAAATTCTCCATGTGCAACTAACACGAGGTAAGACTGCAATGCAAATTGTAGCTTGCTACAGATCCCCCACCATGCCCCAAGATTCTCATTACACCTTTCTAAACATATTGGAAAATAATAAGATACAACCAAACACCCTAATACTGGATTATTTCAACTACAGTGCCATTAACTGGGAAAACTACTTGGGTACCAACACCTTTTCCCAATAGTTCTTGGAATTCATAAATTCCAATGCCCTGGATCTACTATTCCATTGTCCCAACAGGGGTCCAATATCCTAGACCTGGTCAGTACCAACACGGGAGATAGATGCTCCACACCAGTGGTCACCCCCTCATTGGTCAGGTCTGACCATAAGCAATTCACACTTGACATCCACATCCCACCCCCAACCTCCAGTAAGGAAACCTCCATAAAAAACTTCTCCAAAGCCAACTTCATTGCTACTTAAGTCAGAAATGACAAACTTCCTGGCACCCATACAGACGGGAGCTGAAAGTTTGACTGCTGAATCCTACACTAAGGCACTGTACGAGCACATCAACTCGTGCATGAATCGTGCCATCCCAAATAGAAAGAAGATGCTCTCCTCCAAAAAAAAGGAAGCCAATCTGGTGGTCCTCTGCCATAAACAAACTATACAACAGAATGAAGAAACTGCTGCAGAAAAGAGGAAAATCCCAGGATGCAAAAAAGTCCCTTACAGCCTCAGTAAGAAGCTGAGATCCCTCATAAAATCCTCCAAAGCCAGTTATGAAAATAAAATTGCAAAAGATTCCAAAGACAACCACAAGGCATTCTATAGTTATGTCAAGAATCTCAATGGCAATATTCAGATCTGTGCTGAGCTACAACAGAATGACCTTAAATATACTGATCCCAAGGATACTGCCAATATCCTGGCAGATCGATTTAGTGCCAACTTCACCCCCCTCTCAGCCCCTAAAGGGCCCATCTCAATACCAAAAGATTGCCAAATTCCAGTAATCATGGCCACACAGGTAGAAATCGCACTCTCCAAAACTAAGAATACAGCATCCATGGGACCAGATGATATCCCGGGCTGTGTACTACATGAACTACAAAATTAACTGGCACCTCACCTAAGTGTCATGTTTAATCATAGCCTCACTTCAGCCTTCATGCCCACTGAGTGGTGCACAGCTACAGTTATCCCACTCCACAAGTGGAGATCCACCTTGGATCCCAGGAACTACCATCCCATCAGTCTGACTTGAGTCTGATCTGCAAGGGCATGGAACGCATCATCATGGAACTTATAAACAAAGACATTGGCAACCTTCAAACACTGGACCCCACCCAGTTAGGGTTCATGAAGGGACGATCTTGTCTCCTGTACCTGATTGACTTCTTCGAATCAGTCTCCAGAGCTGTGGACGAGGGTAAGGCGGTCCACAGAGCATATCTGGACCTCGCCAAGACCTTCAACACCATCCCCCATTCTGGAATCATAGATAAAGTTACTAAGCCGAGCATAAATCCCTACATCACTCCATGGGTTGCCATCTGGCTTACTGACAGAACCCAGACTGTAAAAGTAGCCAACTCCAAACCCACTCCAGACAAGTGACAAGTGGAGTACCTCAGGTTTCAGTCCTGGGACTGGTCTTGTTTGGCATCTACTTCTCTGAAGTACAGGCCAACACTAAGGGACTCTGGCTAACAATGTTCACAGATAACTGCAAACTGGGAGCCATTATTGAATCCCCAAATGATGTGGATATTTTACAAAAGGGCCTTACAGAAACAGATGCTTGGTGCCAGAGCCATGGGCTCAAGCTTAATGCCAAGAAATGTATAGTTATCCCCTTTGGGAAAAAACATGTACCCATGAATTACCACATAGGTGACAATACACTAAACATTGAAAGTGTGATGAGAAACTTCAGGACACAGGTGGACAGTGGTCTCATCTTCAACAACCACATTACTACAACAGTCAGGAAATCCTTCTGTGTGGCATACCTCATCATTAAGGGTTTTTCATCTAGGAAAAAGGAGGTCATTGTCCCACTGTACTCATCTCTCATTAGACCCATTATAGAGTACAACACCCCATTTGGTATGTACTTCACAAGACATCTGCAACAGCTGGCAAGGCCACAGAAATACCTCACTAAAAGAATCACAGGCCTAAAGCAGATGCCCTATGCTGACCATGTAAAAAAACTCCAGCTGTACTCTGTGGGATATAGTCTGCTCAAAGGCGATGTCTGCTTAACATACAAGACCATGTCAAACCCTGACCTGTTGGACATGCTCCACTTAAAGAAATCCCAATTCCTCAGAGCCACATGCTGTAGGGATATAAACCTTGTCATCACAATGAACAAAACATGCTGGAAGGATAGGTTCCTGACCCAGAGACTCCCCATACTCTGGAATAGATTGCCCATACATGTCAAGCAGAGTGCCTCCTTGGCCCTCTTTAAAAGGAACCTTGACAATTGGATGTGAGATAGGAAATTCATCATGGGGATCACATTAGTCTCCCTGCAAGACAGGGGTCCAGGGAAGTAAATATTGTGGGAAGAAATATCTGGGTAATTGTTTGGCTAGGCTTGTATAGGCCCTAGGGCCAATAGCCTAGTACCAACCTATGAACCTATATGCCTATGGATAACCACCTATAAGCTGCCTAGTTTCCTCAATAAAATATTTTTTTTCTGATGGAAGAGGACCTTTAATCCTGCTAATCTTACATAAACTATGGCCATCGGACTGCTTGCACTAGGAACAAAAGATTTTATGTCATGCACTGCTACTTTAAGGTTCACCTTGAACACCGTTATATATCTGTAGTTTGTGTAAGACTCATCTGTATAATAATTAATTCAGTGTATCATTTCTGTGTTTGTCACCTCTGCCTAGATTTAGATCATAATTTGTGTACAGCAATGGTGACTGCCTGCACAGGCTAATTTTGTTAGTTCAAAAATGTAGCTGAAATGGTGCATTTTTCTCAGTGCATATCATCATTTTAAGACTACAGATTAATGACCTCTTAATGTAATGCAAGTATCCTTCGCCTTCCAGTTCTATGCAAAGCTGTGTGTCACCTTGTGAAACCTGAAGACATTGTGTGGTTATGCTGTTCTTGCTACTAGCAAGTGCTGACATCCTGTAACACTGCCCAGTTACCAACTAATGCTAATGGTCTGTTGTGCTACTGATTTAGAAGAAAGGTGACATGTATGAAAAATAAGTAACGAATATGGAATGTCAATATGAATAAGAAAAAACAGTACATCCAAAGGCTAGGGAAAAGCAAAAACGTCCAGAATAGCTCACATAAAATTTTATTAGGTAAAAAATAATAAATAAATTGATTGAGCTCTTTTCTTTGGATTAATATCAGGCTTTCTCAAGATAAAGCATTTACAGAAAATCAGAGTTTAAATACTTTCTGACCAAAGTCATATGACTTAGCATGGTAACAAATTACAATATGCAAATTAATTGTTAAAGCACCCATTAAACAATATGCAAATTAATTGTTAAAGCACCCATTAAAATCTCATTAAAATAAAACAGTAAAATAAAACAGGTAATCGAAAAAAAACTAACAAAAAGGTTACAAAACATCTATATACTTGCAATACAACCTGTACTAGGAATAATTAAATGATTCTGAACAATTATCCTCAGGCTTCATAAAATCCTAAAAAGATCTTTTAAATCTTTAAATATTCCTAAAAAGTTTCCTTAAAAAGCCTCATGTGTGTCTTAATAACTGTTTTATAAATACTGTTATGAACATTTTTTATTATCATGTAAAAAAGAAAAAAAATTAAAAAAGATAAAAGAATATTAAAAATAGTTGAAAAATTGCTGAATAAACTTTGCAAAAATGGATAAAATAATCCACCTAACTGCACGCTGTGAAAATGTAAAATCATAACTTGGCCCTCCTTAATTTTAAAGCACTCGTGATACTAATGCTATCATTCAGACCAGGGGGCTTAGTTGCATTCCATTTAAGCTGCCACAATTCCTTGTACTCCAGTCGGGCCTCCCAATCACCCCCTCTACCATCCTGCAGGACCTGTTCTAAGATGGTTAACTTAAGCTGCATACTAGAGCATACACCAAGATGCTTAAAAAAAGCATTGTTGTCCTTCTTAGACACATCATAAAGATGTTCGTATATCCTTCTAAGGGTTCTCTCAGTTTTGCCCACATAAAAACTGGAGCATTGACTGCAAAAACCTAAATAAACAACACTTTTTGTACCACAACTGTAATAATGCTCAGCCCTGAATTTAAACCTCCTAGAAGGAATAAATAACGAGCTGTCATTAAGTACATAAGGACATTGTTTACATGAACCACACTTGTACGTTCCAAGCTTAGGAAAAACCCTCGTGCTATCGACTCCAGGTCTTTTCTCAAAAAAGCTCTTGAGGTTCATGTCCCTTCTCCTGACAAAATGGGGGCATTCCTTAATAATCTGTTTAAAATCATCATGTTGTGCCAAAATGGGCCAAAATCTTAAAATTGACTGTTCCACCTTTAAAGATTCCCCAGAAAAAGTGTACACAAAACTATTGTGATGATCAAATCATTCTGGTGATTTAGAAAGTAGGCCATGTGTTGTGCCTTTACCTAACAAAGGGGAGTAAATACCCTCCCTACCAGCAATAACCTCCTGAGCTAAATCATTCACCAAATGTATTGGGTATCTCCTTTCTTCAAAAAGCTGCTTCAAAAAATTATTAAATTATGAAGCCTGAGGATAATTGTTCAGAATCATTTAATTATTCCTAGTACAGGTTGTATTGCAAGTATATATATGTTTTTTGTAACCTTTTTGTTAGTTTTTTTTTTTTTTTTTTTGATTACCTGTTTTATTTTACTGTTTTATTTTAATGAGATTTTAATGGGTGCTTTAACAATTCATTTGCATATTGTAATTTGTTACCATGCTAAGTCATATGACTTTGGTCAGAAAGTATTTAAACTCTGATTTTCTGTAAATGCATTATCTTGAGAAAGCCTGGTATTAATCCAGGCGAAAGCACTTGATGTTAATTTTATTATTTTTTACTTAATAAAATTTTATGTGAGCTATTCTGGATGTTTTCGCTTTTCCCTAGCCTTTGGATTTACTGTTTTTTCTTGGTCTGGACTCTACCTGGTTTCTTGTTACTTGGCCAGTATGAATAAGAGACATTCGATGTGATATAATTTCCTCAAGAAATGTTACACACTGGTTCTAATGAAGGTATCATATCACTTACAACATCCAGTGCTTTTTCTTTAAAAAGGAATACTCTGACTATTATAGACTGGTGTGAACAGTTTGGTTTCTTTGCCTTTTTCCTTTCTTCCTTCGTTAACCAGCTAAAGGGACTGGTCCTAATCAATTGACCATTTTCAGTCATGACCCAAGGCAATTGGCCAATTGATATTCATATTGACACTACAATGTGTGTATTTCATGTGTGTGTGTGTGTGTGTGTGTGTGTGTGTGTGTGTGTGTGTGTGTGTGTGTGTGTGTGTGTGTAGAGAGAGAGTATGTAATTATTGATGAGATTGATGGAAACACAGTGATAAAGCTCATTGATAAAAAATCATTTAAAGAAACTAATCACAAATTTAACAAAAGCATCATATTTGTAATCACAAGCAAACCTAAAATAAATGGTTGTGCTGCTGGGAATTCTTTCATCTGCATTAAGGAGATGTTTAAAAATAATACAATGAAACTCAAAGAAAGGCATTTTCTGTTGTCAAGCATTTACTTCCCTGAAGTGGAAAGCCGGTATACCAGGATGCCAGTGATATGGGGTTGTCGGCTTTTTTATGTTAGCATTATGAAAGTCAGGTAAGTGAGATTTTGATCTACTGTAAATCCCACATACTAAACTTGAAATTATGCCGTTGCCTTGACCACACAAAGTCTTAGTCTGTCCTACTGTATAACCTGTTGCATCTCTTAAAATTCTTTCTCTGTTAATAACGTCTACTTAAATTAACCTTTTAAATGCTCAAATGCAAATAGTTAATAACCTTTTCTTTTTTACAATTATTTTGCATTGTGATTGTTATTTAATATTGTGACTGTCATTTAATATTTGTATATTGTCACTTTATCTTTACTTATGTTTGCTGGGGCTTTTCCCCTTGGGTCTCCACTGAAAATGTATTTGTTTGCAAACTCAGTTGGACTAACCCAGTTGACAAATGTGACAAATGTGAAATAAATAAATTAATATATATATATATATATATATATATATATATATATATATATATGGAAAGTGTATGATTCAGTAAGGTAACTACATGACATGGCATGTGAAATATTCAGAAAAAAACGGGTCCCAGACAGTTTGCCGAACGGCCATTTCTCGGACACTGAAATGGCCGGGCATACTTGCGTGAAAGTGCCTTTTGCCGAAAAAGCATTTTCACGCAAGTATGCTAACAGGTCAGGGAAATCTTGGGGCAATGGCTGTTGCTGAGATCGTAGTACAGTGGGGATAAGGGAATATTCCGTTTTCCCCACTGTAGTGCGATCTCGGAGTAAGAATATAAAAGTAGGGGGGTGGGGTTGCAGGGGGGCTTGCTCCCCTGCATAAACATGAGTTTTGTGTTTGTATGTGTTTGTTTTTGTTTTTTTCTTAGTGTTTGTTAGGGACTTTAGCGAAAGTGCTTTTTCGGCAAAAAGCACTTTCGCTAAAGTGGATTTGGTGATTTTGTTTCGGACAATTGAACTTTCGTTCAACCATACTGGACCCAAAAAAACACATTGTGCATTAATAGTTGAGCCTAATGTCATAATAGTATTTATCCCGTCACTTATTTACTGAATTTTTATTGCCATTCTAAACCTGTATAAATTTGCAGATGTCAGAAAATAACAATTCTAAAGAAACTGACAACACATATATGGGGTTATTAGCTTTGGAAACAAAGGTATGATTATTTTCATCAGTATTAATCTTAGAAATGCTACTAGAATTAGGTTGGAGAGATTATCTCTTAGAAGAAACTTGTATCATCATCTGGCATTCGGCAGTGAACAATATCTCTTCATTTAACTTTCCCACACTCCTCTAATCTCTAGTCATATAATTAGCTTTTAGACAAGTGCTTTCTGTTCCATCTTAAGATTTGCATTTTTCCTTTCCTTTAATAAAATCTTAGAAATTCTGTAGGACGGATCCACTTAAACAAACGTCAAATGCCTTTCATGTTTGTTAAACTCAAAAATATTTTTGTTCAGAGTAAAATTTCTTTTTACATTCATTGTCCTGCAACAATTGAATAGCTGTCTGATGTATATACTGCTTGGCACTACTGAAAACAATGAAATGAGTCGCTTGGATATGAGACATTGCCCCATTAGTAGCAGTGAAGGTAAACCTCTATGCAGTAGTGGTCTATATTTGTAATAAACAATTGATAAGTAAGAGCATTCATATTTGTTGGAAGTTGTTCATTGTCTGTACCATACACCTAACTTGATCATTAAGTAAATGATGGAAAATGCTGATAAAGCAACATGATGCACTAGAGCTTCCTCGTGTCCAAATAAACATCAGAAAGGTCCTGGACCATATTTTAGCTAGCTGCAAAACTCCATCTGTGACAAAAGAAAAACATCTTTCTAGGTGATCCAAACTATCCAACTATATAATGGGAAATGTACATCACCACTAGTGCGCATGCACAAATGTCCTGGGACAATTAGTCAGAGTACCAAATGAGGGGGATAACATGTTGGATCTTGTCCTTACTAAAACATGAGTATCTTGCACCATCCCTTATATATCTTTATCACTTGTTAAGTCTCACCATAAAACAGTCTTCTTAGAAATAAAACTGCAACCAGAGATCACTTCCACCCAAGGTACCTTCTCATAAGTGATTCATTGGCAAGCTTCAAATCCCCACCAAACTCAATTAACTCCACTGAATACAGATAAATGTATACCACCATACTATACCAAATTGCAAACAGCTGCATAGATACTGCTGTATCCTGTAGGAGCAAATGCAGGGCAAACCCCAGAAACAAACCCATGTGGTACAACCAGAATATCAACAAGCTGTATAGTAAAAGGAAAAGAATTTGGACCAAAAGTAAGAAGAATAATTCCTAGAATGTTAAGAGCCTTTGTCACTGAAATAAACAAATAACTCAAAAGTTTATTAAAGTCCTCCAAAGCCAAGTTTTTGGCTAAAATAGCTACCCAAGCCAAATACATTCACAAGGCATTTTTTAATAATGTTCATAATCTCAAAAGCACAATGCAGCAATACGCTGAGCTGATTGTGAATGATGTTACCTACACTGAGGCTGAAGATGTAGCTGATCTACTAGCCAATAAATTAAGCTCTAACTTTACCCCTGTCTCCCCTCTGTCTGTCCCTCAGGCCATACCTGAAACTCTCTCACCTCCAGCTATTGCACAAGATCAAGTTCTAAGTGCTTTCAAAAGCTAAAAACGCTCCATCAATGGGTTCTAACAGTATCCCTGGATGCATCTTAAATAGCATGAATCATGATTTAGCCACACCCCTAACACAACTGGTCAATCTCAGCCTCCATACAGGTTTTGTACCAAATGAATTGAGAAATGCTACATTCATTCCTCTGCATAAGACAGTACCTTTCACAGACCCAGGCAATTACAGACTCATTAGTCTTACTAGTCTCATATCCAAAACCATTGAAAGATTAATCATTGAATTAATCACTCAATCAAGACATAGGGAACCTCCAGCCACTAGACTCATCTCAGTTTGGAGTCATCAAGGGCAGGTCATGCTTACTAAACCTGGTGTATTTATTGAAAAGGTCACCAAAATAATGAATGAAGGCAAAGGGGTACACACTGCATACCTCGAAGTAGCTAAAGCTTTTGACATATTTCCTCATTGAGGCATTGAAGAAAAGCTAAATAAACTGGGTATAAACCCCTATGTCATCCACTGGATTAGCAACTGGCTCACATATAGGATGCAGGTAATCAAAATATGGGAAATTACCTTCACAAAGAGACCAATCACAAGTGGAATCCCTCAGGGTTCTGTGCAGTGACTTCTGCTGTCTGACATTTACTTTTCTGAAGAAAAAGCCAATACTAAAGGGCTTTGGCTGATTAAGTTTACAGATGACTGAAAGTTAGGAGTGGTTGTTATATCCCCAAATGACTTACCCATCCTGCAGTAAGGTTTGTCTCAATTAAACAATTGGTGGTAAAATCATGGTCTGAAACAAAATGCCAAAAAATGTTTTATTGTATCCTTTGGGAAGTCATCAACCCCAGGAAACTACTACATTGATAATACTCCCCTTATATGGACAGTGATCTAACTTTTGATCAACACGTATCTGTTGTTGTAAGAAAGTCCTGCTATATTGCACAGCTTATAACAAAGGGATTGTGTCTAGATATAGGGATATCATTGTCTCCCTCTACTCAGCCCTCAATAGGCCAATCATTGAAATAATGCCATCTTTGGCATGTACACTTGCAATAACTGGAACGCCCACAGCAATATCTTACTAAAAGGATACAAGGCCTAAACAAAATGTCTTACATGGACCATCTCAAAGCTCTGTCACTATACTTAGGTCACCTCTTAGCAGTCTGTAAGATACTGTATCTGGCATACAAGGCATCCTCAAACCCATTACTTATCAATTTACTGCACATCAGCAAATCAAATGAAATCAGAAATGCACTCAGTCTAGTGATCTAAACCTCTTCCTTAACATAAGCAGAATGGTTTGCAGTGACAGGTAAATTTCGCAACAGACTTCCCATCGACTTAAAAAAAAGTTCATTGCTGTCCATTTTCAAGTACAACTTCGATCTATTCATGTGAAACAAAAAAAGTTATCCCAGGAATGCCATCTGTACTATTAATGGACAGATATAGCTCCTAAATGCTTTATTCTATGCATGGTTCCCCTTCAAATTATCCACGTTATAATCCCAGTTATTCTCATTAGGTATAATATATAATTATTGACCATGGGATGGGTACGGCTAGTCTATAACCAAATGGGATAGATTATTTTGAGCACAAAAAGGGAAATCTTCTAGGCTTAAAATGGCATGCAAAGGCAGCCTATTACTTGGGAGCTATGCAGGATTCAGTGAGGTCTATATGAATTGTCCATTGCTTTTCAAAGTTAAGAAATTTCTTGCACAAAAATGGAGCACCAATTTTGATATTATTTGTATAGGACTTACATTTCTTGCAAATATTGACTTTAGTCCAATAACACTTTGACTTGTCATAATAACTTCAGGAGAATTTTGAATAATAATCTAAACATAGGAGAAAATGTACATGAAAAAAACATTGCTATTTTTGTACAAAAAAGTGATTCAAAATCCAATTCACATTAGTTTAATATAGTACAATGATCAGCCTGGTGCCATGGCCTTTTCTTTTCACAGGATCTGACATCATACAAACAACATCCCTCTTTTAAGGGTGCAACATCAGTTGATCATTCAAATTAATTAGTTTTTCAGTACAAGTAAGATATATTTATACTATTTAAATACATTTATACAAATATATAAAACACTCAACTGCATAATTTGACATAATGACCTAACTAATTATGAATTCATATATTAATTTCCGGATTCAAACCCCTTGGGTATAAAGTGCCATATCTTAATATCATTCTTGTTTCCTTTATTAATAAACATGTTACAACATCTCCTCCCATGGGTAAAGATTGCTTAGCTAAGACACTAAAACAACACTTGTGTATCTTTTCCCTCATGGCTGTCTATACAATAAACATCAATTGCAGTGCTTTTTATTTTCCTTGTATCATTATTCATATGTTCCATTATTCTAACCTTCACTTTTATTTTAGTTTGCCCAACATACCACTTAAAAGAACAAGTGTAATCTATAATGTAAACAATCCCTTGAGTCACAATGAATATATTATTATATAAATATACCCGTCCGTTCATCTTTTGCACATCTAAATCTCTAACCTTGTCAAATATTTTGCAGTAAACACAGTTGAATGTTCCTACAGCTTTATGTCAGAATTTAAAATGTCTCTCATTCATATTTGTCTTGTATTAAAAAAAAGTTTTGAAATGACCCTACTCTGTTCATCATTCCTTTTGATAATTTGGCAATTGCCTTTAATAACTGACTCCACAAAATGGGAAAAGCTCATATGTAGACACAAAATACATTACTTGATTTGTGTTATCCTTCTTTTCCTTTTATTGTGTCCTGATTTCCCCATTAAATTGTTTTTTTGCAAACTCAGACCCTGTGAAGGTGAATGGCCATGATACTAGATCGATTCTTTCAATATATTAAACTAGTGTGAATTGGATTCTGAATCTTTCTTGTTTTTCCCCAGAATTTTTTTAGCTCTGCTTTCACCTCAGGTAAAGATGGAGTATCATGAGATATCATCATTTTTTTCTGATTTGTTAACATCTTTACATTTCAGAATCAGTGTACCATTTGTTCTGTCTGTGCAAACATGCTGTGTGAATTCAAGGTATCATCCCTTCTTTCTTTGTACTTGCTTATGCCTAAATGCGACTTGAGGATTTTACTTGCCATATTATCATGGATCTGGGTAGTAATGACATTTCTGTCACCTGAGATATGTGATTGCAAATCTTGATGAGGAAAGTAAGATCTTATGAATACTGATGTTATGTAATTTGTCCATCCTGTTGTGACAACATTATGGTACAGACTTTTCACTTTTCCAGCTTTTCAGCAGTCATTGACATTTGAAAAATAGTCTGTGAAGTTTCTTAAGCATTGTCAGGAGAAGGCTCCTTTCCACTCATTCAGATACACTCCACTTGGATATCGGCCGTGAGCACTGGCTTACCAGGTTTGTAATTAACAGTATTTGACACATTGCCTGTGTCTTGTGTAGACACTTTTGAAAGAGAATAATGGTTAGAGATTTGTAATGGTTATTTTATTATAAATTAAGTTATTTAACTTTTATGGATTAGAAGGGATGGATGATAACTCTTTATTTGTTCAAAGTATGCTTCTGTTATCAGTTAAACAGTCTGTCGACAATCGAATTTGAACAAGACTGTCCTTAACAAACTCTCAATTTGCTACAACCACATTGCCAGGTTTGCCACTGGGCTGCCTTTTAGGACACATCATTGCATCAATCTAAATCAGCTTTGTTGGCTTGAACTACCTAGCCTAATCCAGTATAACCAACTGATTATGGCCTATAAAATCCTCTATAATCCGGACAATACTCCTGCACTTAAAAATATTATCACCCCCTATAACAATCCTAGACCGCTTCGATCCTCTAACAAACTACTAATTCAGACTAGCAAAATTAATAACACAGCCAGTGATTCTCTCTTCTCTTTGCAACTGTAGAAGTAGATCCTGGAACTCACTTTCCAGCTGATTAACTTTCCACTTTGGGTCAATTTAAAACTAGACTCAAACAACATTTGTCACTTAACTGGCTATGTCAATGTATCAAGCCTGGCTAACTCGAATGTGTAAAAATCTGTTAACCAGTTTACTGTGTAATTTAATTTAATCCTGACTTGTGCTCAGGACTAATTTTAACCTGTGGAACTTGCTTAAACTTGCTTAATTATGTAATCTAAAAATAATAATCTTGTTGTATGTAATAATGGTATTATTATGTAATGCTTCTGTACCTTCTTTTTTTTTTTCTCTCCCGCCTCCGCGAAAAAAATGGATATGCATCCCTATCCTATCTATCAATCAAAAAAAAAAAAAAAATAAAAATTAAATAAACCTCCGGACCTATAGCTGCTGTTCTACCTTCATCAAGTCTGCAGATCTGCATTTCCCAGAAGAACAACAGGTCCTGTCAAATCAAAGAACTTCAGTGCAGGTACTGATGCAGCTAAATGTTTCTTGCTCCATTGGATAATACCTTGCTAAATCATTCTATAGTAGCTTCCTTTGTGGTAATGTTATATTTAAAGAGTTATGAATGAACTATGACAGAAACTGTGCACTATAATGTATAACAGATTATATTGCATTTGGCTTTTGCATATGTAAAATGGTTTCACTTTGCCAAACTCAGCTTTATGCACTTCTCAAGACATAGCATGATACATATACTTCAGGGACTTGCACAAGTTTGGCATTTCTTTTATTAAGCTTTAAAACACTGTTTTGTGTCAGTGTGTCTATTGGTTTTACATTTTTTACATGTAGGCCACGTTCTTACTTTGTGGCATCCTAGATCAGAATACAGTGTATTATGTAGACTACTTCCCGAAATATACATGATGTAACTGTCTTGGGCACTTCTAGAACCCAAAAGTAATTCAAAACAGTAACCTCAAAAATCTGTATCTGCCAAGCACTTTATTAAAAGAACATACCTTGGAGCTGTTATCAAAATTATTCTGCTAAAACCTGTAAACTGTTAAGTACAAAATTTAGTGAATGGCTAGCTTGCTATAACCCCTTTAGCTGTCTGACCTGGATAGCATTATTTTTGATCTACTAATGAAGGTCTTACAGATCTAGATGTACACTTAATATATTTTGTGCTATCACCATGCTGTTCACCCATTCATCTGGTTCAGTT
Source organism: Protopterus annectens (assembly GCF_019279795.1). Lineage (NCBI taxonomy): Eukaryota > Metazoa > Chordata > Ceratodontiformes > Protopteridae > Protopterus > Protopterus annectens. The sequence goes on along the minus strand of NC_056739.1, from coordinate 368,070,875 downwards.
TGCTTCATTATGACTTCCATTTCATAATGACCAGGAACTTAGAGCAAGCTTTAGACTCTTCTCAGCACATGAATCAGTGTTGTCTTGTTGCAGGCAAAACCTTTAAGTGCTGTTCACCTTGCAAAGCAAGGATTTAAATATGTCTTATGTAATGTGTTGTTAGACCTTTGCATCAAATACTCAGCAATATTCAGCTTGTGCTTTTGAAATTCAGTTAAAGTACTAAATACATCAACTCTTCTACTTCACTGCTTAATGTAAGCAAATAAGCAGCTTCATATATTTTTCATGTATCAGTGAGTTAGATTCAGTAGTTACATGTTTTTGTTCTGCAATACCTAACATAATGCAAAAACATCTGTGTTGACCACCTCTGTGACTCTTTGTGTGAATTAGCACAAGTTATAAATCTGTGTCTCCTTAGCATTATATTTCTTTGATTATTTTTAACCAGATGGTGAGTTGATGCATGAACCCTTTTCACCTTTTCCTCAGTATCTGGCTGCTCTGTCCTTTCACATTACCTCTGTTCTTAACTTTTATCAGCAAATGAATCACCTGCAACTGTATAGGCTTGAGGAATTTTAGCCAATGACAAGTGTGCCACCAACACCATGACTCAAAATAACTTGGTTACTTTAACTAAACATGCAGGATTATACTTGCAGTAACAGTTCGTACTTTTTAAATGGGTATTCCCATTCCAGACGTATCTGACCTGAATGTGACAGAAGTGTACATGATGACTTAAATATTCTTTTAATTAATTGATTTGGAGGAAGACTCTCTCAATCTGTTTCTGTCTGCTTTGGTGTCTATCTTTAATGCAACTTCAATTGCTTTAATCATCAGTGCCTCCCTGATATTTGTCCTGGATATCAGTAGTAGCAATAACAGAAATCATGCCATCATTACTATTTACTGGCTGCTTTAACAATATCTAAATCTTACACTGACTTCACTATGTACATCCCTATTGTAACAAGTAACATTTGACCTTTATACTAATCTGTTGCCTCTAAAATATTCACATCTTCTTGCAGCACTTTTTTTTTGCTGTTTACAGACTTTTAGAAAATGGTTAACTCACTACAAAGTTTATAGAGATAAGTGCCTTACCAAGTATATTCTCATATGGTTTACCATGAGAAGGTTGAACCAGTCTCCATCGAATGATGGAATTATTGACCCACTTCCGCTAAAACGACAATGTCGAATTCCGACATCGTCGAAGTATGACTCACCGTAAATCTCAGAATGGGCTTTAACATGGGTCGAGATAGGGGGGGAGATTCATACTTCAACAATGTCGGGTTCGATATTGTTGCCATTTGGCCTCCTGACTTCGACTGAAGTGGGTTCGACCGAACCGACTTCATACTTCTAATGCCAAACCTTCTCATACATGTAGTCATATTGCTTGCATTGGACAGTTGTGTCAACTTGTTTATTACTAGTCAACATCTGTCATTTTTGCTTTGATTTCTAAAAGTTTTACATCTAGACTGGCTTTGTGTAGCAGAGGAATAAAGTTCTGAGTGCAATCAAGGCAACTTAGATTTGATTATTGGCCTGGCATTGGAGGAAATCAGAGAGGGCAGCAGAGGAGTGGAAAATCATTGCTGCTTACATCTGCTGGGGGATGGAAAAGGTTGTATACATTCAGGATGGGGCACAATGTGTTGTACAATCTCCCTCATGATCTGTAACAAACATATAAAAAACTGGAAAGCATTCATTAAAACTGTATAGTGTGCGCAACATTTTTCCCTGTGCATTAATCCCATCTTAATTCCAATGTAAAACATTTAACATAAGAATATTAGCAAACTTTATCAGGTGGGAAGCAAACGCCAACCCCCACACCTCAGTTCAGCCTACGTCCTTATTGTAGATCAGAGGGTGTAATGTGACTTTAAGAAGCATTTCAAAGCGAAGGCACATGCATACAAATAGAGAGCACGTGGAGGCAGCAGTGCCATTTTGAGTGAATGGCCAGAATGTTAACATGTATGAATACAGTAGTCAGTCTGTTTAGAAGTTTATTTAAGTTTAATTTACTATGTAATAAAGCTGCTTGAACAGAACCCAGAACTGTTTGGCTGTTTTATCCTGACTGGATGACTGATATGGTATCAGAATCAGGATATTTGAGCACCAAGAAGCCAGAAGTTGAGCCATGAGGTGTGCAGTTAGAAATGGAGGTATATAGAGTAATGACTTGTTCCAACCTGCTCAAAATATTGAAAAAGGTCAGAAACAAATTTCAGGTAATTAAAACTCGCATTAATGATTTATTTCATAAGGAAAATGAAAAGAAGCAAACGCAAAGCACAAAATGCATTATTAATTAAACAAAATGTTTGAAACCACAATATTTGATAAAGTTATTCAAAATATGTATGAGAACATTCAGAATTACTTCTGATTTGCATAATAAGCATGTTAAAGGTAAAACGAGCAACAGAAAAGTATAACAAGCATGATAAAAGTCAAACGAGCATAACGAGTACAATAAAAGGGCAAAAAGAGTATGGAAAAGCAACGCGACTGCATTTTTTTAGTAAATGACCATTTTATTTATATCAGCTTCTATTTTGCATTGACTAAAGCTATTCAAAGTATAACTAGAGTTGTTCAAAGTTTCTCAGAGTGTGCAAAGTGTTTGCAGTGTTTGCTTTATTACAGTACAATTATTTCGAAGAGATTACTGTTTGCAAAGTACAGTTATTTTGCAAAGTGCAGTCATTTCAAATTGTTTCTTACATTGTACAGAGTTACTTTGCAAAGTACAGTCATTTTGAAAAGTCTTGTGCTGTGTACAGTTATTTCCCAAAGTACAGCCATTTCAAAGTGTTTCTTACACTGTACAGTTATTTCACAAAGTACAGTTATTTTGAGAAGTTTCTTGTGCTGTGTACAGTTCATTCGCAAAGTGCAGTCATTTCGAAGTGTTTCTTAAACTGGAGTGGTTTTGCAAAGTATAGTGATTTCAACATGTTTCTTGTGCTACGGAGACATTTCACAAAGTGCAGTTATTTTGAAGAGTCTATTGTGCTGCTGGGCAATTACATGTTTCTGGCATAAATTTCCGACATATATATGTGTGTATGTTCATACATAACTCCAAGGGTCTTTATTACTGTGTGTTGGCAAGGCAGAGGCACTTTGCAGACTCAGTTTACTTGTGTTTGATCATAATATTGCAGAGAATTGGAGAGTATTTGAGCAGGAATATAATATTTTCATACAAGCAGTTTTTCTAATAAAGATGCACATACAAGGGCATTTATTCTACTTAATCTAGCAGGGTCAGAAACCATTGAAAGAGAGCGGTCATTTGTGCATGCACCACCAGTATATGCAGGAGAAGGGGAAGACCATCATATTGTTGTACAAGCTGAATTAAGGGAGGACCCTGAGTGCTTGAAATGTAAATTTAGAGAAATGTGCAACCCACAGACAAATGTTACATTGGAGAGGCACTTATTTTATACAAGAGACCAAAAGACAAGAGAAACATTTGAAGCTTACATTACTCCCTTAAAAAACAAAGCTAAAACATGTAAATCTGGTGATTTGAAAGATGAGTTGATAAAGGACAGGCTTGTGTGTGGTGTTAATAATGCTGCAGTGAGAAAGATTTTGCTTCAAGACAGTGATTTAACATTGAGCAAAGCCATAGAGATTTGTCAAATACATGAGCTTGCAGAAAGGCACACAAACATGCTTGCAAGTGATAACAGCATAGTTTTAGCAGCCTGTAGAGCAAATGCAGTCAGCATGTAGCACATGGCTAACAGAAACAGGCCTAAGCACATGACAGCTGCTGCCTCTGTGGGATTTCCAGGGAGAACCCAGAACTTTCCAGCAAGTTCTAAGACTAGCTCAGTAAAATGGACATGCTCAGGGCAGCACAAGGGTGAGTCAGCAAAACCCAAGTCAAGTCTCATTGTTAACTGTTGTAATTGTGGTGCCAATCACAAGTCCAAAAGAGAAAGTGCTTAGCATTTGGTCAGCAATGCCACAAGTGTAAACAATGGAACCACTTTAAAAAGATTTGCAAATCAAGCAAGCCTCATTCATTTATTAAGAAAGATTACTCAAAAAAAGCAAGCTGATTATATAGAAAGCTGCAACTTTACTTACTATGCAGATGGCATATCAGTGATTGGTGAAAAGGTTACTGCAGTAGATTTGTTGGCAAAAAATGAAGTGCTTTGTACTGTCCTGATTAATGATAAACCATGAGAGCTCAAAGTGAACACTGGTTCAAAGTGCAATATTATGTCAGCAGAAACATTTGCTATAGTAAGAGCTGGTAATGAACAACGTAATTTGGCCAATCGTGTGAAGCTTGTTGCTTATGTAAGTGAAGAGATTCATACCAAAGTGTCAGTAGTGCTTTCATGCTATTCAGCTGGGAATGGTTACAGCTTGCAATTTTATGTAGTGAAAAGACCTGTATAGTCATTATTAGGTCTCAGAGACAGTTTAAAAATGAAACTGCTTTCTTTTACCAAAGAAATCCATCATGTGAGCACATGTCCTGGTTACAGTTTCACCAATGCTATTTTCACATTGTATGCTGATATTTTCAAAGATAAGCTAGGTAACCTCCCAGTTGTGTACTCCAAGAAATTAGACCCAGAGGTCAGTCTAGTAGTCAGACCAGTGAGAAGAGTTCCGATAGCTATGCAGGACAGAGTCAAGGTCCATTTAGATAAAATGGTGCAGCAAGGTGTGATTTGTCCAGTTACAGAACCATCTAAACAGGAGTCTTCCATGATAGTTGACCATAAGAAAAGCTCAGATGAAATCACAATATGTATTGACCCAAGAGACATAAAGTATTAAAGACACCTCACCATCCTATATGTAGAGTCGAGGAAGTTGCTACCCTCATACCAAATGCCACTGTTTTTTTTCCTGTCTTAGATGCGAAAAGTTTATTTTGGCAAGTAATGCTTTATCGCAAATCTTCACTACTGACTACATTCAGTATGCCATTTGGTAGATACAGATTTCTCAGAATGCCTTTTGGAATAAATTCTACCAGTGAAGTCTTTCAGTGTGCAATGGATCACTTTTTAGGCTATCCATGTGCTGTAATAGTAGATGATTTACTAGTTGGAGGCAGTGGTGAAGCAGAGCATGACAGAATCCTCAGGAAAGTTCTGGAAAGAGCATGTGAAGTGAATCTAAAGCTCCATCTTCTTAAATGTAAATTCAGGCTACCAGAAGTTACTTATGCTGGTCACTTATTTACCAGTTCAGGCTTACGACCAGATCCTTCCAAACAAACAGTCATTCTTGAGATACCAGCTCTAGACAATGTCCAAGCCTTACAGCATTTTCTTGGTATGGTTAACTATTTGGGCAAGTTTATTCCAGACTTCAGTGAATTATCACCACCCTTAAGAGAGCTAACATGCAAAAATGTTACCTGGTCATGGTTGGAACAACGCCAGAGAGTATTTGATGACCTGAAACAGAAAATTGCCAATCCGCCTACGTTAAGATACTCCCCCGGATTCTCAAAAGCTTGCACAAAGTGCAAGCTGAGTGCAGGAGCTCACGCAGGCAATATGCCTGCTGTGCAATCAAGGAACAGCTGGCAGGGGCGTGCACGAGAGCTCCAGCACTAATCCTGCACGGACTAAGCCCTGGTATGCAAATCTCCTCATTTGCAGGAGAAATCCATGCAAATGAGGTGATTATGCAATACAAGAAGCTTGCAATAGTCTGTGCAAGACTTAGTGCTAGCTGCAGAAATGTACTCGGTGAGTAACCGGGTAAATTTCTGCAAATTCTAAAACGGAGCTATGACAGCTGCAAAAAAAGGCTGCATACCATTGAGGAAACATGCAAATGGCCAAGTATAAGGCCATTGGCATTGAAAGCTGTTTAAAAAATAAAATAATCAACTTTTATTTTTTTATTCGCCGATCTCGGCTGTTTAAGCATAGGGCAGTGGCATGCAAATGGGATCGGGGGAAAATAAGAAAATAAACTTAAAATGAGCATTCTAACTAAAATCAGTATTCTGCCATGCAAGTCAATGGCAGGCAGAAGACAACCTGGCCAGTGAGTAGTGGTTGCTAAGAGGGAAGGCTTAGTGTGGGACATGTAACTATGCATTAGCAGGGAATCCTATGCAAATGAGGGGAAGGATAGTGAGTCCCAGATTTCTGCAGGGTGTGAGGAAGGTCCCAAGAGTGTAAGAGCAGAAATAGCTGGGTGCAAGACTAGGATATACGTGACATCATAGGGGGGGTGTCAGGCATACTGTAAGTGGATTGGAGCCCTGTGGCTCAGGACTGCTCCTAGCTTAGCACAGCTAAGCTAGAGGTGTGTCCAAACTGCCTAGCACTCTTTACAAAGTGTAGGTGGGTGTGCGCGCTGCACGCCACGCACCAGGTTTTACAGGAAGAAAAAGGAAGTTAAACCAGGAAATAGCAGCTCTGTGCACATTTGAGCCCTCTCTTTGCACGGCGTGCACACAGGCTTAAACAGGGAGGCAATGGGAAGGGAAAACAGCAGTAGGAAAGTAAACAAGAAAAACTAGCTTAGCTGACAGATGAAATGTATCAGAAACAGCTAATTACACAGGCAGCAGCCCAGCACACCACACCACTATAAACTATGCAAACATCTTTCCCCCTTGTTTTTCCCAAAACCTCTGCACCATCGGTGTATACAGACGGGGAAATTTTACAAAACAAAAGCAAGAGAAAAAATGTTAGGTGCTGCTTTTACTATCATACACCAGCATGTGCAAGAGGCTGAGGGTGGTGAGGATATGAATGCTGCTGAGCAATCCAAAGTGAGGAAACAGAGAAGATTGCACAGACCCAGGGTAACCTACCAAGGGCTACATGAGCTGAAGATAGTGGAGCACTATAGGGTGGATAGGGACCTCCTACAGCAAATTGTTGAGTTGTGCCAGCCATGCCTCACACACAGAACTAACAGAGGTGAACCCATCCCAGTGGATACCAAGGTATGTGTAGTCCTAAGAATACTAGCTACAGGTGCCTTCCAAAGGCCAACTGGGATATGATGGGGATTTCACAGGCATCAGCATCCTGGGTACTCCACCAGTTCCTGGATGCCATGTCAGCTTATGTCGGTGAGCACGTATACTTCCCCATCACCCATGAGGCGTTGGCCAGCAATATGCGTCTCTTCCACCAAATAGCAGAATACCCTGAGGTAGTGGGTGCAATAGACTGCATGCACATATGCATTAAAGCATCACCAGGTGAGCGGAGTAGTGTCTACATCAACCGCAAGGCCTTCCCCTCCATAAACTGCCAGGTCGTGTGTGATGCCCAGGGCATAATAATGAATGTGTGTGCTGGCTGCCATGGAAGCTACCATGATTCCCACATCTGGCATCTGATGCAGCTGCACCAGAAATTTGCCACTGGGGACATCCCACATGGTCACCTAGTGGGGGATGCTGGATACGCACTGGAGCCATGACTGATGACACCCATCAGAAATGCACACGCACCCGAACAAGGACTCCATAACGAGGCACACGCACAAACACGAATCATAATAGAGCGTGTGTTTGGGATGCTCAAGTCACAGTTCCGGTGCCTGGACACATCTGGTGGAGCCTTGCAGTACGCATCAACTACATGTACCCAAATTGTCTTTGTATGTGCCATGCTACACAATATGATCCTGCAGAAACAGCTGCAGCAGGAACAGCATGGGGCAGGGCCACACAGCACCCCATCAGTGCCAAGGCCTGCACAGGCACAGAGTGACTCAGAGGAAGAAAAACCTGAGCCTGCCCCAGTAGGCAAAAGGAGGTGTGCCCAGTATGCCCTGGCCTTGGCAAAGAGGCAACACATAGCACATGCCCTGACACAGTAGGAACCCAGGGGATGACAATCTCTCTGACTCGCACATACAGTAAAAGGGATGCCAAACATGACACTACCTGTGCTCAACCATGTATAGGGAGTGTACTATGTGCATCCGACATAGACAGCCCTGTAGCACCACCCGCAATACTGGGACAAGCACAAGGTAAGTGACTCACACATGCCAGTATGGGGGGGCACACACCCAACAACAGTCACAGCCAGCAGGATAGGTGTAGACAAATACAAACAAATGCTGTACTATGGCCTCTGAATGAGCCTTATGGGTAACCCCTCCCCCAAGCCTACATAGACAGACTACAGCAGGCCAGGTAGTTGGATGCAAGTTGTGAAGGCTAGGAAGTCAGAAACTAATATGTAGGTAGTTAAAGCTAAGATCTGTAGTACACTGGTATGCCTCTAGCCAGCACGATAGGTAAGACTACAGACTGAAATGGTGTACCCGACATACCAGTACAGTCCTAGCAAATGTGTAAAAGTGTCAGGTGTGCCCCACCATCATATGTACACTTATAGTAACAGTCAGGTGTGCCCCCCACCCCTGTGTAACAGTCAGGTGTGCCCCCCACTATGCAGAAATGTAGCAACAGTCAATGCCAAATGACTAATGTATACCCTGCAGACACAGCATGCTACCTGTTAGTGTACAACACAAAGGTTTGCACTGCAGTACAAACTACCTGGACTTAATCCACACATGCAATATAGATGTCCATTCTGGGCATGCTCACATATAGAAGAATGAAGGCAATGTCAGTCAACAACATACTGAAAGGTCATACTGGGCACGCTCACACACTTAAACACATAAAGGCCATATCTGCAAACACCAGTGGACCAGACATATCTGGCAGTTGCAGTTCTTATTGCAGACACATGTCAGTATGCCCCACTCCTGCCTTGTACACACAATGGATAGGAATACAGACATATATGTAAGGACAACACACTATAATAAGCCAAAGGTAGATGGACATAGATGTGTGGAAGAGGGCGACTGTGACAAGGAGCCATCTGGGCCTGTCCCACCCAGCACACAACCAAAGTGCCCCAAACACATGAGGTGCAGGTATCACTCAATGCAGATACTAGCCACCTGTATCTGTCAGCATGACAGACTATATGGTGCACGTGCCAGCTGTGCAACATGACTGTACAAGGAAGTAGTCACCTAGTAGCCATATACACGTACCTGTGGCATATGACCCAGTGTGTGCCTGGATGTAGCATGACAACCCCTACATGAATGGGTTATGGCCCATGCACATACTGCCCTCCCCATAGCAGTATCATAACAAGCCTGCTAAGGTCATCCAATGTGAAATACACCTTTAGGAGAGCTGTAGCTCAGTAATCCCCATGACACGTCCCATAACTGCGTACTGCTGTAGTGATAAACTAGTTAGGTAGTAGTTCTAACCCCAGACTTGGCGACTGTGTGGTTGTGTGTTTGTGTGTGTGTGTGTGTGTGTGTGTGTGTGTGTGTGTGTGTGTGTGTGTGTGTGTGTGTGCGTGTGTGTGTGTCTGACTGAGTAGAGAACAATGCTTTTAGGCCACTCACACTTCGTACAATTCATGTACTCAACTTTGGCAAGGCTGCTGATGTCACTCACCTGGAAATACAACTCTGGGAAAATACTAGCCCAGTAATCTCTGTAGTGCGTCCTGTAACTGCATACTGCTGTAGTGTGATAAAGTAGTTAAGTAGGTGTTCTAACCCCAGACTTGACAAGTGTGTGTGTGTGTAAATCTGTGTCTTTGTGTTTCTGTCTGTTTGTGACTGAATAATGAACAATGCTTTTTAGGTCACTCACACTCCTTAGAATTCATATACTCAACTTTGGCAAGGCTGCTGATGTCACTCACCTAGAAATACACCTGTGGAAAAGTCATAGCCCAGTATTCTCTGTAGCGCCCTGTAACTGTGTGCTGCTGTAGTGTGATGTAGAACTGTGGTAGGGTTCCATCTCAACCCATGGCAATTTTGGATGTTTTGTGTGTGTTGCAATGTCTGTGTATGGAGCAATGCATCATAGTCTACTCACTCGCAGTACATTTCAAGTGCCCTACTTTGCCAATCCTGCTGATGTCATTCATTGTGAAGTACAACTTTGGGGAGAAAGTTCTTTAGTAATCCCTGTGGTGTGGCCTCTAACTGTCCTATGCTGTAGTATGATACAGATTTTGGTCAGGGGTTCTATACCCACACATGTCAGCTGTGGATGTTTTGAGTGTGTCTCACTGTCTGTGTAGAGAGCAATGCATTTTAGGCTAGTCACTTGCAGTACGGTTGAAATGCCCTACTTTGGTTAACCTGCTGATGTCATTCAATGTGAAATACACCTCTGGGGAAGGATGTTTCTAGTAAGCCCTGTGGTGTGTCCCGTAGCAGCTCCATGCTGTAGTGTAATACAGACCTCTGTCAGGGGTTCTATACCCACACATGTCAGTTGTGGATGTTTTGTGTGTGTCTCACTGTCTGTGTAGGGAGCAATGCATTTTAGGCTAATCACTTACATTACAGTTGAAATGCCCTACTTTGGTAATCCTGCTGATGTAATTCACTGTGAAATACACCTTTGGGGGAAGAGTACTCCAGTAATGTCTGTGGCGCATACTATAACTGCGTAGTGCTGTAGTGTAATAAATGAGTTAGGTAGAGGTTCTATTCCTAGACATGACAGGTGTGTGTGTGTGTGTGTGTGTGTGTGTGTGTGTGTGTGTGTGTGTGTGTTTGTTTGTAACTCGTATCCTGTGTACAGGTGAGTGTGTGAAACCTGTGGGCAATATGGAGTGGGTTTTGCTTATTTCTTTTATGGTGACTCTACTATATATCACAATGTCAACCACACAGGGATAACAGATGTAAATTAGCTGGGAGGCTGGGGTGCAAAGCCATACCCATACATGTGACATCAAGGTCAGCCAATCCAAGTTAGCAACCCCTCTATTACCCAGAGCACACACTCAACCCATGTGTCATACGAACACATATGCTTAGACAGCAGCCAATATGTTGGTAGTACACTGCATATTGGTCACTGTTAGTAACTATGCAGTGATAGCAGTGGGCTACAGAGGGCATGTCACCCTGCCCATATGTCCAATATGGACATTCATGCAGACAGTGCACCTCTACCATGTTCCCCAATGGACACCTGCACCACCTGTGGTGCCTTCACATGTGACTCACAAGGGACATACCGTGCCTGACAACATGCCCTGTATGGACAGATGACACTGACATCAGGGAATGCTGTTGGCATGCCATCAATGTAGGTGAAGGGTAAACCTGCTGCCCATTACCAGTTCCTGCCACAGGTGGGCAAGTCTGGCACATCTGATGATAATCTGTGTTCACAACATGGGCCAGACACCCCAGGTACAGTTCCACATGTCACTGTACATTCATGTGGGAGGTGTGCACATCCCAGACACCATCCATGTCATGGACTAAGGAACACTTACATGGCATGTGTTGTACAGCATTGGCCACACAGAATAGTCACCCAGGTAACTGGATGGGGATGCAATACCCACCTGTGTGGGCAAATGCAGTAACTACAGACCTGAGCCACAATGCAGTCCATTGTCATGTGGCCTAATGCCAAGGTATACCAATCACCTACACTTGTACAGCCTGCTGGCACAGTTGACCACTACATACCCATGTAGACATGCACACATGCATGTCAGAACTGGCACCCTGTGTGTTCATGTGTGTGTGTGTGTGTGTGTGTGTGTGTGTGTGTGTGTGTGTGTGTGTGTGTGTGTGTGTGTGTGTGTTGTATGGTGTTTATGTCTGCATCCACACTCACTACAACCCCCAGGGCATACTGAAGCATGCTGTCTGATGTCTGACATCTCCTCATACTCTTTGCCCATACAGCCTCCGTATGACCCATGTGGTGCATGTGATACATGCACATTGATGTGTTGTGGCAATCCCACTAGTGATGAGTTGCACTCCTGGCCCTGCCAAGTGTGTCAATGTGTGTGCATCCCTGTGTGAGTGTGCCTGTGTTGACGCTGGCACCTGTTCATGCAGACAGGCACGTGTACAACACCTACCTTATATCTACCGTATCCCTGTTGCAGATGTCACTCACCCTCACATATATGTTCTGAGTGCTCCACATCAGGTAACCCATGTGGTACATCCAATAACTGCATCAAACTGTGATAGCACTACATAGTTGTTGGGGGTTTGATACCCTGTGCTGGTAGGTGAATGACACAAACATGCTTCAGTTTTACACTCCACCCCTCTCTGCCATGTATTTGCCTCTGTCTGCCTCCCCCACTCCCTCTCTGGTGGATGTGGAGACCCACACCTGCCTTGCGTAGGCAGCAGCATGTGTATTTTTCATGATGCTCATGATCAGCTGATGGCCTCTGCATGAATTGCAGCCCTCCCCTAGCTGACTGCATGTGGAACAGCTGTGGTAACAATCCCATAGCCAATTGCATGGACACATACTCCAATACCTAAGAACATCATAGTGGTGTTGGGCCTTTTCAGTCACTGTGAGCAGGAACTAGATCTATTGTTTGGCAAACAGCATCTCAGAGGGATTGGGGATTGACCTCTAACAACATACACTGTGGAAAGAGGGCAACAAACAGGATGGGGATTTGCCTGACCTGACTACAGACTGTAAGTGCTGCTACACTGCATTTGGAGTAATGTTGGTTTAACAGTGTTTGTCTGGATATGCCTATTGTACATGTAGTAATACCTGCCATGTTGGTTCCATGTATATGAGGAATCCTTATCTGCAGGGTCATCTGCAAACTGGGCAGTGTTGTGCCTATGGTTTCATGTGTTAGCCACAGTGCATCTATCTGTGGAATGCAGAAGGTAGTGTGAAGATTGCAGTCTGTAGATGGTGAAGGCAGTGACAGTTACTGACTTCATATCCCTCATAGGACATATGTTGCAACAAACACTGTTACAATGGAAAATATACAAGGTCATCACAGCAACATGTCTATACTGGCCCTGTGTATGTGCTGTCAGCCACACCACTGTCAACCTTTGTACATATGACGTGCATGAAGTGGTGCATATGTGCTGTACACCATAAATAGTGTCACCATACCTGATAACAAGCCAGTGATATATCAGATTGCTACACATGTCATGTATAGTAGGGGCTATATTTCCTGACATAAGCTGGACATTCTGTGGATGTTTGTACAGTACTGAGATCTGTGTAGTGATGGTGAATGCCAGCAGTGTGTGTATTGTTAATATGTACTTTAGCCTGTGTACAGACTGCAGTAGATGTCATTGTTTTATCTCCCCTTCTATCAAATGTAACATGCTGCCCCACTGTATGGTACCGTTTTGCCGTACATGTTTTGTAGGGCCATACACACACATATCCCATACCACAGACAGCCATCAGACCAAAGTGTGTAGCAGCTTAGTATATGTAGGGACATTCTGTGAGTGGCACATATGAGGATGGTGTAGAACAGATAGTCCATATACTGTAATATTATGCTAGCTTACCATATGTGGCTGTGGCTGTGTTCACATTGGTTGTGGTTATGCACTTTCACACAGGTGTATCTTACCCTATGCTGTGACATGGCTGTTAAGCCTGCTATATATGCAGGTACATATGCATTCCCCCATACGAGATGTAGGCCAGTGTTGAGCCAGTCTGCCTGTTGCCTGCACAGTGCATTGTTACATGCCTAGCAGCTTAGTGTACTTAACCAGTGGGATGTCATGTGCATATACTTGCCAGATGTACTGCTTCTGGGCCTCCCTTAAATGTCATGTATGTCAGACAGAGCAGTGGAATGCTGTACAGATTTATGCCAATATCTAGTGGGTAGTATGTGTCCATGGCACCCCTGTACCAGCAGTCATTATGTGTCAGGCCAGACAGGAGTGTGTGAATCCAATACGTATGGTGCCAAATGTATACCAGTCAGTATGTGTTATACCCATCTAGTGGGCTGTCTACATCCATATTGTCGGACCTGGTACACATGTGGTGCACTAAGGGATCATGTGTATATCTCTGGACTGTACAGGGTGTGTCTGAAGTCCCATATATAGTGGACAATATCTCTGTTGCTCTCCACAGGGGCATTACATGCTAGCAGTGGTACTTTACAATGATTTCCTTAGGATGTCTGTCAGTAGCCAATGACACACGTTATAAGCAGATTTCAGCATCCACACACACCATGTCTGTGAAGACAATCCCAATTACAGTAGCAACAGTCTAGTAATATACCTGCTATACATATCTGACATCTCCTTGCACTACGACTTTGGAACTGTGGGGGCTGGGGTACGGCTACACTCCATGTCCAGGACATATGGTGGAAATATATGTACATATACCTATCCAGATAGCCATATATATATAATGACACATGTGTACTACATTCAATTACCACTGTCATGGCAACCACTCACTGTAAATCCCTACAGCATGTGGGCGTGGTCCCTTTACATTTCCTGTGTGATGTACATCCTTCCTGTGTGTGGGCATCAGTGATACAGACAGCAGATAGCAACACCTCTTACAGGAAAACCTGCACACTCAGAGCGGCCACATATTTGTAGGAGGATCAGGAAAAACAGACAGACTGTGAGTAGAGTTGTGTTATGCTGTGCATAGTGTTTCAGGGTGGGTGTGTGTCCATACTAGTGTACCTTGGAATGCAGTCTGTCTGTACAGCTCACTACTGTGGGCCTATCCTCTTGCTGGACAGAGATATGCCTATCATGTGTTATCCATCCACCACACAGATCCTGTGTCAGATATTACACTGGCAGTGTGTGTGTGTGTTGCATGCTATCAGTACATGGCTGCACCCATTTCTATTACTAACCTCAATTCCCTGACTAAGGGTATGTTGCAAACTATCCTGTAATGCCAGCACCTTGCTTAGTGTATGGCAACAGTGTTCCCCATATGTGCCTGTGTCCCAGCCTCTGTCCTCCATCTACATACCAAGCTTTGCACATATGTCATGCTGTTGGGGGTTGTTCTGTAGTGGGCTGTGAGTATATCACACTTACATTGCTGCCATTACTCCACTGCTGTTGTATCCCCCACACATGCAGTGGGGCTGGGGCCATATATGTGTGGGTGTCACCTACACAACACATGTGTGCCCTTATGCACTGCAGAGGCCAGTGTATGTAACAGTGGTATATGGGCCTGTATTAATGAGTCTAGGTGGGGAGCGCCATAAATGACCCAGGCTATTACAAAATGTGGGGGTATCAGGAGTGAGCTGCCACGAGGTATCTGGATGTACAGTACCGTATACTCCACCTATATTGACATTACTTACATGACTTGGGGTACTGCAAGCCTACTGCCTCCTGCCATACAGACTGTTATGTTTGTTATACCTTGTTATGTACCAGTCACAACCCATTTGATCACAAAACATCTTTACCTCCTACGGAGTTTGTACTGAGTGTAGATAGAGGCTGCTGAACTACATACCTGCAGTACATACTGTTGATTGTGTGGTACCCTGTGGCCCAGTCTGTCTTCACTATTGTACATTCTGAAGGGCTTGGCCTGGGCAGCAACAGTTGTGAACCTTTCCAGACTACTGTATTAGTGTAACTGTTTCACAGTTGCAGTACTCTCTTTATATGGTTGTCAGTATCTGAACAGCTATATGACATGGCATATTGAACTGTTATAGTACACAATTAAAGGATTCCCATTTCTGCAAACCTGTGTGTGGTGTCTTTCCTATGACCTTTCTATTGGTATATGTTGCAGGCAACGATTGACATTAGTATGTGTGGCCCATACAGTGTCCAGATGTTCAGGTGTTAACTGTAGGCATAGTGGCTGTTCCAGATCGTGTGCACCTTCTACATATGCATCTTATTGAACATATATCTGCGAGTGTAGAAGACCGACAGCTCACAACAACGACATCCACATCGCCGACACCAAAAGACCGACACACAAAATACCGACAATGGGGAAATGGTAAGTCTCCATAGTGCGGAATGGGAATATTTTCATTCCTGCACTGTAGTGCGATCTTGGAGTTGTTATATTAAAGTTATGGGTTGTGGGGTGGTGAAACCCCCCCGAGGGGCTAGCATGGGGCTTAGCCCTCTTGCTAGCAGAAAAAAGGAAATATTATTTTCCTTTTTTCTGAAGTAGCTCTGTTGTCAGTATTTCGTGTGTCGGCTATGTAGGTGTCAGTGTTGTGAGCTGATGGTCGTCTGTAGGGGATCCACACACACATATATATATATATTATATATATATATATATATATATATATATATATATATATATATATATATATATATATATATATATATATATATATATATATATATGTATATATGTATACCTGTATCTGCATATCTATGTCTGTGTATCTGTATCCTGGGGATGTTGATGGCTTCCACATATTACATGTCCTATGGGAGGCAGACTGTACTTGGTAGTGTATTGCAGGGTGCCTGTGTTTGGCTGTGTGGGGGATGCCTATTCGTACAAGACATATAGTGTGTGGGGCCTCTCATCCCCATTAAAGGTGCATGTGGACATATGTGTATTTGTTAATCTGCAATTGCTGTCTACAGATGTATGGCCATATATACCTATATATATAAATATATATATATATATATATATATATATATATATATATATATATATATATATATATATATATATATATATATATACATCTGCTAACAGATATATAACTATATGTGCATATACAGTGATGTATATCTATATAGAGTTAGTAAACCAAAATATATATTTATATATATGTATATATATCTATATATATATATATATATATATATATATATATATATATATATATATATATATATATATATATATACATATATAATATATTGTATCTGTTATATATATTTATATATGTTTGTGTGTATATATATATATATATATATATATATATATGTTTATGGATATGTTGTATCTGTTAAGACTGTAACATAGTTACACACACAGACATCTAGATGTTGGTATACTTTCACTGTACTGTTGCAAGACAGGACTGTCTGATATGTTTCCGACACATTGAATATCTGGGTATCTGTCATGGCTTAGTGGTACATCACTTTGTCTAGGGTGTGCAATATCCTTGGTTTGAGCCTTGCAAGACCTGTTTAGGTTGTTGCTGGGCAGAACATGGTTCATTGGATACAGAGTGACTAAGGCACTTTAAAGCAGTTGTAAGCAGGTTTGCATGGAGCTAAGCACTGCCTACACAGGTTAAGCAATTTAGAAGCTAACTGAGTGTATGAAAATGTAACCGGAGGTTAGCAGTGCTTACCGTCACGCAATCCCACACAAACCTGCTTACAACTGCTTTAAAGTGCCTTAATCACTCTGGATCCAAGGGGGTGTGTTCTGCCCAGCAACAAAATAAACAGCTCCTCCAAGGCTCAAAACCAGGACCCTGCACACCATACATAAAGTGATTTACCACTAAGCCATGGCAGATATGCATAACCATAATGTTTACACATACATATAATCCAGCCCAGGTATACAACACTACAGGGAATGTATTCCTCCATGTGGATGTATTTGTGTGTGTGTGCATATATATATATATATATATATATATATATATATATATATATATATATATATGTATGTATTCAACTTTAAATGGCTATAACATATCTATATATATATGTAGATATAGCTATAGAAATATATGTCATTCAAAGGGGATCCAGTATTTGTCTGCCTGGGAAGACATGATCGACAAACCACGATGCTTTGCCAGAGATGGTCTGCACCTGTCACCCCTGGGATTCAGGTTACTGGTTAAAGCTCTTGTCACCCCTATAGTGCCTTTTTTAGGCAAGGTTCAAAGGATAAAACCACCACTGTAACAGATACAAGCATGCAAAATCTGAAGGTAATGCTACTCAATGCTAGAAGTCTAAACCTCAAAATGCACTCTCTCGAGGTACTCCTAAAAATGGAGAACATCGATATCTATGAAGTAACTGAGACCTGGTTCAAGGCTCCAGAGAGCACCCCTGCAATACCAGGCTACAATTCTTACCACACTTTTTGGCCACAAAACCAAGGCTGAAACACTAAAGGTGGAGGAGTGCCCATATTCACCAAGGATATTCACATCTCCAGGCTAGTTGCCCAACACAATGCATCTGAAATTCTCCAGGTGCAGCTAACACTAGGTAAGACTGCAATCCAAATTGTAGCTTGCTACAACCCCACCATGCCCAAGATTCTCACTACACCTTTCTAAACATACTGGAAAATATTAAGATACAACCAAACACCCTAATACTGGGTGATTTGAACTACCCTGCCATTAATTGTGAAAACTACTCGGGTACCAACTCCTTTTCCCAATGGTTCTTGGAATTCATAAATTCCAATGCCCTGGATCAACTAATCCATTGTCCCACCAGGAGAGACAATATCCTAGACCTAGTCATTACCAACATGAGATATAGATGCTCCACACCAGTGGTCACCCCCTCATTGGTCAGGTCTGACCATAAGCAAATCACCTTTGACATCCACATCCCACCCCCACCCCCCAGTAAGGAAACCTCCTTAACTTAAAAAACTTCTCCAAAGCCAATTTCATGTGACAAACTTCACAACACCCATGCAGACGGGATCTGGAAGTTCGACTGCAGAATACTACACAAAGGCACTGTACGAGCACATCCACTCGTGCATGAATAGAACCAAGATGCTCTTCTCCAAAAAAAGGGACCCAATCTTGTGGTCCCCTGCTATAAACAAACTATACAACAGAAGGAAGAACTGTTGCAGAAAAGAGGAAAATCCCAGGATGCAAAAAACTCCCTCACCAGCCTCAGTATCAAGCTGAGATCCCTCATAAAATCCTCAAAAGCTAGTTACGGAAATAAAATTGCCAAAGATTCCAAAGACAACCACAAGGCATTCTATAGTTATGTCAATAATTTAAATGGCAATGCTCAGATCTGCTCTGAGCTACAACAGAATGGCATTAAATATACTGATCCCAAGGATATTGCCAATATCCTGGCAGATCGATTTAGTGCCAACTTCACCCCCCCTCTCACCCCCTAAAGGGCCCATCTCAATATCAAAAGATTGCCAAATTCTGATAATCATGGCCACACAGGTAGAAACCGCACTCTCCAAAGCTAAGAATACAGCATCCATGGGACCAGATGACATCCCAGGCTGTGTACTACATGAACTACAAAATGAACTTGCACCTCACCTAAGTGTCATGTTTAATCATAGCCACACCTCAGGCTTCGTGCCCACTGAGTGGCGCACAGCTGCAGTTATCCTGCTCCACAAGGGAGGATCCGCCTTGGATCCCGGGAACTACCGTCCCATCAGTCTGACAAGCCTGATCTGCAAGGGCATGGAACGCATTATTATGGAAGCTATAAAAAAAGACATTGGCAACCTTCAAACATTGGACCCCACCCAGTTTGAATTTATGAAGGGCCGATCTTGTCTCCTGAATCTGATTGACTTCTTTCAATCAGTCTCCAGAGCTGTGGACTAGGGTAAGGTGGTCCACACAGCCTATCTGGACCTCTCCAAGGCCTTCGACACCATCCCTCACTTTGGAATCATAGATAAACTTACAAAACTGGGCATAAATCCCCACGTCACTCGATGGGTTGCCAACTGGCTTACTGACAGAGCCCAGACTTTAAAAGTAGCCGACTCCAAATCCAGCTCCAGACAAGTGACAAGTGGAGTACCTCAGGGTTCAGTCCTGGGACCACTCTTGTTTGGCATCTACTTCTCTGAAGTACAGGCCAACACTAAGGGACTCTGGCTAGCAAAGTTTGCAGATGACTGCAAACTGGGAGCCATTACTGAATCCCCAAATGATGTGGATATTCTACAAAAGGCCTTACAGAAACAGATGCCTGGTGCCAGAGCCATGGGCTCAAGCTTAATGCCAAGAAATGTACAGTTATCCCCTTTGGAAAAAAACATGTACCCATGAATTACCACATAGGTGGTAGGATGCTAAACATCGAAAGTGTGATGAGAGACTTAGGGACATAGGTGGACAGTGGTCTCACTTTCGATAACCACATCGCCACAACAGTCAAGAAATCCTTCTATGTGGCACACCTCATCACTAAGGGCTTTTCATCCAGAAAAAAGGAGGTCATGGTTCCACTGTACTCATCCCTCTTTAGATCTATTATAGAGTATAATGCCCCATTTGGTATGTACCTCACAAGACATCTGCAACAGCTGGAAAGGCCACAGAAATACCTCACTAAAAGAATCACAGTCCTAAAGCAGATGCCATATGCTGACCATCTAAAAAAACTCCAGCTATACTCTGTGGCATATCGTCTACTCAGAGGCGATTTCTGCTTAACATTTAAGGCCATGTCAAACCCTGAGCTGCTGGACATGCTCCACTTAAAGAAATCCCAATCCCTCAGAGCCACACGCTCCAGGGATCTAAACCTTGTCATTACAATGAACAAAACATGCTGGAGGGATAGGTTCCTGATCCAGAGACTCCCCATACTCTGGAATAGACTGCCCATATATGTCAAGCAGAGCACCTCATCGGCCCTCTTCAAAAGGAACCTTGATGATTGGATGGGAGATAAGAAATTCACCCCAGGATCATGTCAGTCACCCTGCTAGACAGGGGCCCAGAGAAGTAAATATTGTTGGAAGAAATATCCAGGGAATTGGGAATTGTTATGGCTAGGCTTGCATAGGCCCTAGGGCCGATAGCCTAGTACCAACCTATGAACCTATATATATATATATTTATACATATGAACATATTTATGTATCTGTATACAGTTGATGTTATATTATTATTTGTGAGTCATACATTAATATATATATATATATATATATATATATATATATATATATATATATATATATATATATATATATATATACATATAGCTGTCTATCTGTCTACATTTACAGATATATATCTGTCCATATGTCCATGCATGTTCGGCTCATATTTTGGCCTGTTCCTCATTCACTTGGCAATTGTCATGGATGATCGCAGCATTCAAGTCAGTAACTAGTGCCAACACTTTTATGTTTCAGACTTCATCTCCTTCTACATATGTGTTCTAATACATACATCTATGTAACTAGCAACATTTTAAATGTATTAGAGCATTAGTTGACATATATCCCTATTTCTACCCACAGTGTGGCATACTTTGTCCAGACTTCTTGCATTAACAGGTTGTGTGGTATGATATTAATACATTACCTGTACTGTTGATTGATTGTGCTGCATGATATGTTTGTGAAAACTGCAGGTTATGTATATCTGCCATGGTTTAGTGGCAAATTACTTTGTGTATGGACTGCAGGGTCCTAGCTTCGAGCTTTGGAGAGGCAGTTTATTTTGTTGCTAGGCAGAACAAGGGACGTTGGCTACAGTGTGATTAAGGCACTTTTAAGCAGTTGTAAGCGGGTATGCACGGGTTTGCACAACGGTAAGCACTGCCAACCTCCGCTTATGTTTTCTTACAGTCAGTTTGCTTCACATTTCTCAACCTTTGTAGGCATGGCTTACCCTCACGCCAACCCACGCAAACCCACTTACCGCTGCTTAACAGTGCTTACTGCCGCTTACCCTCGTGCTAATTCCTTTAAAAGAAAAGAAAAAGGGGTTGATAAGAAAGTAGTGGAAAACAGGGCACAAATAGGGAAAGACAATAGGGAAATCGTTAGGCATGTGCAGGAAGGGTATAGGAAAGGTCCATAGCTGCCCATTTTTTCGACAGCAACAGCTGTGCATATACACTATATTTGCAGGTACATTTGGACTCTCAAACACCTGGGAGAGGGGTGAGGACAACATATATTCATTGTGATGCCAATTAGACCAGATTACATGTGTCCAGTGGACATGTGTGCAAAATGAACAGCTATGAGGCGAGATTTTTTGTGGGAACAGATTGCCCCCTTTTTCTTCAGGTGAGAATGGGATGTTGGGGAGGGGTAGTAGGTATATTTGGGGAGGGAGGTTGGGTAGGTTAACAGACAAGACACACAAGATGCATACAGGGCCAGTTTATGACACATGTGGGGGATAAGCACCTTGGACGGGGAGGGGTGTTTGGAAGTTCCAAGCCCATGAGCCCCCAACTGGTAACAGTGGGACTAAGGTTCCCACCCATGGGCAGTAACCACTGCACCTTCACTGCCCCAAAGATGGCTTTGCTGGGGGCTGTGTAGGTGTGGGCAGGCTCACCCTCTAATAGCGCCACTTGGCCCTCAAGCTGGCATAGCCGCTCTTGATACTCCAGATTGAGCTCCCTATGCACCACAGCCCGGACCTGTTGAGGGGTGACAGGTTCCCCTCCGTGCCCGCTCCAAGGGGGGGGTGAGCCCCATCCACTGCTGCGGTTCCTCCCAAACATGGCTCAGGGCCCACGGAGGAGGAGGTCCCAGGCTGGGCCCCAGATGTGCTGGTGCCCGGTGCCATGGCCAGCTGAGGTGGGACAGGTGGGTCCGGTGGGACTGGCCTTTCCATACGAGCTGTGTTGTCGCAGGTTTATGGCAGATATGGGTTAGTAACAGTCAACAGCATTCAGGATTAGATATGACAGCATGCATAGGTATTCCCATTACCCGACACACCAGATTTAACACAGTTGCAGATCAAGCAGAACACATGCATATATGGAACAACAGTGGCCATTACAGGAACATGCAGGTTTCATTGATGGCAACAGACCACCAATATGGGTATATTTTAACATGGCACATGCATAGAAACAAATGTTAATATTTATTAACCATTAGGACAGAAGTCCCAAAAAAAGGTTGGAGTGTACACATACCAGATGAGGAGTGTCATTGGGTTATTATGCACATATGGTAGGGGTGAGAGAGAGGGTTCAATTAACAACTAATATATCCTTGTAGTTTTCACAACATTCTTAGTCACTGCAGTGGCCTTTCCCTTACATGTATTATTATACTACACAATGGCCTTATTATTGTACACTGGTATGTTTATAGTTTATAATATACGTGACCTGTGTCTTACATACAGGCGTGACAGGCTGCAGGTGTTAATGCAACATATGTTGAGAATTGCTGTCATACACTTTGGGTGAGGTGCTAGTCTGACAGGTTTGTTTTCATATACATTTTCTGACTATGTACACATTTGACTATCGGTTATATGTCATTGATAGCTGCCCACATTCCTTGGATCATCACACTGAATTTTCAGGGGAACAGGGTACCAAGCTGGTGATATGGGCCATTTATCTGAACATGCTGGACAGCTTGGAACAGTTGTGGGATATAAATATGCATACAACCTACGATTTGAACATTCAAGCAAAGTCTGTACAGTTGTTGGGTGTAATTACGCATACAGCTTTCTATCTGAACATTGTATCACAGTCTGTACAAATAATTATTGATAACATCACAGTACACTGTGCTATCAGGGAATTTAATGTAAACCTTTTGACTGTTTTCAATCTAAGTCTCCCTCACTAGTACGATATGACTGACCTCTTGGCACTTCCAACATTGTTATGCAGGACTTCATACCCATTTTATCTGCATACCACGGTGTGGGTGACACTGCTTAAGATACAGCAGTACTATTTATAGTATGGAACAGATCGCTCCATCGGCCCATGTTCTGTCCAGCAACAAAATAAACTCAGAGAAGAGTAAACAGAAACACTCCAGGGGTTATACCTTTATTCACAGACTATTAACACATTTATGTCTACTGGTACAACACTTTCTAAGCTGTTATATTCCTTGTTATGACAGTACATGTAGACTGATTAATAACCTGCCTCGTGACGCAGCCTTTGCAACCTAGCAACATGGGCTTGCTGGTTCGCAGCCCACTCATCTGCAGCTGTCAGAGAAATGCATTGATATTTAGTCATACCTATCCATAGTATACACAAGCTAGGCAAGTATTTACTACTTAGTAGAATGTGCACTTACTCAGTACTGGGGCATTGGCCATCTGCCGAGACTCCTGGATCTACTGTTCCAGGACATCCCCCCTCCACTACTTCAGGTCAGCATGGTGGTGCCTGACCTGCTCACCAGTCCAGGAGATACCTGTGGCACTGGTAAGATCAAGACTGTCCCAAGCCTCCGTTTTGCACTGCGAGCCCTGGTACTGGCCCTGCAGTAGTATCTGATCATGGTGTTTTACCAAGAGCCATACCATGAATTTTGACTCCTGGATGCCCCAGCACTGCACTCTGAATCGATTGCCTTCACCCACACCAGACATTCTGCCTGCGGTAGGAAGCTACAACCAGTTATGAGACGTATTCCCGCCTGTGAGGTTTAAATACAGCCATTTTCCCACACCTTCCTGTGATTGGCCAGTTTTGAAAAGGCTAAGCTATGGGCACACCTGCTTACATAAAGTTGGCACTGTTTAAAGAGGTATACCACTAGGCATATTGACTTGGCTCCCCTACACATTGCTTACACTTACTAACATAAGCTGTGCTGCGGTTAGCATTGCTTCATAGTTGATTATCACTATATCACTATATTTGCCATTTGGAAATGATTTATTCTTCATTACAGGTTATATATGTGTCTGGTGTATGTATGAGGACTTGGGGACTTATGCACTTTATTGCAATAACATCTCAAATCTATGCTTACTGCAGTACTCCAGTTCACATATTTATGTTATGTAGCAGGTTATACCACTCCACACTGTACATAGATTCAGTTCACATGTTTGGTTTAATTTTCCTGTGGTGAGGATTAGTTTGCTGATACCTCATTCTTATTAATTGCTATGATGGTTTAGTGGTTAACTACTGTGACTATAGTGTTCCTGGTCCTGAGTTTGAGCCTTGCAGAGGCAGTTTATTTTGTTGGTGGTCAGAACATGGGCTGTTGGATCCAGAGTGATTAAGGCACTTTAAAGCAGTTGTAAGCGGGTTTGCACGAGTTTGCATGACGATAAGCACTGCTAACTTCCGGTTACAGTTTCTTACACTCAGTTAGCTTCTGCTTTGCTTAATCTGTGTAGACAATGCTTACTCCTGCACAAATTCACTTAAACACACTTACTACTGCTTATTTGTGCTTATACCTACTTACTAGTGTCTTATTCATTATGACACTGACACTTCACATGTGCATTTAATGCAGTACTCCAGTTCACATTTAAATATTATTATGTAGGTTATACTGCAATAAGTTGTTAAAATATGTTCATATACAGATTTCACATGGAAAATTATATGTGTTGCAGTGGGACTCAAACCAGGAATACCTGTTCATTAAGCGGATGTTCTAACCACTACACTAATGATGTGATGCTTCATTTGCATATATATTCCTTGTTATCCTCTTTAGCCTTTTCAGCTGCTTTAACCATAGCTAAGCAATGGGCAAACCCCACTCACCTATGATTAGCTGTACTAGGGGTTTAAAAAAATAAATAAAAGGGTTTCTTCATTTTATTTAAATGTATTGTTGCTGTTGAACACATAGGGACTGTTGGTGGGGATATGTGGACATCTATGAGCGTTCTCCCTCATTTCTTTACACATTCTTCTGTTCTACTTTGCAGGGGCGTGTTTATTCTGAGAGCTCTGCTCTCAGACACGCCCCCTGCACTCGTTCATGTTCCATGTAGCATTAGGAGTTCAGGCAGCGCGCCTTCATTAATATGCATGGCGCGCTGCCATCCTTCTCTTACACTGCTGCTTCTGTGCAGGACTAGATTAGTCCTGCATGGAAGATTAGTAAATCCGGGGGACTATGATGTCCACAAACCAGTAATTCTTTCCTGTGATGCTTCAGGGTTTGGTCTTGATGCAGTTATTCTTCAAGAGGGCAGACCAGTAGCTTATTCATCTAGAACTCTTACCCAAACTAAGATGTAGTATGCTCAAATTGAGAAAGAACTTTTGGCAATTGTGTTTGTATGTTCAAAGTTCTATAATTATGTTTATGGCTGAGCTATTCAGACTGAGACTGATTATCAGCCTGTAGTCACTATTTTAAAGAAGCCTATGCATACAGCTCCAGCAAGACTACAAAGAATGATGCTCAGATTACAAAAGTTCAACTTCAAAATGGTCTGTACAAAAGGAAAACTTCTTTGGTTGATACCTTATCCAGATCTCCCAGAAATACCACATTAAAGCTTTATGCAGAGAATTTTGACTTCAATGTCATGAAAGTGCATAACGTTTCTACCACAAGACTTGACGAACTAAGAGATCATACAAAGACTGATCCAATTTTGTAAAAGCTCAACCACTTCATCAATGTTTGATGGCCGTCAAAGCAATCTTGTGTACTAACAGAAGTGCAACCTTATTTTCTTTACAGAGATGAGATGTTGATGGAAGATGGTATAATTTTCATAGGTCCTAAAGTTGTCATTCCAACTTCTTTACAACATGAGTACATCCAAAGTTTGCACTGTGGTCACCCAGGTTTCAAAGCTACCAAAAGAAGGGCAAGAAGACTAGTATTTTGGCCTTCTCTGTCAAAAGATATTGATAAAGTACTTTTATCTTGTTCATTATGCAATAGTACTAAACTGCATTTGCAAAAAGAGCCATTTCAGCTAAACCAGATTCCTGAACTACCTTGGTCAACAGTAACCATTGATATATTTATGTGGGTTAGTCAACATTACTTAGTGTTGGCAGATGTTGGCAGACTCCTGTTTGAACTGGTTTGAGATTGATCTGCTACCCAACCTAAAATCCAGTACTGTCATTACTAAGTTGAAACGTCATTTCTCAGTCCATGGTTGTCCACACAAAGTTATTTCTGACAACGGTGCCCAGTTTACCAGTCAGCTATTTCAGAAATTTGCAAAAGAGTGGGACTTTATCCATTTAACTAGTAGTCCTGTGTACTGACAGTTAAACAGCCTAGCTGAATGTGTGGTAGAAAGTGCAAAGCAGTTACTAGAGAGGTCAAAGCATGACAATACTGATGTTTTCTTGAATTTGTTTAATCTCAGAAATATACCCTGTCACAATTTACTTGACTCACCTGCTCAGAGACTTCTGTCTAGGCAAACAAGAACAACCTTGCCTATCAGTTCCAGTTTGTTGGTGCCTAATGCTAAAAACAGCAGAGAAATCAAAGCCCAGCTGTTCAAAGAGTTTTCATTCCAGAAGTCCAACTATGATAAAATGAGGAGATTTCTTTGTCCATTGAAAGAAGGAGAGATAGTGTGGATGCAAATGGCGAAAGATTTTGATTGAATTGGTCAAGTGAGAGGTTTATATGCTGAGCCGAGATCTTACTTAGTAGAATTTGATGGTATAGAATACAGAAGAAATTGCAGGCCTCTTCTTCCAGTGTCTGAATCGATATCGCAGCATCATATCTGCGATACCGACTCTAGATCTCAGAGCAACCCAGATGATGTTCTTGTTGAAGGACAAGTCTCAGTACCTATTCCCATTCCTGGTGATGTCCCAGATGTCCCTGAAGTTGAACATTCATTAAAGACAGTCCTTGTTGCTAAACCCAGTCCTAATATTTATGTCACAGGATCAGGTTGTATTTCCAGACCTAGTGTAAAATACACACCAATCTGGAAATGATTGTTCCCCTTGTAATTAGTTCTGCATAACTGCATGCCACAAGATTATTTCTGTATGTCAATGATTATTGTCATTATTACTGTGCTTCACTTATTTCTCAGAGAAGGAAGATGTAGATCAGAGAGTGTGTTGTGACTTTAAGAAGCATTTCAAAGTGAGGGCATGTGCATATAAATAGAGATCACATGCAGGCAGCAGTACCATTTTGAGTGAACAGCCAGAGTGTTAACATGTATGAGTGCAGGAGTCAGTCTGTTTATTTGAGTTTAAATTATCAAGCCTCAATCCTTATGTATTTGTATGTAATATAGCTGATTAAACTGAACCCACAGCTGTTTGTCAGTTTTATCCTGACCGGACAAGCAACACCCATTGCCTAACAATATGAAAATGTTCAGCAAATCCACCCAGATGACTTAAATATTTTCATAATTCTAAGCCCTATAAACTGTCCAATGCAGAAGGAACTAAAAGAATAAACACTCCAGTTTAAGGATGAGTGGTCTTTCCTTTTTGAGTCTAACTCAAGCAAACATGTTACCCACCTGTGTGCTGCCTGTAATCTACCTTGACTCTTGGCTGTTTTAGTTAGTGTTTTATCATTAGAAGCCCTCTCTTTCCACAACTGCACTTTCAAAGGCCTAGTAAATTTTCCATGGACAAATTATATAGTTCCCATCATGATCAGAAAAAGAAATTGTCCTCAGTCTCTAATAGTAGAAAACTTGTGGCATCCCAGCCCCAGAGAACATCTTTACCTTCATATCTGTAACCATCAAACCCATTTTCTTTTCAGACATCCATCTGCCTTGATGAAAAATTTTAAATGCTGCCCAAATGCCCCAAAATATACTCCCGGAAAATTATATATAACTAAAATCAGTGCCATCCGAAGGTCAGGACCACAGGATACATACAGGAATGGCTATTTGAGATAAAAAATAAACATGGAAATGTTTACATAAGTAACCCACTGAAGTGCCCGAGTTTATCAAAATAGTCTGCTATCCCATCATCCAAAATGCAACCACGTTTACTTTAAATATTTCACAAAAATATGGCAGTTAGTATCACTCTAATTTATTTATTTATTTATTGACATTTGATTACCTGGAAAGTCCAACTGGGTAGGAGCCCATTTTCAGTGGAGTTCTGGGGGAGGAAAGCTCCAAAGTATTACAAAATGTTTTAAGAATAATAATTTTATAGTCTTTAAATTAATACGCAAAACAACATTTTAAATAATTAAACCAAATTAGGTATAATAGGAAAACATTGGTTAAGAATATATACAAGTTATATGACAATGATTTAATAGTTAGAGAAATTTTAGCCAGTTTCTAGAGAAATTAAAGGTAAGTTAGTTTAATATAAACAGAAATTGCAATACAAAGTGAGAGAAAGCAGGCTTATGGTATATGTAGAGTGAAAGCCAGGGGAGCTTTGCTCAACGATAGGAGTCTAAACAAAATCTCCACTCCCTAGAAGCTCTCTTTACCCTAGAGAATGCTGACATCTGTGCAGTCACTGAGACATGGTATAAAGCCCCAGAGAGCACACCAACAATGTTAAGTTATAATGCCTTCCACACATCTAGGCCAGCTACTTCACAAGCAGGGACTAAAGGTGGAGGTGTCTCTATTTACATCAAAGATAAATATACTTCAAGGCTGGTCAGACAGGACAATGCACTTGAGCTACTCCATGTTCAAATCACTATATGCAAAATCCAATACCACTTTCTTGCAAGTTATAGGTCCCCCTCTATGACCCAGGAAACCCATACCATGTATTTAAACTTATTAGAAACACTAACCTTCCAACCCAATACCATATTCATGGGTAACTTTAATTACCCCACTATTAACTGGGAATCCTATATACATGCACAGAGATTCCTGGATTTTGTAAACACAAACTCCCTGGACCAGATAGTCAATACACCAACCAGTGGTGCAACCATACTGGATCTGGCCCTCACTAATATGGGAGAGTGCTTCACACCCCTACTATAATGCCTTCCATGGTAAGGTCAGTCCACAAAATGGTCTCCTTTGAAGTAAAAATAAAACATGGACCCCCAGCTAAACCTGAAATATTCAGGAACTATTCTACGGCTAACCTCCTGCTATTAAGTGAGAACTTGGCAAATTTTCAAGCTGCCATAAACCCTGAGAACCCTGCTTCCTATGCAGAACTGTTCACAGAAGCCCTGTACAAGCATGTTAATAGCTGCATAGAGGCAGCTGTACCACCAGGAAGAAGTACAGAAATAACTAAAAAAAAAACCCACACGGGTGGAATCGCAAAATCAGTAGGCTGTATAACAGGAGGAAGAAAATCATGGCAAAAATTAGATGGTGCAGCACTCAGCAGGATAACACTGCTCTCATCAAACTAAACAAACAACTCAAGAGGACAAATAAAGTCTACCAAAGTCAAATTTGAGGTAGGTTTGGCCTCCCAGGCCAAGGACAATCACAAAGCATTCTTTAGCTATGTCCGCGACCTCAAAGGTAATATACAATTGTGTGCAGTGTTCATTGTAAATGGAGCCACCTATACTGAGCCAGAAGACATAGCAAACCTCCTGGCTGAAATTAAACTCCAACTTTACCGCTCACTCCCCCTGAACCTTCCCACAGGAAATATTATCAAATATACCCCCCCCACCGCTATCACTAGGGAACAGGTCCTTAATGCTCTCTTTAAGACCAAGAACACTGCATCACTGTGCCAGACAATATCCCAGGATGCCTTCTAAATAACATGAAAAATTACCTATCAGGTTCTCTGGAACTACTATTTAACAAGCCTCCAAACATATCTCATGCCTCATGAATAGAGAAAGACAACAGTCATCCCTCTGCACAAAGGTGGGCCATCTATAGACCCTGGAAACTACAGACCCATAAGTCTCACTAGTCTTATATGTAAAGACATGGAAAGAATTATCATGAAGATGATCAATACAGATATAGTAAACCTCCAGACACTGAACCCACCCAAGTTTGGTTTCATCAAGGGCAAATCATGCCTACTCATCATGGTGGACTTCTTTGAGAAGGTCATCAAAGCAATGCATGAGAGCAAAATTGTTTACACTACCTCCTTTGACCTGGCCAAGGCATTTGACACAATACCCCACTCGGGCATTGTTGACAAACACAAGAGGTTAAGTACAAACCCATATGTCACCCGTTGGATAGCCAACTGGCTCACAAATATGACCGAGGAAGTTAGAACTGTGGAGTCCACCTCTACAAAGAGGCCAGTCACAAGTGGAGTCCCTCAGGGATCAGTCCTTGGGCCACGCCTTTTTGACATTTACATCTTAGAAGTCAAGACCAATGTCAGTGGTCTCTGGCTGACTAAATTTGCAGAGGATTGCAAATTAGGAGCTGTCATTGAATCTCACACTGACACAAATGTTCTCCAGGAGGGGTTGACAAAGACAAAGAACTGGTGTCAGAGACATGGACTAAAATTGAATGCCAAGAAATGCATAATAGTATCCTTTGGGAAGTCATCCATCCCTGGTAACTATCATATTGACAACACACCCCTTAGAGAGGACCTAGTAGTCAGAGACTTAGGGACACACATAGATAGCAATCTAGCCTTTGACCATCATGTGTCTACAGTGGTGAGGAAATCATTCTATATTGCACAACTTATAAACAAAGGAATGGCATCTGAGTCCAAGAAAGACATTGTTCCACTGTATCTGTCATTCATCAGACCTATCATTGAGTACAAGGCCCCCTTTGGTATGTACCTAACCAGGCATATCTAACAATTAGAATGTCCACAGAGGTTCCTCACTAAAAGAATACAGGGCATAAGTAAAATGGCCTGTGCAGATCACCTCAAGTC
Source organism: Protopterus annectens (assembly GCF_019279795.1). Lineage (NCBI taxonomy): Eukaryota > Metazoa > Chordata > Ceratodontiformes > Protopteridae > Protopterus > Protopterus annectens. The sequence goes on along the minus strand of NC_056739.1, from coordinate 368,039,486 downwards.
CCTATCCTTGTATTCTGTCTCCTACAGGCTTTGAAGGGAAGATCTATGCTTGGCCTATAGGAATTTCTCAGACCCCATTCCGATGGACCTCCTGCATATCTACAAAACAAACAGCACCAGAATTACCCATTCTAAAGAATTAAACCCTGCCTGTGATATAATTTTGCCCTGCTGGAGAGATAGGTATGTATCCCAGAAATGTCTGCTTCTGTGGAACAGGGTCTCCATCAATGTGAAACAGAGTTGCTCCCTAACCCAATTTAAGTGAAACTTGGACAATTGGATGGGGAACCAGATATCCATCCCTGGTTTGGCACCTATGTCTCTAATGGACACAGGCAACCTCTAAATGGTTCATCTCCCAGGCCCCTGCTTATACTTATCAAGGGTATCAGAACTCATCAGAGATTTGGGTTGCATGGCTAGGCTTAAAAAGTGCCTTGTGGTCATTAGCCTAGTAAACACCTATGAACCTATGAGAGAAATTCATAGAAGTAAGGTAGTGTGTGAAGCAGGGAGACTAAGGAAATGTAAGGTATGAACAGTTATTTGTTCACATTTAGGGATATAGTTTATCCTGGTTTTGAGCAAATACAGAGCCGGCTTTTGGCTAGGAAGTCTTTCAGAATGGTTTTGAAGGATGGGATGGAGGGTATTGACCTCATGGATACAGATAAGGAGTTCCAAGCCTTAAACACATGGCACAAGTACAGACAATGCCCAGCAGATTAGATAGGTTTGTGGACAGACAGGTTTTTTGGTTATTGGGATATAATGAGCAACTGGGAACATAGTTGTGCAGAATGTGATAAGGTGCTGGACAAGCAGATGGTTTCTAGATAATTTTATAGATGGTAAAAATCTGTGTATGTTGATGGGGTAGTTTTAACCAATATAGTTTTTTAGTGCTATACAGTGGTGAGTTCTGAAACAAGCATTTGCTTTAAATTTAGCATCTTTGTTATAGCATTGTTCAAGTTTTGATTTTTGTGATGCCTGAAGGTTAGTAAGAATGGGATTGCCATACAGAAGTGTGTGGAGGAGATAAGTAGTGGCAAGTGTACCTTTAGCTGTGTAAGTGAGAAGTTTTTTGGCTCTGTAAAGCATCCCTAGTTTTTGATGAGTTTTTGTTATGCAATTTTGTATATGCAGATCTCCAGTATCATCTGTAATCATTTGCTATGAGAAGTAATTTCATTGGTTGCTTTATCAAGAGAGAGGACTTTAAATTTAGATTTTTTTCATAAGAGAGGGATTTTGAAGGGAAAAGTAGTAGGTTTTTTTTTAGGGTTCTGCATGAGTTGTGAGTTACAAAGCCACGTTTTAGTTACTGTTAAAGCTTCTAAAGTAATTGTTCGGAAGTGTACCATTTTGTCAGATGTGCAAATAAGTGTAGAGTCCCCTGCATACTGTATTAGGGAGGACTGTTGTGTGGAGGGTGCTGATGAGAATGTTAAAGAGGAAGTGACCAAGGACAGAGTCTTGTGGTACAGCAGTGGTGACTGCGATATATGGAGAGATGGTAGAATGCCATTCTACTGACAGATAACTATTGGATAGGTAGCTTTTGAACCATAGAATGGGATGAGAGAGGGATGAAAAATTCCGCAATAACAAAAATAAGACAAAAGAGGGAAAGTAGAAAAAGGGATTAGTAATGGAGAAGTTAAATAAGTAGAAACTGAAGTTATGGATTACCTGCAAAGTGAAGCATGTTATGTATAAAATGCAACCCTGGTAGCATCACAGTATGATGGAACAATGAGTCCCCATATCTGGGAGAAAATGGTGGAGTGGAATGCATATGATCACTTGCCACATGAAGATACTCGGGCGCCTTCAGTACAAAACCAGTAGAAAAGTTCAGTTGGAGTTGCACAGCAAGGGAAGGAGCAAGAAACAGTAGCAGCTGTCACACAGTCAATGTTGTGAAGTGATGGGCCAATGAGTTCCCACATGAAAGAGCAGCGGATGAGACAGGAGGCAGCTGAAGAGAATATGTCACTAGGAGGCAGTGTGGAACTTTCTGTAGAATGCCTGCAGGAAACAGAGATTAAATAATGCACCCTCAGTCTATAAAAAATAAGCTAATGGAAGAGTTGCTTGATTTAATAGAGATGGATAGACATATCATGATCGATGAAAGAAATAGATTATAGAAAGTAAATAAGACCCAAATATAAAAAGTCTCATAAAACAGATGAACAGAGTAATTAAGACTGTTAACAGAAATCCATGTAATATATAAAAAAGTACGTATGATATATTACTGTGCATGTAAATTAATAATACTTAGTGTAACCACAAATACACAGAGCACTAAAGGAAAGGAAGGGAAGAAATCCAGTGCCTTCAGGGAAGCATCAAATACAGAACACTATAAAGCAATTAAGACAAGAAGTATTACTGTTAGAAGAGCATAGAAGGGGGGACAGATCAACAAAATACTTAGAAAGAGAAGTGATAAATGCAATGTGCAGTATCTAAACAGCCCAGTATCTGTTGTACACTATTGCTAATAAATTAAAGATATCAGCACAGGCAGATAAATATAAAGGAAAAGTACACAATAAGCAATTCATTGATGACCCCAAAAAAGTTTTACAGAGAACTGGGAAACAAAGCAAAAGGAATAGAAACAGCATAAAAAAAGAAGAAACAGACACATTTTGGAGAAATATCTATGAAGACCCTATGGAACATAATAAAGATGCTGAATGGATAGAAGTAAAAAGATTATATATTCTCACTCTGAAGGAGATCTGGGCCTCCTCAAACTTGATTACATGTACAGATCTGCAGTCATGGGACTGCTGACCTTATCAGATCCAAACACAGTGAAAGTTTTAAAACATGAGGAGAGGAATTGTAAGATGACCTCTCTGCTTAGTTTACCAGAAACATTCAGGTGGCAAGCAGGAACGGAAATCAGACCAAAGGTAGACAAAAATCAGACAGGAACTGAATTTGCCAAAAAACAAAAGAGAGACTATAGGGAGAAAGATCAGATGTGAAACAAAAGAATGTGGAAAAGCCATAAATATAGGGACATAAATAGAGAAGTCCTGAAACAGCCTTGTGTCGATCAGGATTTGATGCAGAAATGGTTAAGGAGAGTAGAGTTGTAATCAAAAGATGAAGGGATGATAATAGCAGTCCATAATAGTGGAATATATACACACTGGTTTACAAAGTCCATTGAACATGTGGGAGAAACAGACAAATGTAGGTTCTGTAAAAAAAAAAAGTGATGCAATTGCACACCTTGTTGCTGGGTGCGATACACTTGTGAAAGAGGACCTGAACACTGAAAGACACAATAATGTGGTAAGATTATTGCCGTGGGCATTGTGCAAACACAACAATGTTGTAGTAGCTGAGAAGCATTGGAAACACGAACCACATAGCATAATAAGGAATGATGAAGGGTACATCATGTGGGATCACCCATTAACACTAATCCAAAAAAGATGGTGAGAAAAACAGATATAGTAGTCCATGGAAAAAACAAGTAGCACTGATTATCAGATCATCAAAATTACTATACATAGCAATTACAGTATCTCCTGTACAGAAATACAAAAAAAGTCATAAACTATCAGGATTAGCAGGAAGAAATATACCCGGATTAGTTTCAGAAGTAGTAGGAGCAATGGGTCTCATAAAACAGGATCTACAGTAGCATTTATATAGGGTCTATATCAGCATATCGAATGGTGAAAATGCCAAATGCAATTTAATTGAACTGGATTGTTCAAAATCTCAAAAGAGCGAACTGACGGAACATCAATTTCTTTCCCAGGGAAGAAATTGGTGTTCCGTGCAAAAAAAAAAAAAAAAATTCAATACTTTAAACACTGACAGAAGTGGGGGGGGGGGCTTCACCCCCTACACCCCCCTACTTAAAATATACCAATTCCGAGACTGCATCACAGTGAAGGAAATAGCAAACTTCGATGGCCCACCAATTTCTTTCCCTGGGAAAAAAATCGATGTTCCATCATTTCGCTCTTTTGAGATTTCGAACATTTCAGTTCGATGAAATTAAATTTGGTGTTTTCAACATTCGAAATGCTGATAGGAACCCTTTAGATATGCTACCAATGCATGTAACTCCATATGAACTGCAGAAGGGGTCAGTTCTTGGCACATTGCTGGGATTACAAAGAGCACTTTTGACTAAAATCAAAGACTGAAACAAAACTAATTTCATGAACTTTAATCATACCCTGACTTAGGAATGGAGTATATTCCGGTAATGGTATTAGAAACCAAAATATTTGAAGAAATGAAACCAAGTGACCAACTTATTCAATAATGACCATCCGTATATGTTTCCAGTGGCTGCACACTTCATGCAAGTTTGGACAAAAAGCTTTCAAAACATTCTGAGACAGCTAGAACATACAGAATAGAGTCTGCATGACCTGATTTCTATATTATCACAGCTTACCAAATCACTAATATATAGCTACTCCCTGTTCTTTTTTGTCCTTTTCCAGACTACTTCTCCACTTATTTTCCCTTTACTCATCAAAGTCTAGTTCCAGGTATAATCTTTTCATAGCATCCTCACTGAATTGTGCTGTCACAAATGCCAAATCAGTAATTCACAGCCTGTTCATACATTGCTAGGCCAGATATGCATTGGGCCATAAAAACAATTATTCTGTATCTGTGATTTAGTGAGACACCAAAGGAATTTCATAATTCATAATCACACCTGATGCCGTTGGAGAAAACAAGTCCAGTTGTACTGCATATGTTAAACTACATTGAAGCAGGGCAGTCTGAAATGCTAAAAAGAAATGTATTCTACAGTAAATGTACCCATTTCTAATGCTGTAGTAACTATTTCATCTCTTGTAATTGATCCCAAAAGTAGACTTCACAGCATATCTCGTTGACAGGGTGTGTGTGTGTGTGTGTGTGTGTGTGTGTGTGTGTGTGTGTGTGTGTGTGTGTGTGTGTGTGTGTGTGTGTGTATATATATATATATATATACACACACACACACACACACACACACACACACACACACACACACACACATACATACACACACACACGTGCATATAAAACGTATCCACATACATAATTTGATGTGCTTTCCAGTTTAAAGGTATTAGACTGTCAGCTGTGATGGATGGTGTGCAATTGCCAAAACTTCAATTTCTTGTCCTTTGATTTTGAAAGTGACAATGACTGTAGGTTTTCCCAAAAGATCTATCTCAAAAGTGAACAAAATGGTTATCAATAGTCATCCATGCTTAGACATTCTGTAAGAAGAGTGCTGCTAATGATATATTAATTTTAGTGATGTGAACAATGAGATAGTATGTATGATCTGATTAAAGTTAAGCATGTTATTCCATACAATTTCATATAAGTCAGTAGCAGGTGTTTTATTCCACTTCTGTTTGATTACTCTAGTTGGATAGAGGTCTTTCTCAAAAATGTTGTAATTTGATATGATTCAAGTATAGTTTTCCTCTGCATATAGATACCATATTTATGAGCCTTCTAAGGAGATTCCTTATAGAATCATTGGTGATTTAAGTTTCTGAAGGTAAAAAACTTTTCTGTTTTAAGTATTGCCATCATTCAGTGTATTTCTACCTAAATTATCTCTCAGTGTATTACAGTCTTTAAGGTTGTATTTGTGTGGACACAAATATCTATAAGAAAAATACAATTTTTAATCAATGTTTTCATTGTATACGACTGCTCTGTAATGTAGACCATTCTCAATCGAAAATCCAACTCTACCACAGTGAGATGAGCTTACTTTTATTTTCATTGTCCTACAGCTTGCCTTTTCTCCACACTTCCCATCCTCAAGGACCCCATTCTCTGCCCATTACCACATGCCTTACTAATTACTCCAATGTAGTATTTCTATTTAAAGTGATGGCAGCAGTAGTCTATGGAAAACTCTTTTCGGTACTTTTCCGTTATCGGGGCAACAGTCACACTGAGCGTTTGGAATCCTAGCGCTCAGTATAACGTTGATCGTTCAGCTATTGCTGTGTTAGTACTAAATGGACATTAAGCCACACACACACACACACAGCCGTTTGTCTCAGCCTTGTCCGTATGATGTATGAAGAAACTGACAGGTTTAGTAAAAAAACTCACATCTTACAGGGAAGAGATAAGGACAGATACACTTGGAGAAAGCAAGACAACCAGAGAACTATACACAGTGAGGCAACAACACAAACTGCCATATCACTGGGTAGTCGGGCATCTAGTTATTTACACATTCACTTTTACAAATAGGAAACTGAAATACAAACTAAAATAAGGATATATCATGTGTCAATCAAATGGACAATGACGCGACCTATCAATCCTGTAACAGTGCAGTGATGCAATATTTCGTTGTCACAAGGTGGTACCAACTACACTCTTTGGAAATAACGACTTCCGGGTACAACAGGCCAAAGAGGTGTCAAACGCGAAATGGAAAAAAGTTAGGAGTAAGAGTTCTTCTGTCTGTGACATTTAATATCTTTTTAAAAAATGTAATGCAGCCATTTTCAATACATACTCCGCCTACATTCCAGTAACTCTGTCGTTCTGAAATATGCACTGTTCACATCTTTCAGATGTTTGCACGACTTAATGCAAGACACTCTCCCTCAAAAATATTTTGTGAGGGAACAAAACACAGCTGGTGCGCAATATTTAAACTGCTTGCGTTTCCAAATCTTATACTGCCGATACTATCCAATGCCTATATTTTCACAGATGTCCAAATTACTGTACTCGTGTTCCTGGGTGTATTTCTCATTAGAGCTTAATTAGAACTGGCATATTTTCAAAAGGCCAAAATGCGACATTGTTTTGGAGAAACATGCTATTTTGCAGGACAAAACATACCCCGGGCCAGTGCAATGGACATGACTGTTTTTGCCAAAATAAAAGCTGATTTTTCTAGCATTTCATTTCCTTACTGTACTTCTTACTTGACAGTTAAGCATTTCAGACTTGCAAAGAAGAAGTAGTAACCCTATATTTAGCAGCAAATCACCCAAGCTTGAAGTTGTTAAACAATAACATAACTTTGAATTTAAGGCTTCATATCCTTCAGAAAATGCATGATAATGCAAAAGCATTACATCAACTTAAGTTTCTACGCTTATAACAATTAAAATTTATGCGACTGCTCATTGCACCTGTTGCCCCGATAACAGAAAAGTACCCTCTTTTCTTTATGTAATCCCCTTTTCATTGTGGTTTCTGGATATTTTCTAAATTTGAAAGTTGAATACTTCCATTTATGAGGGAAAAGGAGTAGCTTTTGCCTTTTAATTTTAAGATGGCTACCATCCCTGAGGAAATATGATATTAGAGACCAGAATTTATTTTGCATAATTAGGGTTATATGTACTCGTGGCATATCTTAAAAGAGGAATTGTACCTAATGTATGACCATTTTAATACTGTACTTTTGTAAGTAATGGGAATTTAACTTGTTTCTGTTTTAGGGTAAAGAGATTACATACTTCTTCATAGATGACAATATTATGATATATCATAATAATATATAAGTAGTGGCATTCCATACTTATCTGCCAAATGTCATCTTTTTTGGTTTTGTGGGTATAATTTTAGCTTCCTCAGATAAGGAGAAATCGACAACTTATTCTGATTTATTGTGAGTCTATGGAGAGACAAATATATTTCTCAAAGAATTCTCAAAGAATTCTCTTTGTCCGTAACAGGATCTCCATCCACGTTAAGCAGAGTTCCTCCCTTTCCCTATTTAAGTGCAACTTGGACCAATGGATGGGTAATGAGAAACTCATCTTGGTCTGGCGCTTGTGTCACTGATTGGCAGAGCCAGTCAGTAAATCACCCTTAAATCAGATGTGTGGGTCATTTTGGGGTTGCATGACTAGGCTTATAAGGGCCCTAGTGGTTGTTAGTCTAGTATACACTGATGAACCTGTTTTGAAGTTACTGATTATGGTTAAAAATACCACCGGGGAGTTTGTATCCTGGTTGTTTGACCTTTGAGTACACATTTGTCTGAAAACCCTGTTGAGGTTAAACATTCACACTGTGGAACAATGATGCCTAGGTAAAATAGGGCCTTATAAATTCTATGAATTCTATGAATAACTCAATGGTAGTCATGAATAGTAGAGGACATAATAGACACTACTGTGTTATACCTCTTTTTAAATGTAGTGTTTCTAGAAAAATGTGTATTGCAGAACACTATTGCTTTATTATTTATTTATTTATTGGCATGTGTTTACTGGGAAAGTCCACTGGGTCAAGAAGAACCCATTTTCAGAGGAGGTCCGGGGAGAAAAACTCCACAAAGGCAGTTAGTATTACATAATATTGTAACAGTTTATATTAACAAGAAGCATAGTCATAACAGGCATTATAAATATAATAAAGTACAATATTAAAATGTAGGGGTTTACCTTTAAAATGTTGAGGTGCACATCTGCGACAGTGAGATGTGTGAAAGGTCATTTGCAAAAGTTTGTATTAATGAACTATAAATTGCTGAACTCACAAAAGAGTGAATGCCAGTGTGCATAAGCTCATGTGAATGTGGCATTCTGAGCAGAGATCACACTACAGTGGGGATTGGGACATGTACCCCTTCCCTCACTGTAGTGCAATCTCAGAGTTAGTATATAAAATTAGCAGGGGGGTGGGGGGCACAGCACCTCACATGGAGGGTGCAGGGGGGCTTGCACCCCAGCATAATGGTCTTAGGAGACATCCGGAAATGACGGGTGTTTCTAAGAAAGTCGACATTCCCGGAGTGTCAACTTTCTTTGGTTAGAAGATTTGGTCTTTTAAGGATTCGATGGTGTATTATCCGACATTATGAGTTGGGTATATGAAGAGTTGCACATGTGTGTTGCAACATTTTAAAGGTAAACCAATGTAGGTGGTGCAGAGAAATAATGTAAAAACACAAGGCATAGAAGTAAATCTAAGGAACATATTCTAGTACACTCTGATGTTAGTGTACACTCCAGAGTAGACTATGTTGTGAGTGTGTAAGTGCTTAATATAGGTAGAATTAGAATAACTATCTAAAGGTATATGTGTTAGAAGTAGGGAAAGATTAGTACTAGGAATGAAGAGTGTGAAGAAGTAATAGAGTCAAGTTCTGGAGGAATGAAGTAGAAGAAAAAGGTGATTTGATGTAGGGAGGAGGAGTCAAGTCTTAGGAAGATGGAAGTTAGAGCATCTACAATGCCAGAGGGTGGTCAGATGCTGTTTCCGAGCTGTTTTGAAGGAGGAGATGTTACTGCTAGTCCTAATAGCTAGTGGGAGTGAATTCCATAGTTTGATGATAGAAAAGGACTAGAGCATTTGACCTGCTGGCAATTTTGGTTTGTCAACATGCAAGAGAAATTAGTTTTCAGATCTAAGTGATCTGTTTGAGTGGTAGTGAATTAAGATTGGAGATAGGGCTGGGCAATGTGAAGGACTGTATAGAATTGTATATGCTATGGTTAGTTGCAGGTATGTTAGGTGATGTGGGAGTTCAAGCCAATTGACTATAAGGACGAGCAGTGATTGGATGAATATTTGGCATTGGTTGTGAATTTGGAGACTTTAGTGTAACAGGACTCTAGCTTATTTTTAGAGATAACTGGATATTGGTGAGGAGTGGGGCACCATATAGGAGTATGAGGGGAGGAAGAAGGTATAGGCAAGAGTTTGTTTGGAAGAGCAGTTAAGAAAAAAAATGTTATGTCTATAGAGGGATCCTAGTTTTTGCTGTTTTTTTGATAGAGGTTTGGACATAGAGATCAAAAGTAAGGTTTTCATCTAAGATGACACCCAGTAGTTTTGTTTGAGGTATTACTTCTATGGTGGTCTTGTCTTGAGAGTATACGATTAATCCAGTCTTATTTATGGAGGTACTTTTCTTGGGGGTGAATAACAGCAGTTTTGTTTTTTTTTGTTTTGGAATTTAGAGAAAGGTGGTTATCTGTCATCCATGTTTTGGTGGAGTTGAAAGCATTCTTGGTTGTATGCAATAGTTCAGTAATAGAGTTAGCAGAGCATATTATGGCAGAATCATCTGCATATTGAACCACTGTACCATTAATGAGATTGGAGTGGACTGTGGTAAATTATTTTTATAAAACGTTGCTAGTCTTAAAATGTCCATAGGAAATACTATGTGTTCTACCATCTTTGAACACAATTTTCTAATAAGTATGGTTAATATCAGAGAACCTTAGAGAAACGGTTAGTGCTTGACTTTGCATTCATATCATTAAACCCAAGACTGTGTATTCTTAGCATTTAGATCCAGAGAGGTGCTAAGCTGTAAACTGATCAATAATTTGTTGTGATTTGGATCAGGCAAATGAGATGGCAGCAGTTCCATAGCAGGAGTGGGAAGAATGGAGCACCTGCCACTGTTACCAGCTTGAAGGAGGACATTGAATATTTGACAGCTTGCAACTTGTCAATTAGGAATACTTAATAGACAATTTGTAATTTAACTTGTCAAATTCTCCTTTTTAAAGTTAGCTAAACTACTTTGAGAAAACAGAAACGACAGTCAATTTACACAATGTTTATAAATACTCACAACTGCAATCTCTCATTTCATATCTTACAACTTGTCAACTACTATTTTTTTAAAGTCAGCGTGGGGATATCCAAATGGATGCACTTCCCAGGGCTCTGAATTCTCTTATTGCAGCTCTGGGTGGCAAAATGTCTGACCTGGGAATGCTCTTGGAAATATCCAATGCATATCCAATGCCTATATACTTGATATACTCAAATATCACCTTCAAAGGTGCATTTTGTTATTTACTTGAATAGGTTGGAGATACTAACTCTGTGTACCCTTTTCACCTACTTAGGCCTTGGAAAATGAAGTGGCCACAAAGAGTTGTGGCCAAAAGATGGCTAGTACTGGTTTTATTGCTAATCCTATGATACTAGCAGCGAGTAAATTTGTTGGGCTAAAGAAAAAAGCATTTTATAGTGTGTTAGTAGAGGACCTCTGCACATAAGTGACAGATGCCAACAAGCCATGAAAGCAGCATGAACAACATTTATTAAAACCAAGCCCTCTGTTTGGGATGCATTAAATGAGATTATGGAGAAAGACATAGAGATGGCCTCAAAGATGCCCTGGCAATACATCTGCAAACTCAGAAGGTGAAGGGGAAATATTGCCCTGTCTGTTATTGGCAAGACTTGAGAAAGCTGATCACAAAAAGTGATACTGTAGACAGGTGAGGGAGCACTTTGAGGCACTTCCTGATCTCCTGCATGTGCCTTCCTCTCAAAAGACAATGCAAAAAAACAGTAGGTGGAGATTAGATCTATATCTGTAGGTGATGTCACTGCAACAGCTGGGCATTTCCTCTATGGCAAGGCTGTTCTAGAAATAAGAGATCTGATCTTAAATGCTGAAGATGTTGAACATTGTTGGGATGTGATAGCTAACATACATTTTCCATGTTAGGTGAGAGGCTGGGGATGGGTTGTCTAATACAACTACAGCAGTGGTTCCCATTTTCACAAAGGGGGACAGGATAGAATGTTCCAGATATGGAGATACTCCACTCTTCTGAAACTCTGGGAAAACATGTATCAGGAAGTTGGAAAAAGAGACCTTGTGTAATAGCTTTGTCTTTGATTCAGGAGGACCATTGTAAATTCCGTCCTAGTCACCAATGCAAATTCAGTCCTAGTCACAGAAGAGTGAACTTGCATTGATATTGGAGTAGTCATGGGATTTTGCCAATACTGAGTGTGTTTGTTATGTGGACCCAAAGAATGTTTATGGTTGCATTCCCACAAATGCCTTGTGAGAGTACCACAGTGGTATTATAGAGTCCTAGGGCTGCTGGTGTGCTAAAGAATAGAAGTTGTCTGTGGTATATTTGAAACATGCACTAAAGGGACTTAGGATTTGACAAGGTGTGTTTTGAAACCACTGACTGTGGTTTTCATGGACCAAATATTGGGTACAGACAAGATTTGGAAAGCATGCAATTTGGGGATGAGAGGATTCCATCTTTGTTGTTTGGAGGTTATTTTCCTATTTATTATTAGAGGTGGGGATGAAAATGTTTAGTCCAAATTAGAAGTCATGGTGTTTTCCCCAGAAAAAAAAAATGATTGCACCGGCCCCATTTGACCTATCTTAGCCTGGGGTATACATAAAATATACATGACACAGAGTAAATGACAGAATGCAATATATACATATATACAAAGTGAATATCAGGCTTGAGGGTATAAAGGTGTTAAGACAAATGAGATTATGTATAGAATAACTGACAAAACACTATATACCTGCAGTATAAACAGAGAGGAAATTAATGCTATAAAAAGAACCGTGAAAAGTAGAGTCAGAGCAAGATATGTAAAGGAAGAAGGGTAGAAAGTGGTTCTGTTATATGACCAGAAAAATAGCTGCATTTTCCTAGAGTTTTGAAATGTGCTTTTTTGTCTGTTGAGACAAAAAAAAAAACAGGGTCTATATTATAACAGAGAATGCTTAAAATAGCGAATGCTGTATAATCGACCCTAAAATATCAAAACAGAAAAATGCTGAACACACAGAACAGAGATTTTTTTCCCAGGGAAAAAAAATCGCTGCTCCATTAAAAAAAAAAAGGGATTTCGCTTAAAAAGGTTCGATTAAACAGCATTCTCTATTTTAAGTGTCGCTGATTTAATAGGGAACCAAAAAACAACCCCTTTAAATAAGATTGACTTCATTTTTTCTCTTAAAAAATCTTTAATATAGGTTGGTAGCCACACAAAGCTCCTTGGAGTCACTATTGATGAGCACATGAAATTCGATCTTCATATACAACACAATATTCGTAAAACACATTTTAAACTTGTAACCCTTTACAGACACAGTTGCTTCCTAAGCCCATCCACAAGAATAACCCTTGCCACAACATACTTACTACCCTCTCTCCTGTACAGCCACCTTCTACTTACGAACATCCAAAGGTCCGTTAAACTCAAACTTGAAACTTGCTATAATAAAATCACCAAATTCACAATCAGCTCCAAATACTCCACTGCCTTCAAATCATTGAACTAGCTAGAGCTTCCTAACTACTTGTCCTACCTACAACTAACCACGTCTCACAAAATACTCTTAAAACCCCTGGACTGTCCTGCTCTGAGCTCTACATTCAATTTCTACCTCCCCAACAGGCCACTTAGATCAGGGGATCAGAAGCTGTTACAGGTTTACAAACCGAATCTCCACCCGGCCAGCTTCTTTACTCATTCTCAGTAGCTAAGAGCTGGAATTTTTTACCTTTACCCATTAGAACTATTCAAAATCTCTCTCATTTTGAAACTTCCCTTCCTAATCACCTCTCTTTTTGCTGGAAATCTACTTGTACCAAGCCACCCTTGAAAATAGAGTAATTCCAAATGTTTATGTCATCACTATTTTTGATAAGACATTAATACTGTACAGACAGCTTATAGATCCTGTAAGCTATGTAGATACTTAACTCTTTGCTGATTTTTAGACTGTAAACTTCTGTAATGGTTCTCTCTACAATTGTACTTACTTTTGTAATTGCTCTTTACTTTTGTATAATTTGATCTTTGTAATTTTTAACTATCAATTTGTAACTGTTAAATTTCTATACTGTGGAGCTTTTCTCCCCTGGGCTACACTGCAAATGGGTTCTATCAGGCCCAGTGGACTTTCCAGGTAAACAAAGCAAATAAATAAATAAAAAGGTGTAAGAGAAATGATCTTTAACAAATGAACAGAGAAATTCCGATGGTTTGTGTAGTGAAGCTTAGTTAGGGGAGTTTGGATGAGGGGACTTGAATGGTTACGTTTTCTAAGGTTGTATGTTAGTGCATCTCTTGAGAGGCAAGTAGAAAGTCAGCACATTGTTTCACAGGTAGACAGTTAGCTTTATTTGGGTATAGTTTCTATTTATTTGGATATGTTAAGGAAATTTGCTTGTATTTAAAATCTGACCACTGCCACGTATAATGAGCCTATTGCCAGTCCAATGCGATAATTTTTAGAAGTATCTTGAGGAATTCTCTTCTTTAAACTTTGGTTAGCATTTCATTGGGCTCACATTGTAGATTTTTAGGAAGCACATGCAAGACCTAAAGGAAAATTGATGACTAATACAACATCCCAGCCTATTAGTGAATAATGATAAAAAGAACCACATAAGGGAGATAAATGGGAATATACTTCCTCCAAAAGTAAGTTTAATCTCTGTGCACTTAATGGGCCACCAGAAGTTCTGAACATTATGAGATGGGATGATAAGGATTTAGAAAAGGACAATATTGAACACCACCTCTATAAGTGGGCAACAAAAGCAAGGTGAGACCTGACTGTGATAGAAAATAAACAGGAATAATCAATATGAAATTGACAGATTGACACCAGTGAGGATAAAACAGATGATTAATAAGATGTTTGTCTGGAAATTTTGTGAAAGAAAGGGAAGGAATGTTGGAATGTTGAATTAGTACAAAGGTCAAAAGCATCAATGCATCTTTTTAGAAGGTTCTTTTGAGACAGGGGAATACCACTTTTTTAATTATATTTTTTCATGTGAGGATAGATGAGGGTAGGTAATCCACACAATGAAACATACAATGGTTTAGGATTGAGTATAGAGTAGAAAACAGCTCACAGAAGACTGAGATATATAGAGATGTAAATCAAGGTGTCTTATCACAGCATTTATTAGAACAAACGAGAGGGGGGTATTATAAGAAACTGGAACTGATTACGACAAGCCAGATGATGTTGGAAGATTTAAAACTAGATGTGTTTAGAGTAATGTAGAAATATCTGGAATACTGTAAGGCCCTGAGTAAGTTGCTTAAAACGATGGTGCCCTTGGTAATCCTCATATAGCAGGCATTCTGAGCTGTGAGGTCCTTTGAGCTCATCAGGAAATAGAACACATACTTTTCTTCTTAAATTTAATTTGAATCACAGAAATATCATCAACACTAGGAAAATGAGGTAGAAAAAGAAATACAGGTAAACTTGATAAATGCTGACTTAGAACCAGTAGTAAGAAAAATAGCTAGGAAGATGAGGCTAACAAGGTTTAAGTAAAAGAGAAAGAGCTAAGGAAGGGTGTAATTACAAATACTACCAAATCACACATAGCACTGAGAGGTATACAGTTGCCTTCACCATGGGATATGCAATGCTATTTACATATAGTTCCGAGGATCATTTTTTTTCTGTGGTTCATTTGTTAGTCAGCTTTAATTCAGCATAGAGCATTGTATGGGTGCTACATCATGTCCTCACTGTTTCTTCATTAGCCTAGGTAATTTGTATTAAGTCTTTCAAATAAATTAATCTGCTTGTCCTGCAGTTTGTCTCAGACAGTGAAGGATATGAATTGTAAATCAGATTGCTCCTGTGGACAAGGGGTCTATTCTTTTAATTCCCCGTTGCATATTATATAGCTTTGTGGAAGTTAACTTAAAAGATGATGGTCATGGTTTTATTCAAAAAACAGATGTTCTTACTGAGTGTACTTATTCAGTCAATCAGCATGTATAATATTTTTAATGTTTGCAACACACATATGTAGGTTAGTATCCAGCAAAATGTAACTAAATGAAATGGTAATTGCATTTTTAGACACACCCCAGGATTTGATAATGCCTACACTAAGTGTATATCATTCTGAATGAACAGACAACACAAACATAATGCACAGTTTCTTCCTCCTAATTTTAGTTTTCCTACTTATATTCTTGCAACTTTAAATACTGACAGGGATTCATAAAGGTTACCAGAAAGTATAGACTACTAACACTTAGTGTAATTTTTCTGAGTGACAAGAAAGCACAAAAAAATGTGATAAGAATGTTCTTGAATACACATCGTGTAGACTCAGTGTACAATTAGTGTAGGCTTTATTAAATCTGTCCCTGTTCTCTACAACATAACATTCTGTTGCATTGCTGTGATATATACTGGTTAAATTTGTTGATGAAATTATGAACTCTTTAATGCAGGGCTTTACTACATTAAAATTCACAGTGATGTAATCCAAAATTCAGATTCTGCTAGGCAGGTTTGTACTAGTGTTATACACTTAGCAGACATCTTGTAATGTATTTCTTATATGACTGCTAAAACAAATTTGGTAGTATCTATTTCTGGTCTTCTGATTAATGATAAAAGTAAATGGTCCTTCAACTTACTGACTGAACATGTTTAATTTTTACATAAATAAGGTAACATTTGTAGATCCTTTATGAAAATATGTTTGTGCATATGTGAATTTATTTCCATATATCATCAGTAATTTGATTTGTGTCCATCACCTCCTCAGATTAGTGAACTATATAAATTTCCCCCTCAAAATTTTATGTATTCTAAAAAGTGACTTTTTTTTAAAGCTAAAGAAATCAATTAAGACTAAGTGCAAGGCTTCGAAGATGGATGCAATTACAGATGGCACTACATTACTCTGCCTACATCTGTGACATTTTCACAAAATACTACAACCTCTCAGCTGCTATAATAAGTTTAGAGGGGGCAAATTAATTAGAAGTCATCAAGCCCTGAAAGTGTCAACTAGATTGTTAAAGTATATTTTTGTGCAGTGTCTGGCAGCATGTATAAATATATATATTTTTTTAATAATCATTGACTGCTGTGAATTGCTTGGTACAATTTAAGTAATGCTAAAACTGTTACATGGTTTTATGGTGACAGATAATTCTACTCCAGTACAATATTATGCTGAAATCATTCTTTATCCAAAGGTTCACATAACTGTTAAGAAGGCTAATTAAAGCTGTACTTAATGCACTAGTATCTTGACCTTTTGTACTCCATATACAAGCCTTCAGTGCATCAGGAGCAAGTAACATTTAATATGTTGATAATTTCATAGTCGCGATATGTTTGTCTCTCTTAATCACTGACATGTAGTAATCATCTGCCATAACATTATATATGTCTCATGTCTTCTACCTGCTTCTGAACTCAGTATTTTATGATCCTAATGCAAATACACTGACTTGAATACATGCACACACGCAAACAGCAGCCATGATGGTCTTATGCATTGATAAATTCATGTACAATCTTTTGCTTATTTCTGCATCAACAAGACTCTGCCTGCTATAGTATTTCTTATTTTGTTCATTTGTTTATCAGATGCCCCTATAAGCAGAATGAACCAGAGTTGATTAAATGTGCATTGTCTCCTCAAATGACCTCTTCATTATCAGATGGAAATGCATAACTACTGGGTGAAGCTTATTAGTGCCCCGTAATCTCATTATATGTATAATGTAGACAGACTTTACATATGAGGTGTTATCTGTTGAGCACCACTCCTGAGGATTTAGAACCCTAGGGCTATGGTAAAAAGACTCTGTTTCAGCAATGTGGTATTATCGCACTCAGAACTGCATTGTCCACATTGAGGAAAGACCTTATTATTAGCTAATTTGCATTTCTCTGAATTACCATTATTTGCCACAAGTGCTAATCGGCACTTGCAGTGGTAGTTAACATTAGCAGCTGTTACACTGTGTTATCACAGGCACCCCCCCATTCACTCTCTGTCTCTCGTACACACACACGCAGGCACATACGTACACACACATATGCATAATACACACACACACACACACACACACACACACACACACACACACACACACACACACACACACACACACACACACACACACACCATATCTGTCCCTGCATTGTCAGAACATCGGCAGTATTTTTCTTGCTATGGTAAATCACAGATGATTGCAGTCAGTAATTAATGCCACACATTACAGCTTCACACTTCATGTCTTTCAATAAATGCATGGTAGTCAAACATTTGTTATTCTAGTTGCTTTCTAAGTTTGTAAGATGAATAATTAAAATCCTTCCCTGATTGTATGTTTTAGTTTCACCATTAATTTTGACTTTGTCTAGATTTCTTGTGCTGTGAGGTTGAGAGGTATGCTTTATGCTCTCTTTCCCTCTCCTTTGTAACTCACAATATGTGGCAGTCATTAACTAAGGCCCAAGATCCTCATTATATGTTAAGAAAAACCCTTGGTGTATATTTATTTGATACCATAGCATGTTAATGTATACATTTTCTGTTGCAAGGGAGCAGGGTTCAAAGCCCTTTCCTCCCTTTATAAATTACTTCCTCCCCCCATGTCGTATGTGTTATTTACAGTACATCCCTGATGTCTAGCAGTGTTGCAGAGGACTAATAGCCTTGGTAGAATGGTACAGGGCTAGAATCCTTTTTGATATTTTTAAGGTACATTATGTGTAGTATCCTTGATTGCAAGTATTTCCTCACTCCACACTGTTGTTTTTTTTTAAAAAAAGTGCCTTTAAGTCATGTTATATAGAGCATCTCTGGTGGATAATGTTCCCTTACAACTCGTGTTATGTGTAAGCCTCGATGGCTACTGATCCCATGCCATACATCTTCAGAGTAATTCACTGGTGTCTAGTGGTACCCCACAATCATCTTAATTGTTGTTAAGGCACAAGATGAAAGAGTTACTCCCTGTTATCTAACAGATCCCTGCTCCTATGTGCCATTAAGGTATGATCATCTACAGTTATCCATGGTGGCTAGTGTCCCCCCAACCAGTTTTGCAGACTTTTGTTCATTATAGGATTGTGTAGAAGTATGGCAGCAACCACAACCACCCCCCTGCACGCACACGCACACACGCACACACACACACACACACACACACACATCCTAGCCTAGCCCCTCGCTAATCACCCCTACTTCAACTTCTCAGGCAGATGCACACACTCACACACAGACAAGCAGCCCCTCAAAAATATCATGCACATTTCCATATCTGTGCCTGACCAAAAAACTTGCCAGCATATACTTCTACCACAATGGATGAACAATGCTTTTTGACTGTGTTCATTACCATTTGCAGCCAGGAGCAACCATGGTAATTTCCACAGTCTAGTTATTCCCAGAATCACTTGGTGTATAAATGCATTACCACAGGCAGTTAAGGGAAAGAGAACATGGCTAATTAGCACATGCCTGTCCCCCAGCATACGTGATTAGCATCTAGCACACCTGCAGAGACAGCCCACCAAGGTACTGCACCTCTTCATGCAAAAGCACACTGGTAGGCCTGTCTCTAAATACCAAAAAAAAATTACCTGGAGGTATACACCTCCCTATAACTTTTCCAAATTTCAGCCACTATTTCTACAAGAGTCTGTCCAGTTAGATGTTAATTCCCTTGAGATAGCTCAGTGCTTATTTTCTCTTGTCTTTCTGAATAACTTTAGCATTTTTGTGTGTGTGTGTGTGTGTGTGTGTGTGTGTGTGTGTGTGTGTGTGTGTGTGTGTGTGTGTGTGTGTGGCGTGTGACACATCTGTACAGGTGATATTTATTTTTTTGTATTGCTGTTTCCCCATAGTCAAGACAAACTATGTGCAATCATAAGGATTGCTGATAAAACTCATCATAAGTTATTTTTTTCTCTCTGTTGTTGCTGTTACCTCTCTCAGTTTTCATGCTGCTTCTGGGATTTTTTTTTTCATAAAGTACGTTTCTCAGCAGTTTATATTGAGCCTAAACAACTATGCACTTGGCCATTCCCCAACTCTTATAAATGTTGTATGTCATGCTTTTAAATTCATACTGTCTATCTGTTACATCTGTCAGGGATCCCACTTATCTTTCTGATACATCCCAAAACCTAGTCCCCACAGTATTTCCCCACTAATTTCCCATTCTCTATAGTTATCTCTCATTATTTTGATATAGTAACCCCTCAATGCTTGCTGAGCATCTGTCTTCCACCTACTAGACTTTAGCCCATTCGTTCACTTGGAGGGGTGGGGTCCTCAGAATCAATGGGGTAAGAACTGTCCTGAAGATGACATAATTCAAACAGTCATAAGGGCTGCCTGTATTCTTCACCAGCATTGTGGTTATTTAGGTTCTTGTAATAGCCCTATTCCCACTACTGAGTGGAAGGATGTGGGACCCCCAATAACTGTAGAGGCCCACAATGCTTTCCTCATTCACTTGTATGTTTTTTGTGCAATCACAATTTAGATTGACTCCTATATGTGGTTGTATGAGAAAAGCAACAGACTCTCACCTGCATATTTGCATCACCATCACTCCTCCAAGGGTATGTTGCCCATCCACAGCCAGTTCAACCCTGTCGTCCTCACTCATAGGATGGGCATGTTCTTCCACATCTGCTAGCTCAGACAAATGCCTGATGCACTAACTAAACTCTAGTCTCTGTGGCCATCATCAGGGCTTTATCACTCTGCTACCAGAGGGTTCCCTAAGACGCATTCTTTCGAAAGCGTCTTGATCGAACTTGAAAGCATGAAGTGGCAAAATACTGAAACGGCATATAAGTGAATTCTTTCCCTGGGAAAGAAATTGCTGGGCCGCCTTTGTTATTTTGCCATTTTCGACACTGTAGTGTGAACTTGGAATTGGTATTTTTAAATAGGGGGTGGGGGGCAAAGCCCCTCACTTTATGTAATGTTTTAAAGTTTTTTTTTTTTCTTTTTTGCCCTGGGAAAAAAATCGCTGTTTTAAGTGTTCGGGATTTTAAGCTTCCGCTTACATGGGGTCGATAAATCAGCTTTCGCTTTTTTAAGCATTTGCTGATTTAATATAGACTCTACCAGAGCTGGAATTAACCTTTATTGTTATTCTTTATTATTATTGTTATTACTATTGTCATTATTTATTATTATTGATATTACTATGCACTTTATATTGTTGTCAAGCTGATATTTTTGTTATCCAAGGGAATAAACAAAGGCTTTCCATCACGAGTATAGGATTGTGTAATGGTTATATCTCTGCTTCACAGCTTTAGCGTCTGAGGTTAAATACTACCTCTGGTCACTGTCTGCATAAAACTTTGTATATTCATGTTATGTCTGTGCTATTTTATTTTACATTTTTGTTTTTTTCATAATTGACTTCCACAAAACCATACTGTTTTATGATCTTTACTAAATTGCCTATACATGAAAATGGTTCAAGAAGGGCCGGTTTGCTCACCCACTTAACAAATAAAGTTTAACCATTGGTAGCCAGCTATAAGAAACATCATTTTTTTCTTTCTATATGAATAGCTGACCATGTGTATTTGTCATGACTTTACTTAATCACAGGCAAAATTCAAATGCATATGTAGTAGATTTTGTATGGTAGATTGATATTCCTTTCATAGGTGCTGGTTTGACCTTGGAATAAGTAAATACAAGTCAGGAAGGTGGGGTCAAAGTCACCCCTATCTGCAGCAAATGGCTTATTTTTAGCAGTTTGTGGGATAGAGGGTCTTTGTTTAACCAGATACTTTGTTGTGCTTTTAGATGTTGTTAGTTTAAAACTAGTACTTTCATTCAATGGGTCATGGAATATTTTTGTGATCAGCCATTCGTTGAGGCATGCTTGGTGTGTTTTTGGTTTTATTTATTTACAGTTTGAGCAAAGTCAGTTCCTGTTTTACTGTGGATCACTATGTTCTGAATGGGGTCATGTCAAATGCCTGCTGACTATACCCACTGCCCATTACTGTGTACTACTCCTGCCACAGGATTATAGTGTTATGCATTACACTAGATAGATGCTCTCTTTTTGTGATACATTTAGGACATTTTCTGTCCTGTGCTCCACTGGCTTGTAAGTAATCAATAATGCATTCCTTCAGAAATGCTTCTAAGCTTAACTTATCTAGAGATTCCTACATCTGTTCCTACTACCAATTTCTGAAAGGGAATCATTTCTGTTGTTAACTTCCAGGTCTGCAGTACTAACCAGCATTTTAAGCAACAGTAGCTCTAATCTTGTATTTTGACTTTTGAACGTGTATATTAGGCTTAATTATTGTATTTTTCTTCACTTTTAACATTTTACCCAGACATTTTTCTTCTTTGAATGGATTTGGATTGACCCAAATCCATATTTTTATCTTGGTTAGTTTGAGCACCTCTTCTGCTCTTTTTTTCTACCTGCTAGTGTATTTGCTTTCACAAAGAATTGCTTAGGATTATAATTGGTTAGCTGCTTTTAAAATAATCGAAAATGACTTCCCTAGAGAATTAACTGCACATTATTCACACTCATCCACAATGTCAGTTGTTTTGCATGTTCTCCATGCGTTATCCCTTTTAAGCTTAAGTACTGCCAGAACTATAGTGTGATCAGACAGAAAGCAAGGCATTAATAAACATCAGCATGTTGGAAAATATTTATGTTATAACTGAAGCACCCTTCTGAGTTAATGTTTGAGTACTGTGTCAGGGCCACTCTGTCCAATTTATGTGAGCCAGCTTCAGCAGAAGACGAATTTGAATGGTTGAGGCAAGATGGACAAAATGTTTAGATGTAAAATGAGTTATAATGGGTATATTGACTGGTAATCACTGTGTAAACAAATAAGAGATGGGAGCAGTTTTAAAACTGGCTGGTAAGGATCTGCTCATACAGAGAGTGAAAATCAATGCAGGGGTTTAACAAAGTGGAAGGTATATAAAAAAACAAAGATAGAGAAGAGAGAGATATGCTACTAAAGATGGACTTAAGTAGCAGAGTTCCAGTAAGTACAGTAGTGTTGAACAACTGCTAAACATTTAAGAACTGAGACAGTCAAAGGATGTTTACAGAGAGTGTTCTGGCAACAGTAATGTTGGTAGCCATCCAGTTAGGGATGCTGTTATTAGACTGAGAGGAAATGGGGTCAGTAATGAAAGGAAGTATAGTTTCATAGGATTGCTGTTCTACAAAAATGACACCTTTGAATTTGCTGGGGAATATGCTAAGTTTGGAATTTAGAGTAGGGGTTGTGACAGATTTCTAGTGGCAGACAGGAGATATTGCACTTGGAATGTTTGCTTGTTACTTACTTACTTTTCTTAACCAGGATAAACCTTCCAGGAAAATATCATTTTCAATTAAAACCGACACAGAAAAGTTCCAGGTGCATTTATTCAATGATGAAGCCAAGTAATGATTCAGTATAATGTAATAAGTATGTAATACTCTATGACAGCTAAGAATTAATAAATATGCAATAAGTTGAATTTGTTGATAAATAAACATCCAGAGCATAACTCAATAACTTCAGCTACAAAGAAAGTCTACATACATAAACATAGTATATTGTTATGAATTATTTTTGAACTTTAAAATATAATTTAATGAGACCATTCTGATAATCCGAATATATAAGGCTATTTGGATAACTAATGTAGAGTCCTGGTGTTAGAATGACATGCATCCTTATAAAAAGGGACTCTTATTAGCTAAGCATTTTTCATCAGGAATATGAAAGTGTGATTTTTACTGACTTTTGTAAGTGTTTAGATCATGGCCCTGCTACCAAATGTGGATGCTTTAGGAAATGTTATCATTATAATATCCTGGGAGATTGTTATTCCATAAAGAAGCTTTACACGTCTCGGGCTGTTGATTAGGAGGGTATGAACATTGATCGTTATTACAAACCAGTATGAATAATTTTCTGTTGACTAATTCATGTAAACACTTACTGAACAGATTAAGACTGGCTGCAACCAGAAAGTTCTCTTAAAATATACATATGTAAACAGTTTTGAAACTGTGCACTGTTCTTATGACAGTTATATGTGTTTTTTTTTTTTACCGTGAATAGATTTGTTGACTTTTTGTTTTGTCCCAAAGTTTAAAAATTAATGATTGATTGATATTCGATGATGTTTATTCATAGCATGCAGGCATAACTTGCTTATTAACTTACTCAAATGCAAATGTGATTTCCATTTACACTGTGTAGATAAGTAATGACATTTCAGTGTTCTAACAGTAAAACCCCATGCCTAACCCTGAATCTTACACTGTGTCCCTAACATCAAATCTCCATCCTTAAACATAAAACTTTTTCCATACCCCTAATCCAAACTCCCCCTTCATTACAGTCACATTCCATCACTAACCCTAACATTCCTTGCTCTTCCTAACTGTAATCCAAAAATTCTGTCCCTAATCTTAATCCTAAAACTCCATCACTAACCCTCATGCTAGCCATTCTTCCTAATCATAAAGCTCCATCCGTAACACTCATCCTCATCCTAAAACTCCTTCCCCAACTGTAAAACTCTGTCCTTAAACCTAACCGTAAAACACTAGGGCTAGCTTGGGGCTAGCTCTTAAAGTCTAAGCTGAACCTAAAAGATTTATCTCAAAATGCAGCAATGTGAACTGGCTACCTATAATGGTCACACCTCTCATTTTACTTCAGAACTAGCACAGTGTGTATTTCTTGGTGTAACTCAAGGTTATGTTACTTCCCCACACTTTCCTTGCTTGCTATAACTATCGCTTGTTGCTTAAATGTCACAGTCAGAAAACAGTTCAATTTAGGGGGGCGTGGCCAAGGATGAACACAGGATAGCAGCAGATTTCTTCAGCTCCACCAATTTCATTACATTGACAGGAATTAATTACTTAAAAAAATAATTCTTGAAGTAATTTTCTTTCTAAATATGTTTGTCTTATATAGTTCTTGAACTATATCTAAATCTTAATAATATTCCTGTCAGAAATTACTTTGGAAATTTTCCTGTCAGTTTATCAGTCTGAAATGAGTTCCAGTAAGACAAATTCTCAAGACTCCAGCATCAAGAAAGAACTTCAGTCTCTGATAATTATAGTCCAGCAACTTACTGCTAAGATGGATAAAATGGATACTAAAATAGACACTTTCATAGAAAAACTACAAAACAAATAGACTTGTTACATATGGACCTGCAACAACAGAAGATCCAGATGACAGGCATAGAAGAAGCTGTGAATGACATGGAAAATAAAATACAAGAACAGGAAATCAACATTGAGTTTCTGCTGAAACAAAATACACATTTACAAACAAAGCTGGATGACCTGGAAAATAGATCTATTTTGGACTGCCAGAAAATATTGAAGGTAACAATTTTTAACAACATGGCTCCCTAAAACTTTAGATTTACCAGAAGCATTCTCTTTTGGTATCGAAGAGCACATAGATCTATAGCTAATACTAACTCAAACAAAACTATCCTAGATCAGTTATAGTTAGATTTCTATCATCTTTTGATAAAGAGATGGTTCTTAAATCTTTTAATGAGACAACTTTGACAATGACTATTCTTCCATGGTAATTGCTAAAAGAAAAGTTTTTCTGCCACTAATAAGGGAGCTTAAAAAGCACAGTTTAAAACATACCTTCTGTTTCCTGCCAAGCTTAAAATCTTCCTTCCTGATGGTCCTAAGGTCTTGATGATTTAGACTCTGCTTTACTGTTTGTCAAAGAAAAAGGATTTTGGATAAAATAGAAGAAATGGAATGGGCTAGTTCTTCATTAAAGAGATTGGCAACTGAAGCTTCCTGGAAGACTTCAGAGAAGAAGAAGAGACTAAAACAAATGATTTGTTATATGTTTTTCTCTCTCATCATTTTAGTTCATTATTAATCTTTTGAATATAGTTCCTGCATTTCCAGAAAGCCACAAATATTTTGGA
Source organism: Protopterus annectens (assembly GCF_019279795.1). Classification (NCBI taxonomy): domain Eukaryota; kingdom Metazoa; phylum Chordata; order Ceratodontiformes; family Protopteridae; genus Protopterus; species Protopterus annectens. Next base: position 368,013,936 of record NC_056739.1, on the reverse strand, counting down.
AAAGATTTAATCAAAGTTATTCTCTATGTGCAAAGAAATGTTTTGTTTCATAACCAGTCAAAATGCCTGAGGATTTAATGGCAGGCTGTGACTTTCTGAAAAAGTAAGGTTAGTAATTTGATACATTTTTATCTTTACCTTTTTTCCTTCTTTTACTATTTTCTTTGTTTAAACAATGACATTCTATTTAGATTATGTAGAGAACAGTAATGAAAATATCATTAACAGAATAATAACATATTTATTTCTTGTAAAAGTTTATAAGTTCTTCAAATGCTATTTCTAATTATACTTTCTTGATTATACTGCTTATGCTTGTTTGTAAATAATCTGTCATGCTTTAACTAATAATAATCAGAACTAAATAAGAGTAAATAATATGTTTTATTTTAACTCTATTAATATAAACAGTAAGTGACATTCCATTGTATATACTTCTTACAGCTTTTTTATTTCTTTCTTTATTAATATATAGTGAATAATAGGATTTGTATGAAAATTGAGTTGGGAGAAGAATGCTGAGTTTTATTACTTGTTGGTAATTTTGAGTTTAATTTCACTTGCATAGAGGCTGTGATGATCTGTGGAATACATTGTGGAGGTTCTGTCATGTTTAGATGCATTTACACTGCTAAATGAATGTTTGTCACTAGTTTTTAATAAGTTTAAATGTTAAGAGAGACAATCTGGGATGTGGGCTGTCTTATGCATAATGTCCTTGAGTTACCTCAGAATCTTCAAATCACAGAATTCTCACAGAGAAACTGAAAGCAGTTAGTATAAACATTGACAAGGTTATCACACTGACACACCACAGATTCAGGAAAAATACTCTGTTCATAAAATATGTCAGTTATAATGAGTTTAAATGATGTAGAAAATGAAACATTTATTTAAATGTTTTTGAAAATCTACTTAACAGCAGCATAATAATCTGTGTTAAAATTTGTGTTCCAAACATATACTTTACTATAACTCATTTAATTCATCTGATTGACAAACATAAATAATCTTATAACTCTATTTTGGAAGAAATGTCATGTGATATATTTTAAAGCAGTAGGTTAGCATGATTGTAAAATCTATTATTTTGTATAAAGCAGACAGATTTATTCTAGGGACAGCAAGTAGGACAGTGCTCTACAAAGGCACAACTCAGTGAGATCAGATATATATATGTGTGTGTGTGTGTGTGTGTGTGTGTGTGTGTGTGAGTGTGATGGCTTTTTTTTTTTTTTTTTCTAAGAATCTGCATAACTATCTAATATGATTTATAATAATTTCTGTGAATACAATATTTTACTCTATTGACAAAATGAATGTTTGCCACAAGTTTTAATAAGTTTAAATGTTAAGGGAGACAATCTGGGATGTGGGCTGTCTCATGCATAGAGTCCAAGAGTTTCCTCAGAAGCTTCACTCACAGAATTTTCACAGAGAAACTGAAAGCAGTTAGTATAAACATTGACAAGGTTATCACACTGACACACCACAGATTCAGGAAAATACTCTATTCATAAAATATGTCAGTTATGATGAGTTTAGATGATGTATTTCTTGTAGCAAGTAAATATCTTATTTTAGAAGGCATAGAAAATGAAACATTTATTTAAATGTTTTTGAAAATCTACTTAACAGTAGCATAATAATCTGTGTTAAAAACTTGTGTCCCAAACATATACTTTACTATAACTCATTTAATTCATCTGATTGACAAGCATAAATAATCTTATAACTCTATTCTAGAAGAAATGTCATGTGATATATTTTAAAGCAGTAGGTTAGCATGATTGTAAAATCTGGTTACTAATATGTGTTTGCTGTGCATTATTTTGTATAAAGCAGACAGATTTATTCTAGGGACAGCAAGTAAGATTGTGCTCTACAAAGACACAATTCAGTGAGATCATATATATATATATATATATATATGTATATATATGTATATATATGTATGTGTGTGTGTGTGTGTGTGTGTGTATGTGTGTGTATGTATGTATATATGTGTATGTGTGTGTGTGTGTGTGTATATGTGTGTGTGTATATGTATGTGATGGCTTTTTTTTTTTTTTTTTTTTTAGGTAATAACACAGGTGTTTCTGAGAATCTGCATAACTATGCAATATGATTTATAATAATTTTATGAATACAATATTTTACTCTATTGACAATAATGAGTTTAAGTAAATGCTCATATACAAACAATTCAAGATTTTTTTGGAAGCTGTTGATAGAATTCACGACAGAAAATAGATGCATCTTAATGCATGTAATGTCTGAATCATATTAGCCAAAGTTTTTGATTTAAATGAATGTTAGAACATAATTTTCTCTCCTCTTGATTTCTAACATTAAGATTATTTGAATGCTATTAGAATACAAGTGTTATATATTACATAGATCTATATAATAGTATGAACAGTTTTTAAAAAAAAAAAAAAAAAAAAAAGTTTATTTTAGTTTATATGATGCTGTTTTACCAAATGTGTAGTTTTGTCTTGATAGATAATTGAATTGAAAACTGTTAACCTCAGTTAAATATAACTAGTATTAAATTGATACGGTGGTAGCTGAGGTACTGCTGGGGTTAACTTGAGTAGTAAATAAAGTTGGAGTTTTCAACTGGATGCAAGGTTTAATCCTTACATTATTTTCACTTGTTCATTGTTATATGTATATAGTTTTGACATCCACAATATATTTTGTACACTCATTGTCACTACAAACAAAATTGAATCCTATACAAAATCCCATAAGAGATTTAATAAATACAGCTATATTTAAAGGTACACCTAAAAGAGGAGATGTAACATTATTTATCTGGTTATTTGTTATTTCGATCATAAGATTCTTGAGTTTTAAAAATGCCAAATGACATCTTTAAAAGGAATTTCTTTAAACATTAATGGATTGAATAATCCAATAAGATACATTAATCTACACAAGGCCAATCTAGTCTTCCTGCAAGAAACCCATCTCTTGAAAAAAGATATTGATAAACTAGCCACTAATAAGTATACAGTATTGGTTAGTTCAGAGCACACTCAGAAAAAAGAGGAGTGGCTATTTTATGGAATAAAAGTATGCCCATTCCTAAAACCATTAAGTCTTATCAGGATGACAAAGGAATGTTTTGTATGGTTACAATACAAATTAATGAGAAGACTTACACTTTAATTAATGTATATTGGATACCTGGAATTGGTATTAATACAGTGAAACATCATATTGATAAGATCATATCATTCTCTATAGGGGATATTATTTTAGCTGGTGATTTTAATTGTATACTACATGAAAGTGATACTACCACTATAAAGAAAAGAAGAATTACATCTAATGCAAAACATTTAAATGATTTTGCTAATTCTTATCATTTGAATGATATTAATAATCAGATAGAGTCAAAATCATTACCATACACCTTTTTTCTAACAGATACAAAACTTATTCAAAAATAGATAGGGTCTTTATTTCTAACCAGATGGTAACAGATTTAATTAATTCCAAAATCATTTCATGTCCTATATCTGATCATAACTCAATTGTTTTGAATTCATGATAAAAAAACTCATAATGTTCAGATCAAAAGGATACCAGCATACTTAACTCAGCTAAAAGACTATAAAGAATATATACTTTCAGAAGTACAACATTTTCTAGACATAAATAATACTCCTGAAGTCTCCATTGTCTATGTTTGGGATGCCTTAAAATCATATCTATATGGACAAAGTATCAGATGGTATAATAACAAAAGGAAATCTTGGGATAAGGAATTGTTAGATATTCAAAGTAAACTGGACTCTTATAAGCATAATAATAAAGAAAATATTATGGACAAGAAAGTTATTGAAGAAATAAACAAACTAAATGAGAAATACAAAGAAATTTTAACTCATAAAGTTAAAATAACAAAGATTGAATAAACAAAACCATATCAAAGAAATCTTTTCTCTAAGGAAAAGAAGAATGTTTCTAGTATACCAGAAATACTATTTAGAAATCACTTTCACAAGATTAACCATAACAACATTAACATGGAACCTAAAGATAAAATAAAGGAGTTTATAACCACAAACATGAATAAAAGCTTAATAAACAACAGATTAAACTATTGGACAAGAGTATTTCATATACAGAAGTTATTACACAAATAAATAAGCTTAAATCAAACAAAGCACCGGGTAATGATGGTATTATACCAGAGATATATAAAATCCTTTCTAAAACTACATATTCATTAATACATAAGGTTTTATTCTGGCCCAAACTGAGTTAATAACCCCCATCTTGGCAATATACATTTATTTCACCAATTTTAAAACCTAATAAAGATCCAACTAGATGTTCTTCATATCGACCCATCTCATTACTTAATGTTGATTATAAAATGTTTATGAGTATTTTGCTGATAGATTGAAGACAATTATCCCGGCATTATAGACATAGATCAGGCGGGCTTCATTGTAAATAGAAATACTTTTGATAATATAAGAAGAACTTTAACATTAATTGATTTTGCAAATAGGAAAAAGAAAGATTTAACACTTATTAGTCTTGATATAGGTTCAGCATTTGATTCAGTAAGTTGGAACTATCTGTTTACCTTACTGAAATGCACAAATTTCTCTGATGCATTTGTAAATTTAATTGAGCATTTATACAAAGGACTTATATTAAGGTAGGAACATATGTTTCACAAAAATACCCATTCTTAAAGGTACAAAGCAAGGATGTCCACTTTCTCCACTATTATTCACTTTAGTAATGGAGCCTTGGGCTAATTTGATTAGAAACAGTACTGACATAGAGGGTTTTGAAATAGAAGAAAATACAACATCAAAAATTCAACTTTTGCAGATGATGTTCTAATTACATCAACAGGATCTAATTCTTCTATGCAGTCTTTATTTGATAAAATGATGAATTTTAAAAGTATTTCTGGTTTAATATTCAATGAAGAAAAACTAAAATACTACCTATATATACACGAAAAATACTCTCATTAGTGATTTTACTAAATATGTACCCAACTCAGGTCAGATAACTTATTTAGGTATAATACTATCTAAAGATATTAAATCTATTATATATAATAACTATAATACCTGTTTTCTTAATATACAAAATCTTTTTAATACCTGGAATAATATGTTTTTACTATGGAGGAGAGACTTACAATTATTAAAATGATAATATTCCCCAAGATTTTATACTTAATACAATCAATAATACTTTCACCTACAAAAATAACTATCAAGAAACTGAATACACTAATGTTAAATTTCTTATGGGCACCTAATAGACCTAGGATTGCATTAAAGAAACATACTAATAGCTGGTCTCAAGGGGGTATTTCTTTTCCAGACTTTAATTTATATATTATCTCTTCTATTATAAAAGTTATTACTTTATTAATAGATCAAATGGAAAGATTATTGGGAGCTAATTAGTATGCACTTCATGAAAATCTCCTTAACACATAAAAATATGATTATAAATAACTTGTACTTCACCTATTACACCTAAACATATGGTCTGTTACCCATTAAATATTATTATTAGTTATCGTAACTTTATATTCATGCACCCTAAGTATAGGGAATGGAATTTTATTGTATTCCTATAATATGTCATCTACTTTAGCTATAGATAATAATCTAAAGTACTGGTATCAGCTGATATCTGATAATAAAGTTAAAAATCTAGATTTCTTAAAACAAGAATTTGATCTAAGAGAAACTTGCTGGTTAGAGGTTCAGATCTTTAGACAACATCTCATTGATAGAATAGATCTAATGTCTATAACAGTTAAAGAATCTATTCCAAAACTGATTGATTACTTGATAATAAATTTACAGCATAAAGTTTCTGATAAAGGTAAACTTTCATATATACATGAAATTATCAGACAAGAAACTTTTTACAATGTAGATTCATACTGGAATTATTTCACCTCTATTAATGGGGACCCACCAACTCAACAAGATAAACAATATATATTGGAATCTGCTTATAGAACTACATCTTCCATTGTCTGGAGACTTTATACATGGAAATTTTTACATAGATCTTTTTATACACCTTTGATGATGAATAAAATTAATAATAAAGATAATCTATGTAAGAGATGTAATGTAGAAATTAATGCTGACTAGTTGAAAGAATACTGGAAGTCAATTAATGAATTTTTGCAGGCTCTTTTTACAGATAATTTCATTATTTCTAAGTCTCTTATATTATTCAACACACCTGTGATACACCTCCTCAATGAATTTAAAATGTTATGAATATAATGTGTCATATGGAAATAAGCACAATTAGAATGAGAACAACTAGAAAAACATCACACACTTTGTTATGGATAATTTACAAATTTTTTAAAAAAAAAAAAAAAATTAATATCAGTATTTTTGTAATTAATTGATCTGATTGTGATGGATGTGTTTGTAAATACTTTAGTTGTGTTTGTTTTGTTGTATAATATTATATTTTAATTATTTGTATAAAATTGTTATGATATTTCTCTTATATGTTAAAACAATAAACTTGTTTTGAAAAAAAGAAAACAGTTCAATTTAAAAACCCATTTATTTACATTTGTCTCAGTATCACTATGTGCATTCTTCTCTGCTATGTCTTTCAATTAAGTACAAGTAATTTACTTTAGAAATAAGAAGAAACTGTTTAATGTATTTTAAAGTGTTAATTTCATTAGTAATCCAATTTATTATTTTAATGTGAGTAGTGAATGTGTGTTCAAGAGAAAAATATTCAAATAGACAGAACCACAAGCAAGAACTATTAAAGATAAACTTTTTTAATTAAATGAATAATTGTAAAGACAGATTGACATACTATTTCATAAAATACAAAATGATTTTTCTTTCTTGAAACAACAATCATTCCTTTTTTGATACTAGTTCTTAAATCTATAAAATGTGTGGAAGTTACAGCATAAAACATAAGAGGTATTAGCAATACATAATATCACCACTACACTATTAGACAGCCCAGCATATTCCAGATATCCTGATGCTAACAAATACATGGCTGAGACTTCATATTCCAAATGAAGAACTTGCACACACCCCCCCCCCCCGTCTACATAATTCTTCACTTACACCATCTGTCTAAAAGAGCAGGAGGCATACCCATCCTATTCTAAATCAATTTACATGTAATCCTATTCCCTAGGCTACAGCCTCAATTTACCAAATTAACCAGAAGTACTACCTGCAAAACTACACATAAATGGCACAAAAAGGTATGCATGAGGTATGCAGGATACCTTTCTATATCCTCCAGGAAAACAAGTAATATCCCTGAAACTGAAGCTACATTGTCCTGGATCTCTTCGGATATCTCCTAAGAAGCACTTGTATTTGGTGATACAAACATTAACTAGACTTCCTACAGCACTTAGTAAACCCTCTATATATTCCTCTGCACCTGTTATCTGTGTTTTATTTGCACACAAATATCAATCACACCCACTAGATTTAAAAAAAAAAAAAAACTCCATTGACGCTGAATCAATTTTTGACTGGATCCAGACCAACAACCCTGTCAATATAGGTTCATAGGTGTTAACTAGGCTAATGACCACAAGGGCCTTTTTAAGTCTAGCCTTGCATCCAAAATCTCTGACAAGTTCTGATACCCTTGATAAGTATAAGCCGGGGCCTGGGAGATGAACCATTTACAGGTTGCCTGTGTCCATTACAGACATAGGTGCCAAACCAGGGATGAATTTCTAGTTCCCCATCCAATTATCCAAGTTGCACTTGAATTGGGTTAGGGAGGAACTCTGCTTCACATGGATGGGGAGTCTGTTCCATAACCTGGGCAGTTTTTGGGATATATACCTGTCTCTCCAGCAGGTCCTATTTATATCACAGGCAAGGTTTAAGTATTTAGAATGGGTAATTATGGTGTTATTTGTCTCATGGATATACAGGAGGTCCACCAGAGTGGTGTCTGACAATGCCCTGTATGCTGGCATATCTGTCCTCTCAAAAGCCTGTTAGAGATAGAATAAAGGGATAGGGCATTGGGGTGGTCTGCATAGGACATTTTACTTCAGCCGTATATTCTTTTAGTGAGGAACCTCTGTGGACATTCCAATTGTTGGATATGCCTGCTTAGGTACATACCAAAGGGGGTATTATACTCAATAATAGGTCTGATGAATGCCGAATACAGTGGTACAATGCCTTCCTTGGACCTATATGCCGTACTTTTGCTTATAAGTTGTGCAACATAGAATGATTTCCTCACTACTGTAGACATGTGAGGGTCAAAGGGTAGATTACTATCTATGTGTGTCCCTAAGTCCCTGACTACTGGGTCAACTCTAAGGGGTGTGTTGTCAGGTCTATATTAGGTCACAAAAATGTTATTCGGGCAAACACCTATTCATTGACCCATAACCAGCGAAAATCACTTCAGCAATTCACTGAATTTACTAAGGGCAACAAAACAGTTGGCTGAAGCACAATGGACAACTACAGAACGTTGCCCATTTCTCCACTGTACTGCGATCTCGGAGTTGGTATATATAGTTTGAGGTAGTGTGGTGGACGAAGTCCCCACTTGGGTGGGTTTGAGCCAACTACAAGTTGGTCCATTGTGCTTCAGGCAATTATTTTGTTGCCCTTAGTAAATTCAGCAAATTGATGACGTGATTTTTACTGATTAGGGTTTGATAAATAGGAATTCCGGCGAACTATTATTGACCTGTGTTGTCACTATGATAGTTACCAGGGATGGATGACTTCTCAAAGGATACTATTATGCATTTCTTGGCATTTAGTTTTAGTCCATGGTTCTGACTCCAGTTGGTTGTCTGTGTCAGCCCCTCCTGGACAACATTTGTCTCAGTCTGGGATTCAATGACAGCTCCTAATTTGCAATCATCTGCAAATTTAGTCAGCCAGAGAGAACTGACATTGGCCTTGACTTCTGAGAAGTAAATGCCAAAAAGAAGTGGTCCAAGGACTGATCCCTGAGGGACTCCACTTCTGACTGACCTCTTTGTAGAGGTGGACCCCCAATTCTAACTTCCTGGGTCATGTCTGTGAGCCATTTGGCTATCCACTGTGTGACATACGAGTTTGTACCTAAACTCTCGAGTTTGTCAATAATGCCCAAGCGGAGTATTGTGCTAAATGCCTTGGCCAGGTCAAGGTAGGCTGTGTGAACCATTTTTCCTTCATCCATTGCTTTGGTTACCTTCTCAAAGAAGTACACCAGGTTCAGTAGGCATAATTTGCCCCTGGCATAAGCAAACTGGTCTAGGTCCAGTTTCTGAAGGTTTACTGTATCTCTGTTGATCATCTCCATGATAATTCTTTCCATGACTTTGCATATAACACTAATGAGACTTATGGGTCTGTAATTTTCAGGGTCTTTAGATGGCCCAGCTTTGTGCAGATGGGGATGACTGCTGTTGTTCCTCATTCATGAGGCATGAAGCCTGTTTGGAGGCTACATTTAAACAGTAATTCCAGAGGCCCTGATAGGTCATTTTTCTTGCTATTTATAAGGCATCCTGGGATATTGTCTGGGCCCACTGATGCAGTGTTCTTAGTCTTAGAGAGAGCATTAAGGACCTGCTCCCTAGTGATAGTATGGGGAGTTATATTTGATGGCATTTCCTGAGGGAAGGTTGAGGAGGAGAGAAGGGTAAAGTTGGAGCTAAATTTATCAGCCAGGAGATTTGATATATCTTCTACCTTCAATCTTTTTTTATTTCTCCAAATCTTTTGGGTTTCTAATACCATGATGGGAATGGACCCCATTCCTAAATCAAAGTACGATTAAAGTTCATGAATTAGTATTGTTTTAATCTTTGATGTCAGCCAGAAGTGCCCTTTGCAGCACCCGCAATGTGCCCAGTAATGACTCCTTCTGCAATTCGTACAGGGTAACATGTATTGGTAACATATCTAACATATCTGTCTCAGTATAGGCAGCGCCATTTACAATGAGATCTGCACACAATTGCATATTGCTTTTGAGGTTGGGGACATAGCTAAAGAATGCTTTGTGATTGTCCTTGGCCTGGGAGGCCAAACTTACCTCAAATTTGGCATTGATGGAATTTATTTGTTCTCTGAGTTGTTTGTTTAGTTTGATGAGAGTGCTTTTATCCTGCTGGGTGCTGCACCTCCTAAATTTTGCAACAATTTTCTTCCTTCTGTTATACAGTCTATTGATTTTGTGATTACACCACGGTGGCGTGTTTTTTGAGTTAATTCTGTACTTCTTCCTGGTGGGTACAGCTGCCTCTATGCAGCTATTAACATGCTTGTACAGGGTTTCTGTGAACAGTTCTGCATAGGCAGTGGGGTTCTCAGAGTTAATCGGGGCTTGAAATTTTGCCAGGTTATCACTTAATAGCAGGAGGTTAGCCATAGAATAGTTCCTGAATATTCCACATTTAGCTGGGGGGGGGTCTAAATTTTATGTTTACTTCAAATGAGACCATTTATGGTCTAACCTTACCAGGGAAGACATTACAATAGGGGGTGTACAGTACTCTCCCATATTAAATATGACAAGATCCAGTAGGTTTGCACCCCTGGTTGTTGTATTCACTATCTGGTCCAGGGAGTTTGTGTTTGCAAAATCCAGGAATCTCTGTGCATGCACATTTGGTGTCATATAGAATTCCCAGTTAATAGTGGGGTAATTAAAGTCACCCATGAATATGGTATTGGGTTGGATGGATAATGTTTCTAATAAGTTTCAATACATGGTATAGGTTTCCTGGGTTATAGAGGGGGACCTATAGTTTGCAAGGAAGTGGTACTGGATTTTACCTATGGTGATTTTAACACTCAAGTGCTTTGTCCTGTTTGACCAGCCTTGAAGTATATTTATTTTTGATGTAAATACAGACACCTCCACCTTTAGTCCCTGCCTGTGAAGTAGCTAGTCTGAATGTGTGGAAGGCATTATAATCTTGCACTGTTGGTGCGCCCACCGCGGCTTTAAACCATGTGTCAGTGACATGGTTTAATATACATAATATAAAAGCAGAGTCCTACTTGACTCCTTAACTGAGCACCACCCCATCTTTGCCATTCGTACTCCCTACTCAATACAGAACACAGTCCTCTAAAGCCAAGCCAGAATCATTTTCATTTTTTTTTTTTGCTAGATTTTGTTGAGTGTCACAGACTCTACAGCCGGACCATTTTAATACATGTTGATGCTGTAACACACTTTAACTAAATATTCTGTGATTTCCTCCTTGTCAGAATAGGAATCAAGTTCAACTCTGCACCATAGCTAATCCTACAAATAAACAAACAAGCATACAGACACAATACAAAGGACTAAAGTTTGTAAAACATGGACGAATAAACAAACACACTTGTCCTTGCAGTCTTACCCCTCACTCAGTAACACCACCAAAACCTAAGTCCTCATTGATTAAAAACATTATGAACCATTCCTTAAACCCTGAAGCAAAACATCCCAAGAAATTCTGGGCTAGTATAGCACAAATGTTGAGACCAAGGAAACCACTAAAACCCAAACCACAACCAAACACATCTGAATATTTCACTGTATGTACCTTCAACTCCCATTTCATTAATGCTGCCAACGTACTTTCAAACCACAATCCCCAAGTACTTCATTTACCTTTTCAAAAAAAGTCCAATTCTAATCCATTCCTACTCAATGAAGACTGACCAGCCTCACAAATAAGAGAATATCTCTTTAAATGAAAAACCATTGCCCCAACAGCTTACCATAGGAATACTTGAAATCAGCAACATGGTTATAGCTTAACAAATATCCATTCTCATCAATAGATCCAGAGAGGAATGTTATTTTCCTTTCTGCTGGAAATGGGCCTAATCCCACTCTGCATAAAACAGGAACACCAATAGAACTAGCAAGTGCTGAACACATTACAATCCTTTCTTCTCCATTAAAAATCCTGAAAATAAAATACATCCATAGTCAGCTACTGCAATCTATCCAAACAAAATTGCATCCCAGTTTGTTTTTTGGGCACTATACTACTATCCTTCATTAACACCATCTGTCAACTGAAAAATGACAACAAACTTCAAGATCTCATTCACATCCAAAACTAATCTTAGGTCAAATCGTACATTCACCCAACTATGTACAAACAGTACACTCTCATACAAAGCATCTTGGCCTTTCCATTAATGAAACCTCATATTTGATCATTATATCCAACAAGTAAGAAAAGCATTATCAACAACTAGGGCAGCTCTAAAAAGTTAAAACTTTTCTAACAAACTCCACTAGAAAAATATACTGCAGCTGCCCACTTTCTCCCTACCCTGTTATACACTGCAACCACTTTCACTAACCTACTCAATATCCAACCATCAAAACGCGAAACAAGGCTGTAATAAAATTGACAAATTTGGCATTAATTAACCAAATCAAACATACCACTGCATAATAATTACACAACTCAACTGTCTGGCTTGAATTTCCCAAAATCCATAAACTCAAACAACTAACAAACCCATCAGATCTCAGACACTGCTGATAACTGTCCCTTACTAACACCAGTTATTTATTGGTACTCCCCCACCTTTGCACACTTAAATCCTCAAACTAGCTTCTTGCTTCCGATAACCTTTCCACTATCTGACATGGAGATGCTATATACTCTTTCTCTGTATCCAAACTCTGGAATGACCTCATTTTCACTCCTTTAAACTGAAAACACACACAGATGTAAAGTTCTACTAAAGTCTCACCACATGCACAGTTAGGTATGTTACTGCTCTCCTTCATGTGGGTAAGCACTCATTTAATCTCTGTTTTGTATTCTCTTCTATAAATATACACCTTTACCTTCCTCTATACCCACTATTTCTAGTGCAGTCACAGTCTATCACCCCTCCCCCAAATTTTATATTTCAACAAAACTCCCCTTGTCTGCTTCTCTCACTACTTCATGCCTCACCTCCACCTACATTTATTTTATGTTATCCTTATCTTAATCATACTTCAAAGGCTTCATACTACACAGAGCCAACCACCTCTGTCTTATGTCGGTATTTTAGCAGTAATGTAAATGCAGTTTTCTTTTCTTTTTCTTATGTCTATTCTCCATTGTATTAATGTGTTTTTTTTCCTAACTTTAGCTCTGCATGATTGTGCCATATTATCCATGCATTCGAGTTTTGTAACTTTTATTACTCCTTAATATGACTGTATATCTTTTAAAGAGTTTTTCTCTTCAGGCCTTTATTGTGAAAGGTATCAGATTTCCCTGGTAAATAAATGCAATTAAATAAATAAATAAAAAATACAACAGTAGGAATTCTGAATTTAGATGTTAAAATACTAATTCAGACACCTCAGTTAATGTAATAAATTGTGTATTTACCAAGTTAAAACTTCAGCAACAGTTGAAAAACATGAACCAAAACTATGTCCATGCAATGGAGACATTATACTGCCAGCCAAAGGCTGTTTTCTGGAAAAATAACAGTAGTAGCAGAAAACAATGCATGTAATTTAGAGAAGATCTACATCTACTTTCTCTGTTTTGGAAAGTATGCAGTTCTGAGTTATCCAGCCAATTGTCTTGGACTGCCATTTCTTCTGTGAATAGTAATTCTTAATTTTGCAGGACACTAGGAAGAATCTAGGTAGCCCAATCTGCTCAATAAGAAATGGAAAATACTATCAGTAGTTCAAGCTTCTCCAAATTAAAGGGATGATAACTCAAGCCTTAACTTTCAAAAAAAAATCTGAAGACTGAAGTACTGAATTTTGAATGCTTTTTCTACATTAAGTAAAACAAACTCAAAACTGCAAAGGAAGGCAGATACAGTAGGATCGTTTATTGGGCATTACTCCCAGTAACTGTACTGCGCATTCATACAAGTGGTAGCATCTGACAGAGCCTTCTGTCCGCTAATAGTTGGTAAAAGACGTTTAGAATATGTGTCATCCATTTCTTTATCTCCGTCAAGGATGCATCTTCCTGTTTATTGCTTCTGTGCTTCTTCCTGATTCATGGCTGTAGCTTATTTGTTTGTTTTACTGGGCATTCACTCAGCAAATTCTGCAATGAAATCTAGAAATGTGCTTATAGCAACATCACCTCAGATGTCATATCAGCAGATAAATATGCAAAGGAGTTATATACCCATATAAATAAATACATAGCATTGGATACCCACATAAATAAATACATAGCATTGGTAGTCCTATCCAAATCCAAATGTAATGGGGCATTTAAAAGCAAAATACACTGGTGGTCCACCAACATAAATTAAATGCACAATAAAAGGAAAATATATTTAGAATGTCCAGCAGTTCTAAAATCTCTTAAATCAAGCAAGACATTAGAATTTAACTAAGATGAAAAAGACTTGCCCGTAAGTACAGAATAAGATTCTACATTCACAATTTCACATTCAGTCTTTGATAATACTAAGCTGACTTCATAGCTAGACTGGAAGTTTGGATAAGAAAGTAAGTAGTTTCCATACCCGATTGTATGACTAGGGTACTTTTTTGAAATCTAAACAGAACTTCTAATTTCTATTGCGTATCTTAACTGTTGTTATTCCATCCATGCTCCTATACCCCAGCTTGACAGTTAGTGCAGGTGACTAAGGTTATAAACTGTAAACAAGAGGCATGTTGCAGTAGAGGGTTTAAATTCTTCAGCCTCCAGTTGCCTACTGTATGACTTTGGTAAGATAATGTAACCACAAAGTGATTAGTGCAATTTCCCCAATTCTTCCTCATCTCCTTAATGGTCTTTCTGATAGCACACCTAGTAACTACATATCACCTACAGATGTGTCTGTATACCTGCACCTTACTAGGATGTACTCATAGCACTAAAATTAATAATATTGAAGAATTTGCTGAGAGGATCATGAATGAATGCATTTTGGTCACTGGAGATAGTATCCCAGTCTACTTTTGTAAGTATGTACCTTATACTAGTTTCCATTGGCTAAGTTTAGGAAATTTGATTTATTTATGAATGAGTTTGATATATTCTTAGGCTGAATGCAATGTCGTCATGACCATTGTTAGTTACAGAAGAGATATTGTTGAGAGGGGCATAGCTAGGATTTTTGGATTCTATACCATCTTGCAGAATGTAGTCTCCTCTATGTACAGTGCAGCCCCACCCCCTCCCCATATGGAATGTGTTTTTCTGGACAACAAAATTTTCAGTACTCAAAATTCTCCTGAAATAATAGTTTTAAACATAAATCTTGGCTGGGGTTTTCTTAGTGTGTGTGTGTGTGTGTGTGTGTGTGTGTGTGTGTGTGTGTGTGTGTGTGTGTGTGTGTGTGTGTATATATATATATATATATATATATATATACATATATGTTTTGAAAAATAGTAAAATAAAATGATAGTCTATAACTTAGTAAAGTGAAGACAGTTACTATGCCATTACATTCTGGCACATCTCATAAGATTTTTTTCATTGATTTTTATACAGTGGTGTTATGTCAGGGAATGTTATTGAACAATGACAGTGTGTGGTGGAGTTCTATAATATTGTAATCAAGTTTACTGATGTTAATTATTATGTGAATAATGTCTAGTCCTGATTTTATTTCTTGCCTTTTGGCTCTTATGTCTTGTGTTGCAAAGAGTGAGGTACCTATTTCTGTCCTATGAGATCTGTAGTATACTTGATAATTTGTGGTATATCATAATCCTCCAAACAGAGACACACTTCTAATTATCCATGTTATTGCTGAGGCTTCTGTCATTTAGTAAAGTCACTTTAAAATTTGAAAATATAAAAATAGAAAACCGCTTCTGTTGTGGGCATTTTTTCAAAGCTCCCCTTCTGCAGGTATAAAAGCTAATAGTCACTTAGGATTTGAAAAAGACTAACTAAAATCTGTGAATCTTCATCCATATATGCACAGAATCATCTCATCAGTGTTTATTTAATTGAAAACAAACAAAACAGTAGCTTTGTCTTATTACTGTATTCTTCGTTTATCAGACAGATCAATGAATATAATGCTTCCTTTTGTGAGTACAAAACCAAGTGGGCACACGCTATGAAGGTATACAAAACCAAGCATTTATGCTCTGCAAAGGTGACTGCAGTTTAGAGATTGTAGAGTACCGTGATTCTATAAAGCCCTAAAGCCACTGAGAACAAACTTTGAAGGCACACTAGAAGCTGGACGAAGAACACCAAAACATAAATTCTAGCCTACTAAAAATGTCAAGCCTAGATAAGACAGGCAAAGGAAAACCATTGCATATTCTCTGGGAGAATAACCTGCCAAACCTGGACAAGTTCTAGAAGATTGTATTTGCAATGCTTCACAAATACTTGGATAGTGATTAACCCCTTCACTTGTAATAAATACGGTGACACATGTAAGGACTGGTTTTCCCACCAGCTTCAGACAAATCATACAACCTACCTGTTCATACTGACATTTTGTTGCAAGTCAAAGTACATAGAAATATTTACTCAGAACTCACAAAATAGGGAATGTTTCTTTCTCAGCATCAGTTCATAATCTAACCCTTGCGTATATAAGGACCTGTTCATAAACAAATAATTATTCCATTTATTACATGGCAACAGCAATTAACAAATATCATGCAGAAGAGCATTATGCCAAAGGTAAGAAAAAATAAGATTATCATTATAGCAAAAGGGAACTTTATGTGCATTGAGCCAATTTATAAGATATATAAAAAGCAGCTCATCTAAAAATTAAAAATTACCTGGAAAACAAAAAGTCCGGCAACAAAGATGTCATGTTTTTAATAGCAGCTAGAAGCACAAGTCACCTGTTATCAAACTCCTCTTCTCTCCTCTCTTTTCCTCATATTTAATAAAGAGCATCAAACAATCTGAGTTAGGAAAAATAATGCAAATTATTAATGGAAAATGTAAAAATGATAATGACAGTAACATATTTTTGGACAAAATTCTTACCTGATAATAAGAAGAGATATATGTTATGTTTTAATACCTTCATATATATGCTTAAAATCCTTATTTTAGAATTTTTAAGCTTTTATTTCTTTCAGTATACTTACCAATATTATAATCAACCCTTAAAAATTACCCCTGAAGTATATTAAGCTTTTCATATATAAGGTGACAAGTTTGTATTTAACAAATTATTTGATTTCATATTATTCAAATAAATCATTTTCATATTGCAGTCATGTCATGCAGAACATCTAAAATTAGTTGACTCTTCTGACTTTGCAATTAATACTTAAATGCGCATAGTAGCATTGCACCATTTCAGCTTTAGTTAAAATATACTCTGATTATATATATGCACAATAGCTTTGAAAAAATAAAGTTTTAACAAACGTTTTTCCTTGTTACATGTCAATTGAGCACATATGTAGATTTCTTATCCATCTTAACAGGACTCCGATGGGAACCTAATGGCTATGATACATTGTTAAATTCAAATATATAATGTTACAGAATGTCTTCTCTTAAGAGGTAGAGACAAAATGAACCTGGACTCTCCAGTGGTGTAGAGGGATAAAACCCTGACTATTGCTTAGCTAACCAAGGTTCAGTTAGCAGCTTGGGTGACAGTGTCGAGCGAAGGGTTGGGCATGGCCATCAAGGGTGGGAGGGTACTCGTTGATACACTCCTTAGGCAGATGCATGTTCCAAAGAGGGGCATTGTCCTTTGACGTAATCATTGAGTGTGAGAGGGCAATGGGTGGGTCCTATAAAAAAGAAAAGAAAAAAAAACAGAACCACAGATGAACCAAGGCCCCAGGACCAACCCCAGGAAGAACAGAGTATGTCCAAGGGGTTGACCAGAAGCTGGCAGACCCACCATGGACACTGGATACTGGGGGCCGGGCTAGCAAAATGAGGTCAAAGGGAACCAAAATAAAAGAGAAACAAATCTGTTGTCATACTCAGAATATTCATTAAGTAGCAGTTCTAATATTTTCTGACATGCCTTATGGCTAAATCTACTCTAGAAAATGTTGATATATAGAGTAATGGAGTCTATATTACCAAATCGAAAAACCCTTTATGCGAATACCTAAACTTCGATACCTATAACGCGAACCGCAAAAATCCCGAATGCACTAAACAACTAAAAATAAAATAACGAACTGTCATAGTCGGCCAACCCCACCACCCGCTACATACTACCTACCCAAACAAAATAAACAAACCACATACATACACAAACTAAACCCTACTTCTAACCTAAAGTAAAGCACCAAAACCCTACTTCTAACCCTACAGTAAACCCCACATACACAACTAACTATACACTATCTTTAACCCCTCCTTAACCCTAAAGTCTGTAACTACCGCACACGTCCCCTACAGACATACACCCAAAAAAATAAATAATACACATACATACATTTAACAAAACCCTACTTCCAACACTAAACTATACCCCACATACACAACTATCTATGCACTATCCTTATCCCCTCCCTAACCCTAAGGTCCATAACTACCGCACACTTCCCCTTCAGACATACACCCAAAAAAAATAAATAATACACATACATACAATTAATAAATCCCTACTTCTAACACTACACTAAATCTTACATACATTACCTATCTATTCACTTACCTTAACCCACATCTTAACCCTAAAGTCCTATCTATCGCACACTTACCTTATGGAGCTATTCTGCAGACAGGCCAACCATTACACTTCGGCATTTCAATTTTCACTATTTTGGACGTTCTGCGTTTCCAACTTTCGCACAATACGTGTCGCTCTTTTCATATTCGCGATTACGGTCTTTCAATCTGGTAATAGGAACCCGAGTAATGAGACAGTTTAGTTTCTTATTAAGAGTTATTTTCTGTTTCATCAAAAATGCTTCCATTTTATCCGAGAAATCAATAGTTACTGACCCCCAAAATGTTCTGAAAAGCTATATTTGGCTTCAGTGGTAAAGTCTTTTGTTGAAAAAATCCATTTTAAAGGGGAAGACCATAAATCTTTGTACGTGTTTGGCAGTTTATAAAATAAATGGACAAATCAGATTTTTAACATTCTTGTTGTGTCTTTCGGCTTTTCCCGGTTAGGGATCGCCACAGCGGAACTCCAGTCTGCTAGTGATTGGCAGTAGATTTTTACGTACCGAGTTGCTGGCTCTGACGCACAACCTTCAACGAAGGTACGCCCATTCACGCATGTCTCCACACAGAAGACGCTCTAGCTGAAAATCGAACAGGACAACGTCTCACTGTGAGGCGACAACGCTACCACAGCACCACCACATAGTCATAATTCATCTCTTAGTCAAGGAATAGTGTATCATCTATAACACAATTTAACTCTCTGAAAGAATTCAGAAAAGCATGCAAAATTAACTTTGGCACAGGCTGCTAATTTTTTAAAGATGGCTAAGAAACTTGTTCCTGTTTAGTGGCATCCATAAAAACACCTTTTCTCCTTTGCCAACTGGCTTAAACATAAGGTATTTCATCATAATTATTTAATATAAATCCACACATTCCATTGTTAGTCAAACTGTAGTAATATTCAAATATGCTAAACTTAATATTTCATCTTTTACTTTTGCATACAGAAACAAATAATGAAACAGAGGGATGTCAGAGTGGAACAGACTGAGATGACATAGTTATATGAGAATAATTTGTCAATCAGTAGATGTACCCTGGATTCAGAAAGGCTCAGCAGGATGCGGAAGCCTGAACCTGGAAGGTTTACATATCATGCTAAGATTTCTGCCTGCTCTGCTGCTAACATTTTCCCTAATGGAGGCTTCATGGTGAAGCATGTTCTCATGGGAAAAACTGCAAGCTAATGCAGTAATCTGGAGTTGTTTTCAATGCTAATTAGACAAGTGCTCTCCCTGGACATATCCACTGCTCATAATTTCTCAGCTAAATGATCCAGAGAATTACTTGGCCATGTAATTATTTACTGTAAGCGGAATCAAAACACTGTAGTCAAACTCACTTCTTTCAGGGCATTTGTGATACAGGTAAGTTAAAGAAAGATGTCGGGGGTGGGTGCGTTAGTATGTTTATGTATGTGGACATGTTTGTGTGTGTCTGTAGTAACATGAGTGAGGCTACATGTACGTGTGTGTGTGTGTGTGTGTGTGTGTGTGTGTGTGTGTGTGTGTGTGTGTGTGTGTGTGTGTGTGTGTGTTGACTTGTGCTTGCAAATGTATATCTGAGTGTTTTTTTGAGTGTGATAGAGTGTGGGAGGGGCCTTGCTTGTTAGTGAGTAGGTGGATGAGTGAATGCATGTATGTATGTGGTGTGGTGCCTTTGTTAATACAATGCATGGGCAGTTAGGAAGAACACTATAGCAATCAGCTATAAAAGTGCTAGTGTTCTATTCTGAGTCATTATAATGAGGCGACAATGCAACCACATCTGTTTCTGAATCATGTTTTGCTGCTATCACACCAGTTTACCAACACATACACAGCAATTTGTATTAGGAGTAAGGATTTTACTGAATCTTAGGCTAATTCTTCAACTAATATTTCTGGTAGGTTGCTAACAATTTAATGAGGCCACTGTTACTTAAATTCTTGGTTTAGGAATGAAATGAAGCTGATGTTTAGGTTCATAGGTAGATACTAGGCTATCTGCCCTAGGGCATTTATAAGCCTAGCCAGAGTGTATTTGGCTTCTGCCTCCCTATTAGATTAGCCTACTGTGCCTGTGTAAAGTAGATCACAGAAGGTACCCTTTTAAGATTAGTTTACTGTGCCTCTGTCTAGCAGGGACACAGGAGACATCCCAGGGGTGAATTTGCGATTTCCCATCCACGCGTCCAAATTTCACTTGAAGATGGTCAGCGAGGGGCTATGTCTAACATGAATTGGGATTCTATTCCAGAGTGAGGGGAGCCTCTGGGAAATGAATCTGTCCCTCCAGCATGTCCTATTTATTTTTGTGCTGAGGTTTAGGTCCCTGGAGCGTGTAGCTCTAAGGGACTTGGATTTTTTGAGGTGGAGCATGTCCATTAATTCTGGGTTTGACATGGCTTTGTACGTCAGGCATAGATCGCCTCTGAGTAGGCAGTAAGCAACTGAGTAGAGCTGGAGTTTCTTTAGTCGAGCTGCATAGGACATCTGTTTGTAGCCCATGATCCTCTTGGTGAGGTACTTTTAGGGTCTCTCCAGTTGCTGCAGGTGTCGGGTAAGGTACATCCCAAAAGGGGCATTGTATTCAATTATGGGCCTGATGAGTGACGAGTAGAGGGGCACAATTACCTCTCTTGATCTAGATGCGAACCCTTTCGTGATAAGGTGGGCTATATAGAAGGTCCTTCTAACCACTTTGGCAACATGATTATCAAAGGAGAGATTACTATCTACGTTGGTCCCCAAATCTCTAATTACTTCTTCCATACTTAATGGATTACCACCTATGTGGTAATTTGTGGGCACCTTGTTTTTCCCAAAGGGGATGACTATGCACTTTTTAGCATTTAGCTTGAGCCGTGGTTCTGGCACCAAGCATCCGTCTCTGTGAGACCCTTTTGGAGGATGCTTGTGTCAGCTGGAGATTCGATTATGGCCCCCAGTTTACAGTCATCTGCGAACTTTGTCAGCCATAATCCCCCCGTGTTAGCCTGAACCTCAGAGAAGTATATACCGAACAAGAGAGGTCCCAGAACTGAGCCCTGTGGGACGCCACTTGTAACTGGTTTGGATTCAGACATGGCACCTGTGATTCTGACCATGTGGGTTCTATCTCTGAGCCAGTTTGCAACCCATCTTGTAATATAGGGGTTGATATTTAAGCTGGTAAGCTTATTTATGATGCCCGAGTGGGGTATTGTGTCGAAGGCTTTTGAGAGGTCCAGGTAGGCTGTGTGGACTACCTTGCCCTCATCTATGGCTTTGGTAACTGTTTCAAAGAAATCAACTAGGTTTATGAGGCAAGATCTGCCCTTAACAAAGCTGAATTGGGTAGGGTCCAGTGTCTGGAGGCTCCCAATGTCTTTGTTTATGAGTTCCATGATAATACGCTCCATAGCTTTACAGACCAGACTAGTCAGGCTTATGGGGCGATAGTTTCCGGGGTCTGTTGTGGCACCACCTTTGTAGAGTGGGACCACTGTAGCGGTACGCCATTCTTTGGGTACATATCCTGTAGTAAGGCTAAGTTTGAACAGTGACTTAATGTGAGGGTTCAGTTCTTCTTGGAGCTCGTGTAAGACACAGCCTGGGACACCGTCCGGTCACATAGATGCTGTGTTTTTTGCTTTGGAGAGGGCAGCTTTCACCTGTGCATCTGTGATGTCAGGGAGGTTACATTCAGTTGGGATAGGCTTTTGCTCCTTTGGGAGGGAAGGGGGGGGGTTTGCGCTGAATCTGTCTGCCAGGATGTTGGCTATGTCTGTAGGTTCAGTATATTTTCTACCGTTATGCAACAATTCAGAGCATATCTGGGAGTTTCCGCCCATGTTTCTGACATAACTAAAGAAGGCCTTGTGATTATCTTTAGTGTCTAGGGCAATTTTTCTTTTGAAACTGGCCTTTGATGATTTTATGAGGGATCAAAGTTTCTTGCTAATACTGATCAGAGATGCCTTCCCTTTTTGGGATTTTGCTCTGTCATGTAGTAGCTTCCTCCTTCTGTTGTATAGCTTATTTATGGCCGGGGTCCACCAGACTGGTCTCCTGTTTTTGGAGGAGTGAGTCTTGGTTTTATTTGGGATAGCATGATCCATGCATTTCTGCAGGTGCTCATAGAATGCATTTGTAAAGGATTCTGCGGATTGGGCTGTATTATCCTCTGGCCCAGGGGCTTTGAAGGATTCCACCTCAGTCTTGAGAAGTGCAAAGTTGGCTTTGGAGAAATTCTTTACAGTGATTTCCTTGGCTGGGGTGGGGACGGGATATGGATGTCCAGGGAAATTTGTTTATGGTCTGATCTTACCAGTGAGGGGTTTACCTCTGGTGTGGAACATAGAGTCCCCATGTTGGTGATGACCAGGTCCAATATGTTGTTCCCTCTTGTGGGAGTGGTGACCAGTTGTTCCATTGCGTTAGAGTTTATAAATTCAAGGAACCGTTGGGCGGGTGTTTGGGCTTGAGTAGTTTTCCCAGTCAATGTTTGGGTAGTTGAAGTCACCCAATAACATAGTGTTTGGAGAGAACTTCATATTCTCCAGTGTTCTCAGGAATGCCAAGTGGGGTTCCAGTAATAGTGAGGGTGTTCTGTAGCAGGCTACAAACTGAAAGGCAGTTTTGCCCGCTGTTAGTTGCACATGGATGGTTTTCGATGCTTCGTGCAGTGCCACTAACCTGGAGGTGTAGGTATCTTTGATGAATATAGATACTCCCCCTCCTTTTGTGCTTCGTCCGAGTTTTGGGGCGAAGCATGATATGAGTTATAACCTGGTAGTGCTGGGGTGCTCTCAGGAGCCTTGAACCAGGTTTCTGTTACTGCACAGACATCGATTTTCTCCATACTGAGGAGAGTCTCGGGTGCGTGCATCTTGAGGTTTAGACTTCTGGCATTGAGTAGCATTACCTTTAGTTTTTTTATCTTTGGGTTGTCTATGGAGGTGAGTTTGTCCTTTGAGCCTTGCCTAAAAAGGCACTATGGGGGTGGCAAGAGCCTTGGCCAGTATACGAAAGCCTAAGGGTGACAGGTGCAAGCCGTCCCTAGTGAAGCAACGTGGCTTGTCGAGCATGTCATCCCAGGCTGACAGACATTGGATCCCCTTTGAATGACACCAATACTTTAGCCAATTGTTGAAACTGATCATTTTGTCTTTATACTGTGGCATCATTCTTGGTGAGGGCAAGATGCTACTCAAGGTCAGGGACATACCAGCCTGGGCTACATAGTCAGAGAGCTCCTCTATGTCTCTTTTCATGTAGTCCAGGGAGGTATGTCTCAGGTCATTCACACCAGCATGGACAATGACGGAGTCATACTTGTATTTGCTTTGGAGTGACCTGAGTGCTTGCGTTATGTGGTGGATCCTGGCATCAGACATGCAACTTACAGTGACCTTCTCCTTGTTCAGTCTGGTGAGTGGGACGTCAGTGTGCCGGACAATAGAGTCCCCTATAACAAGTGTATTTGGTGTGTTGTTTGGCCTTATGGGCTGTGACTGTAAGGCACACTGATTTTGTGAGATATGTGATTTGTGGGTATTGTTGAGGGGTGGCTGTTGCTTGGATATCTGCTTAGGAGGTCTTTGCTGTTTAGGCAGATTTTTATTTAGAGCCTCCAAGTATGTTTATGTGTGTTTATGTGTTGGATATGCAGATGCAATAGGTCTGTGTGAGACTGGATTTGTGGTGTGGGTGGTTACCTTTTCCTCCTGACTGACTGTGCCAGTCTTGGGTTGAGAGAGCTCTGCCTCCAGTTTGGCTGTGTAACTGCATCTCTCACATGAATTAGAGTTTGTTGGAAGGAGGAGAGGGTTGTCTGTGTACATAAGTCAATTGTAACATTGCCTCAAAATTCCCAGATTAACCAGCTGGACTGGAGAGTAACCTTGAAACTGACCCTTGGACATACCAGATTAGTATAGGGAACTGTTTTTTTTACTGATCAGATTAGGGAAGGGAACTGATTTTTCACTTGATCAGGAAGGACCAATCGGGAGTCTAATACTTATGAGAAGTCAAGGAGGGTGTAGTGCTTTAGTTAGTTCGTGTTTCCTTATAAGAGCTGAGCAAGTGCAGGGCTTTAGAAAGAGAATAGAGTGATTACTTTGAGAGTTTGAACAGTTCTAAGGGAAAACATGAAGAGCAGACTTTGTGGAGCCTGGAATAGTTTAAACCTGTTTAGGTGGTGCTGCCCAACGCTGCTCAGTGCGCAAAACCACGCAAAAAGAGAGTTGTAGGGTTTTAAGAGAGAGAGATCAAGGAGTTTAGTATTGACCCAAAATGGCCAATAAAACTACAGCTTCTAGGTAGTAACCACTCCTCCAGGGACAGGCAGGCTATTCAGTGTTAACGACTCCCACTGGTGAACACAGAGACTTCCCTTTAGCCCAAGCAAGCACTGGCCTTCTAGAAACTTCCAAACAGTTCAGAACAGCAAATCTGTAACTGAACTTTCTTAACTTTCAGAAAGTGGGAAAAAGCAAGATTTTTTTTTTTTCTTTTTGTTGTAGTTTAAAGGTAGCAGAGATACACAAGCAGCAAAATAATCACAACAGTGCAATAAATGACCCATACTTGAGTGCTAGGCCAAAATCAGGTAAAATGCAGTTTTTAGAGAAAAAACGATTTTAAATTAAGTGCAACACAGGAAATGCAGTAAACAGGCTCTAGATGTGTTCCAAGTACTGTTACTGTTACAGATATAAACTTTAGCAAGCCGGAAAATGCCAAAAAGTAGGCGGCAAAGCAGTAAAACTTAACAAAAAATCAGAAGAAAATACTTAAAATCACAAAAGTGGCTCCTTTTCTTCTCTCAGCATTTTCTCCTCTTGGTAGGTGCTTCAGCAACAACTAGCAAGCCTGAAAAGATGCCAAAACCACGAGGCAGCCTGGTTTTAAGAGAGAGAGATCAAGGAGTTTAGAATTGACCCAAAATGGCCAATAAAACTACAGCTTCTAGGTAGTAACCACTCCTCCAGGGACAGGCAGGCTGTTCAGTGTTAACCACTCCCACTGGTGAACACAGAGACTTCCCTTTAGCCCAAGCAAGCACTGGCCTTCTAGAAACTTCCAAACAGTTCAGAACAGCAAATCTGTAACTGAACTTTCTTAACTTTCAGAAAGTGGGAAAAAAGCAAGATTTTTTGTTTTTTTTCTTTTTGTTGTAGTTTAAAGGTAGCAGAGATACACAAGCAGCAAAATAATCACAACAGTGCAATAAATGACCCACACTTGAGTGCTAGGCCAAAATCAGGTAAAATGCAGTTTTTAGAGAAAAAACAATTTTAAATTAAGTGCAACACAGGAAATGCAGTAAACAGGCTCTAGATGTGTTCCAAGTACTGTTACTGTTACAGATATAAACTTTAGCAAGCCGGAAAATGCCAAAAAGTAGGTGGCAAAGCAGTAAAACTTAAAAAAATCAGAAGAAAATACTTAAAATCACAAAAGTGGCTCCTTTTCTTCTCTCAGCATTGTCTCCTCTTGGCAGGTGCTTCAGCAACAACTAGCAAGCCTGAAAAGACACCAAAACCACGAGGCAGCCTGGTTTTAAGAGAGAGAGATCAAGGAGTTTAGAATTGACCCAAAATGGCCAATAAAACTACAGCTTCTAGGTAGTAACCACTCCTCCAGGGACAGGCAGGCTGTTCAGTGTTAACCACTCCCACTGGTGAACACAGAGACTTCCCTTTAGCCCAAGCAAGCACTGGCCTTCTAGAAACTTCCAAACAGTTCAGAACAGCAAATCTGTAACTGAACTTTCTTAACTTTCAGAAAGTGGGAAAAAAGCAAGATTTTTTTTTTTTTCTTTTTGTTGTAGTTTAAAGGTAGCAGAGATACACAAGCAGCAAAATAATCACAACAGTGCAATAAATGAACCCACACTTGAGTGCTAGGCCAAAATCAGGTAAAATGCAGTTTTTAGAGAAAAAACGATTTTAAATTAAGTGCAACACAGGAAATGCAGTAAACAGGCTCTAGATGTGTTCCAAGTACTGTTACTGTTACAGATATAAACTTTAGCAAGCCGGAAAATGCCAAAAAGTAGGCGGCAAAGCAGTAAAACTTAACAAAAAATCAGAAGAAAATACTTAAAATCACAAAAGTGGCTCCTTTTCTTCTCTCAGCATTTTCTCCTCTTGGTAGGTGCTTCAGCAACAACTAGCAAGCCTGAAAAGATGCCAAAACCACGAGGCAGCCTGGTTTTAAGAGAGAGAGATCAAGGAGTTTAGAATTGACCCAAAATGGCCAATAAAACTACAGCTTCTAGGTAGTAACCACTCCTCCAGGGACAGGCAGGCTGTTCAGTGTTAACCACTCCCACTGGTGAACACAGAGACTTCCCTTTAGCCCAAGCAAGCACTGGCCTTCTAGAAACTTCCAAACAGTTCAGAACAGCAAATCTGTAACTGAACTTTCTTAACTTTCAGAAAGTGGGAAAAAAGCAAGATTTTTTTTTTTTCTTTTTGTTGTAGTTTAAAGGTAGCAGAGATACACAAGCAGCAAAATAATCACAACAGTGCAATAAATGACCCCACACTTGAGTGCTAGGCCAAAATCAGGTAAAATGCAGTTTTAGAGAAAAAAACGATTTTAAATTAAGTGCAACACAGGAAATGCAGTAAACAGGCTCTAGATGTGTTCCAAGTACTGTTACTGTTACAGATATAAACTTTAGCAAGCCGGAAAATGCCAAAAGTAGGCGGCAAAGCAGTAAAACTTAACAAAAAAATCAGAAGAAAATACTTAAAATCACAAAAGTGGCTCCTTTTCTTCTCTCAGCATTTTCTCCTCTTGGTAGGTGCTTCAGCAACAACTAGCAAGCCTGAAAAGATGCCAAAACCATGAGGCAGCCTGGTTTTAAGAGAGAGAGATCAAGGAGTTTAGAATTGACCCAAAATGGCCAATAAAACTACAGCTTCTAGGTAGTAACCACTCCTCCAGGGACAGGCAGGCTGTTCAGTGTTAACCACTCCCACTGGTGAACACAGAGACTTCCCTTTAGCCCAAGCAAGCACTGGCCTTCTAGAAACTTCCAAACAGTTCAGAACAGCAAATCTGTAACTGAACTTTCTTAACTTTCAGAAAGTGGGAAAAAGCAAGAGTTTTTTTTTCTTGTTGTTGTAGTTTAAAGGTAGCAGAGATACACAAGCAGCAAAATAATCACAACAGTGCAATAAATGACCCCACACTTGAGTGCTAGGCCAAAATCAGGTAAAATGCAGTTTTTAGAGAAAAAACGATTTTAAATTAAGTGCAACACAGGAAATGCAGTAAACAGGCTCTAGATGTGTTCCAAGTACTGTTACTGTTACAGATATAAACTTTAGCAAGCTGGAAAATGCCAAAAGTAGGCGGCAAAGCAGTAAAACTTAACAAAAATCAGAAGAAAATACTTAAAATCACAAAAGTGGCTCCTTTTCTTCTCTCAGCATTTTCTCCTCTTGGTAGGTGCTTCAGCAACAACTAGCAAGCCTGAAAAGATGCCAAAACCATGAGGCAGCCTGGTTTTAAGAGAGAGAGATCAAGGAGTTTAGAATTGACCCAAAATGGCCAATAAAACTACAGCTTCTAGGTAGTAACCACTCCTCCAGGGACAGGCAGGCTGTTCAGTGTTAACCACTCCCACTGGTGAACACAGAGACTTCCCTTTAGCCCAAGCAAGCACTGGCCTTCTAGAAACTTCCAAACAGTTCAGAACAGCAAATCTGTAACTGAACTTTCTTAACTTTCAGAAAGTGGGAAAAAGCAAGATTTTTTTTTTCTTTTTGTTGTAGTTTAAAGGTAGCAGAGATACACAAGCAGCAAAATAATCACAACAGTGCAATAAATGACCCCACACTTGAGTGCTAGGCCAAAATCAGGTAAAATGCAGTTTTAGAAAAAAAATGATTTTAAATTAAGTGCAACACAGGAAATGCAGTAAACAGGCTCTAGATGTGTTCCAAGTACTGTTACTGTTACAGATATAAACTTTAGCAAGCTGGAAAATGCCAAAAAGTAGGCGGCAAAGCAGTAAAACTTAACAAAAAAAATCAGAAGAAAATACTTAAAATCACAAAAGTGGCTCCTTTTCTTCTCTCAGCATTTTCTCCTCTTGGTAGGTGCTTCAGCAACAACTAGCAAGCCTGAAAAGATGCCAAAACCATGAGGCAGCCTGGTTTTAAGAGAGAGAGATCAAGGAGTTTAGAATTGACCCAAAATGGCCAATAAAACTACAGCTTCTAGGTAGTAACCACTCCTCCAGGGACAGGCAGGCTGTTCAGTGTTAACCACTCCCACTGGTGAACACAGAGACTTCCCTTTAGCCCAAGCAAGCACTGGCCTTCTAGAAACTTCCAAACAGTTCAGAACAGCAAATCTGTAACTGAACTTTCTTAACTTTCAGAAAGTGGGAAAAAAGCAAGATTTTTTTTTCTTTTTGTTGTAGTTTAAAGGTAGCAGAGATACACAAGCAGCAAAATAATCACAACAGTGCAATAAATGACCCCACACTTGAGTGCTAGGCCAAAATCAGGTAAAATGCAGTTTTAGAGAAAAAAACGATTTTAAATTAAGTGCAACACAGGAAATGCAGTAAACAGGCTCTAGATGTGTTCCAAGTACTGTTACTGTTACAGATATAAACTTTAGCAAGCCGGAAAATGCCAAAAAGTAGGCGGCAAAGCAGTAAAACTTAACAAAAACTCAGAAGAAAATACTTAAAATCACAAAAGTGGCTCCTTTTCTTCTCTCAGCATTTTCTCCTCTTGGTAGGTGCTTCAGCAACAACTAGCAAGCCTGAAAAGATGCCAAAACCATGAGGCAGCCTGGTTTTAAGAGAGAGAGATCAAGGAGTTTAGAATTGACCCAAAATGGCCAATAAAACTACAGCTTCTAGGTAGTAACCACTCCTCCAGGGACAGGCAGGCTGTTCAGTGTTAACCACTCCCACTGGTGAACACAGAGACTTCCCTTTAGCCCAAGCAAGCACTGGCCTTCTAGAAACTTCCAAACAGTTCAGAACAGCAAATCTGTAACTGAACTTTCTTAACTTTCAGAAAGTGGGAAAAAGCAAGATTTTTTTTTTTTTTCATTTTGTTGTAGTTTAAAGGTAGCAGAGATACACAAGCAGCAAAATAATCACAACAGTGCAATAAATGACCCCACACTTGAGTGCTAGGCCAAAATCAGGTAAAATGCAGTTTTTAGAGAAAAAACGATTTTAAATTAAGTGCAACACAGGAAATGCAGTAAACAGGCTCTAGATGTGTTCCAAGTACTGTTACTGTTACAGATATAAACTTTAGCAAGCCGGAAAATGCCAAAAAGTAGGCGGCAAAGCAGTAAAACTTAACAAAAATCAGAAGAAAATACTTAAAATCACAAAAGTGGCTCCTTTTCTTCTCTCAGCATTTTCTCCTCTTGGTAGGTGCTTCAGCAACAACTAGCAAGCCTGAAAAGATGCCAAAACCATGAGGCAGCCTGGTTTTAAGAGAGAGAGATCAAGGAGTTTAGAATTGACCCAAAATGGCCAATAAAACTACAGCTTCTAGGTAGTAACCACTCCTCCAGGGACAGGCAGGCTGTTCAGTGTTAACCACTCCCACTGGTGAACACAGAGACTTCCCTTTAGCCCAAGCAAGCACTGGCCTTCTAGAAACTTCCAAACAGTTCAGAACAGCAAATCTGTAACTGAACTTTCTTAACTTTCAGAAAGTGGGAAAAAGCAAGATTTTTTTTTTTTCTTTTGTTGTAGTTTAAAGGTAGCAGAGATACACAAGCAGCAAAATAATCACAACAGTGCAATAAATGACCCCACACTTGAGTGCTAGGCCAAAATCAGGTAAAATGCAGTTTTAGAGAAAAAACGATTTTAAATTAAGTGCAACACAGGAAATGCAGTAAACAGGCTCTAGATGTGTTCCAAGTACTGTTACTGTTACAGATATAAACTTTAGCAAGCCGGAAAATGCCAAAAAGTAGGCGGCAAAGCAGTAAAACTTAACAAAAATCAGAAGAAAATACTTAAAATCACAAAAGTGGCTCCTTTTCTTCTCTCAGCATTTTCTCCTCTTGGTAGGTGCTTCAGCAACAACTAGCAAGCCTGAAAAGATGCCAAAACCATGAGGCAGCCTGGTTTTAAGAGAGAGAGATCAAGGAGTTTAGAATTGACCCAAAATGGCCAATAAAACTACAGCTTCTAGGTAGTAACCACTCCTCCAGGGACAGGCAGGCTGTTCAGTGTTAACCACTCCCACTGGTGAACACAGAGACTTCCCTTTAGCCCAAGCAAGCACTGGCCTTCTAGAAACTTCCAAACAGTTCAGAACAGCAAATCTGTAACTGAACTTTCTTAACTTTCAGAAAGTGGGAAAAAAGCAAGATTTTTTTTTCTTTTTTTCTTTTTGTTGAAGTTTAATGGTAGCAGAGATACACAAGCAGCAAAATAATCACAACAGTGCAATAAATGACCCCACACTTGAGTGCTAGGCCAAAATCAGGTAAAATGCAGTTTTTAGAGAAAAAAACGATTTTAAATTAAGTGCAACACAGGAAATGCAGTAAACAGGCTCTAGATGTGTTCCAATTATTGTTACTGTTACAGATATAAACTTTAGCAAGCCGGAAAATGCCAAAAAGTAGGCGGCAAAGCAGTAAAACTTAACAAAAAATCAGAAGAAAATACTTAAAATCACAAAAGTGGCTCCTTTTCTTCTCTCAGCATTTTCTCCTCTTGGTAGGTGCTTCAGCAGCAACTAGCAAGCCTGAAAAGATGCCAAAACCATGAGGCAGCCTGGTTTTAAGAGAGAGAGATCAAGGAGTTTAGAATTGACCCAAAATGGCCAATAAAACTACAGCATCTAGGTAGTAACCACTCCTCCAGGGACAGGCAGGCTGTTCAGTGTTAACCACTCCCACTGGTGAACACAGAGACTTCCCTTTAGCCCAAGCAAGCACTGGCCTTCTAGAAACTTCCAAACAGTTCAGAACAGCAAATCTGTAACTGAACTTTCTTAACTTTCAGAAAGTGGGAAAAAAGCAAGATTTTTTTTGTTTTTTTCTTTTTGTTGTAGTTTAAAGGTAGCAGAGATACACAAGCAGCAAAATAATCCCAACAGTGCAATATATAACCCCACACTTGAGTGCTAGGCCAAAATCAGGTAAAATGCAGTTTTTAGAGAAAAAAACGATTTTAAATTAAGTGCAACACAGGAAATACAGTAAACAGGCTCTAGATGTGTTCCAAGTACTGTTACTGTTACAGATATAAACTTTAGCAAGCCGGAAAATGCCAGAAAGTAGGCGGCAAAGCAGTAAAACTTAACAAAAAATCAGAAGAAAATACTTAAAATCACAAAAGTGGCTCCTTTTCTTCTCTCAGCATTTTCTCCTCTTGGTAGGTGCTTCAGCAACAACTAGCAAGCCTGAAAAGACAGGCATACACCTCATTATTAACAAGAATATAACTAGAAACATTAAATTCCAGTACTTTATGTACTTGCATGTCCTGTCAAAACATTTATCTGACAACTTTCTTCTGAGAAAGTTGATATTTCTTTTCCACTGTTTCTACATTAAGTAAAAAGGGGTAGCAGACTAGGTAGCCAGCTATTTCCAGGGTTACTCACAAAAGTGAAACAGCTACCTATGGTGGTCATAGAGACGTTACAAAAATAGAAAAGGAAAATGGGGGTAAAGTTGTTCTTTTAATGTATATGGATGTTTGCATTCTTGTACCAGAAGAGGTGCTAGGAGGGGTAAAACAGTATTCATCCGATTTGATGAATGCTCAGACTGAAATGCAATAAACAGAAAACAATAATGGTGAGAACAGAAAATGGAAAGGACAAATAAATAAAGTATGAAAAGTAGAATATTCAAATTACTTAGGACCAAAAATGGAAAGGACAGCAGAAGAAACATTACAAATCAAGGTAAAAAAGATTAAGGAAAAGGTAGGCAGGTGGCTAAGCAGAGGAAGCAAAAGACATTCTGAATTTACAAGAAGAATAAATATAGTTAAAATGTTAATTGTTTGGTTAGTATGATATGCAGTCAGATAGCTACCAATGGATCCAAACAAGAGATACAGAACATGCTATACAATTTAGAAGATTAGGCAGAGAAAGTTAGAAATAAAAAGATGAGAACATCCAGTGGAGGATGTGGAATGTCACAATACCCCACCTATACACTGATGTATAGCAATGCAAAATACCCAAATAAAGAAAAGCAGGAAGAGAACCACAAGATAGGGGGAAAGGGCAAACAGTTGGTCAAGAGAAGTGGGACATCAGAGAAAAATAGTGATAAAAATGGGGGCAGATACTGTGGGAGAAAAAAAAAGAGAGCCAAACATTATATGGGTAGCAAGGATGGGGAAGGAACTAGACGAGGAACAAGGAAACCTGGAAGAAACATGGATTAAAGCAGACACAGACCGTAATAAAAGTATCCGAAAAAGAAATTGGGGAATTCAGATCATAAAAGTGAGTCAGATAGGAGGGCGGCCTACTTGATGAAGAGTGATAGATCTATACAGTATTAAAAATACCTGATACTAAAAGGAAAAGGAGAGAGAGAGAGAGAGAGAGAGAGAGAGAGAGCAGGGGCCAGTAGAATGATAAGATGACAACTTTGTGGGGCGGGGGGCAGAATAAAACAGGAAAGAGATTATATGAACACCTCAGACAGCAGGTGGGAAAATGGTAAAGAAACATCTTTGAGAATGTTGGTAAAAAGGAGGATTGAAAATGACCAATCAGTTCTGTAAAAGAGAAAGTAGTAGTAACAGCAGTAGTAGCATCAGTAGTAGCAGTAGTAGTGCATCATCAGTAATAGCATCAGTAGTAGTAGTGGCAGCAGCAGTAGTAGTATCATCAGTAGAGGCAGCAGCAGTAGTAGTAGAATCAGTACAAGAAGTAGCAGTGGTTGTAACAGTAGCATCAGTAGTAGTAATAGCATCAGTAGTAGCAGCAGCAGTGGAAGAAGCATCTTTAGTAGCAATAGTAGTAGTAGCAGCAGTAGTACTATAAGTATCAGTAGTAGTAGTGGCAGTAGTAGTAGTATAAGTATCAGTAGTAGTAGTGGCAGCAGTAGTAGTAGAATCAGTAGAAGGAGAAGCAGTGGTAGTAGCAGTAACATCAGTAGTAGTAACAGTATCAGTAGTAGCAGCAGCATTAGTAGTAGCATCAGTACTAAGAGTAATAGTAGCAGCAGCAGCAGTAGTAGTATTAGTTTCAGTAGTAGTAGTAGTAGCCACAGTAGTGGTAATAGTAGCAGTAGTAGCAGAATCAGTAGAAGAGTAGCAGTCGTAGTAACAGTAACATCAGTACTAGTAATAGCATTAATATCAGCATTAGAAGTAGTATTAGTAACAGTAGTAGTAGTATCAGTAGTAGTCTCTAGTAGCAGTAGTAGTAGGAGCAGCAGTATTAAGAGCAGCAGTAGCAGCAGTAGCAGTAATAGTAGAGGAGGTAAATAATGCACAGGATGAAGGACTATCACTTGAAAATTTTAACAGGTGTTTTTAGTGACCAGCAAGGCTGAAGAAAGTGGAGCTGAAGGAGGATGACAAATGGGGATGTAGGACAGACACAGAATGGATGAAAAATATTCTGGGAGTGCAAATTAAATAGGACGGTGAATATATGTAGAAAAATAGAGAATGTGTGATACTGAATATGGAAAATCAAAGAAGTCGTTAAAGAGGGGAGGGGAATGGAATGAAAAGTATAGAAGACAATGAGATATGAAACAAAAAGGCATCCTCACAACAAATTGGAAAGGTAAATAAGGAGTCACCAGACAAGACATTTATAACATATTCTGAAAGTGACAAGAAGCGTGGCTAAGGTGGCAAAGATAAAAGATCAAAGATTAGTGGGAGAAAACACTGGACGGTTATAGAATAGGAGAGGAGAAGGAGTCTGAGGGTGAGCACAATGTTGGGAAGAAGGTCGGGACAAGCAAGAGAGGGACAGCATATAGCATAGGAGAAGAAATGCACATCTGTTGGTGAAGATGCAGATTCAACATGCATGAGCACTGCACATTTGTATAAATGAGTAAATGAACAATCTGTCAGTCTAAATGAATAAAAAGGTCTATAAGTAAAGTATTTACCATTCTGTGGTTGTAACTAATAATGCATACAGATGTCTTTATGGAAACAATACCCACTTCAATTTTATAGTGTTTTTTTTTTTATCTAGATCATGATTGAAAAAAGCTCCCTATGGTCAATTTCACCTACCCGGAATTAAAATGAGATAAACAAAAATAATTAAAGTTTATTTCATAGTTTTGAAGAATGCTATACTCCAAATATGTTATGTTTTAGCCTTTAAATGTCAGATTTAGGAGTAGATTACCAAACCTTCCCCAGGATTCAGTAAGGTTCCTTGCAGGAATAGCTTATTCCTGCACAGAAACGACCATTTAAGAGCAGCACAGCAGCGCGCCATGCATAGTTATGAAGGCGCAATTCCTCTGCTCCTAAACGGAGACGGAGCATGGACGAGTGCAGGGGGTGTGTCTGAGAGCTGAGCTCTCACAATATACACGCCCCTGCACTCAAGAATTGCCATTCGGCAATTACAATGAGCGAGAATGCTCATACGGGGTTGCATACCTCGCAACTATATGGATCTTCACAAAATGTCAAGATTTTTCACTCATACTTTTGGCCTGTACCTCATTTGTCCTGGAAAATCACTGGGATGATCTCAGGATTGAAGTCCTTAAATAATGGCATGCATTTAAGTTTCAGACTCCAAATTCTTCATAAAATTTATATTAAAACAAATCCTGTTACTCTAGCAACTTACTCAAGTGTATAAAAGCAATATTTAAAATATGTCCCTAGTTGTACCTCATTTTGTCAAGCTTTGTCCAGATATTTTGCATGAAGAGGTTGAGAGGTATGAGGGGTTGTTAGGATGTCTGCCAAATGTGCGGATGCACACAGAAATCCACAGCAATAAGTGAGACCTGTCCCTTCCTAGAGAAAATAACACTAGAAATTATTTTTTATTAAACAGATTAAATTTAACCGCAGCTGCGTGGGTTTGCCCATTGCTTAGCTATGCATACTGTAGCTTAAATAGCACAAGAAGATAAATAGCAAGATACATTCAGTTGAAGCAGTACTGCAATAGTGTAGTGGGCGCAGCGCTCACTTTGCAAGCAGTCATTTCCAGTTCGATCATCACTATAGTAAATTCTATTTAACGTGTGAAAGCAATTTATGAACATGTTTTTTGCTGTATAACCTATTGAATAACATATATTTGTGAACTGGAGTACTGCATTAAGTGCAGATGTGAGGTGTCATTGGAAGAATGTAGTAAAATCCACAGATAAACACAAGTGCCCCATACAGTACAAGTACACATGAATCAGGGATACTAAACAAAGTTATGATATGTAATGAATGATAAATCCATGCCATACAGCAAATAGTGTAAAATATGCATAAAGTGTCCAAATCTACCACTTTCCCAAGACCCATGTTTCATTTCTTTCTAAATTAGTGTGGGGGTAAGTGGGAATAAGCACTTTTAAGCAGTAGTAAGCGGGTTTAACCTGTTTGCATGGAGGTAAGCAGTGCACACACAGAATAAGCAATTTTGAAGCTATTTAACTGGAAGTTAGCATTGTTTACCATCACGCAAACCCACACAAACCAGCCTTAATCACTCTGTATCCAACAACCCCTGTTCTGTCCAGAAACAAAATAAACAGCCCTTGCAGGTCTTCTGGTTGCAGCTTCCTCCTGTAGGCACAATGGCTGGTGTCAGAGAAGGACTGCACTTCTGAGCACAGAGCTGGGGCATCCAGGAGTCCAAGGTCATGGCAGGACTCCTGGTAAAAGACCACGAAGAGAGACTGCTGCAGTGCCATTACCAGGGTTCCCAATATAAAGCAGAAGCCTGAGATCGTCTCGCCCGTGATCTCACCAGTGCCACTGGCATCCTTTGAACTGGTGAGCAAGTCAGGCATCACTATGCTGACCTGAAGTGGAGGAAGAAGGAGCTCTTGGATCAGTGGATCCAAAAAGCTATGCAGGGTGACGTCCCAGCAGTGTATAAGTATCATTCTACTACCTGTTTAATAATTACCAGCTCATGTGT
Source organism: Protopterus annectens (assembly GCF_019279795.1). Classification (NCBI taxonomy): domain Eukaryota; kingdom Metazoa; phylum Chordata; order Ceratodontiformes; family Protopteridae; genus Protopterus; species Protopterus annectens. Next base: position 367,977,199 of record NC_056739.1, on the reverse strand, counting down.
ATTATGGCTAGGTATGGCTAAATATTCCTCTTATGTCCTTGACAGTGGCAGCAGAGCGGGCTGTGAATCAGGAAGCCCATGCCTGTAGGCTGCAGAGGCTGCATTGCGAGGCAGGTTAGTAATAATCTTGCATGTACTGTTATAAGAAATTAATCTAAAAGTAGTAGAAAGTTAATTGCCAGTATAAAACCTGTATTGTATATGGGATGTACTGAATAAACCAGACAATATGGCAGGAAGAATCTCATATAGGTTGTATGTAAATAAAAGGGTAACAGCTTGGCAATGACCTGTTAGTAACAGCCTGCATTTAATTGCTGGAACCTGTGCTTTGAGAGACTGCCTTCCAGACTATCTGCAGATATACAGAGCTGAGTATATTTTTTTTGATTATAGAGTTTGTTAATTGTTGCTTAGATCTCTGTTGAAACTGTTGTCTCACTGTTCTGAGAGACTGATCTGCAAATATACAGAGCTGAGTATATTTTTTTGGTTTTAAAGTTTGTACTGTTAGTTGTTGCTTAGATCTCTGTTGAAACTGTTTTGTCCTACCCACCCTCCCTATTTTTGGTTTGTAGTTTAAATTTGGTGGCTTTTGCAGTTGCCTGCCCCACTGTAGATTTGATCTGGGACACTCCCCAAGTCCCATCTCTTTACCACATTCTGCCTAATAAACTCTTTCTGCACTTGCTTAGTCCTTTTTAATTTAATTGCATTTTTAAACTGTGTTTGGTCTAATATTGCTACATACTCAAGTGTGCTAGTTTGCACTGCATGTGAATTGTTTTTACTACTGTTTCTGCTACTTTTCTGTACAAAAAAAAAAAAAACTGTAAGTCTGTTTCCTACCTTTCCTGTAACTAGTGTTCCAGATACAGATTTTCTGTATCCAGGACTGCATGTAAGCGTCTGAGCCCCCCAAGCCTTTCTGTGTTGGAGGGAAGCTTTCTAGCTTATCTGTGGGAGTGGTAAGTACTAGTTAACCTGTCTACCACATAAGGAGTGGTTCTGGCCCAGAAATTGTAGTTATTGGCCGTTTGGGCAATCTCTTCCATCTCTCTCAACATTCTGATTTGAAAACCTGCATTTGCACTTGTTTCTGTCCTGTAACTCTTCTAGTGCAGATACAGATTCTTAGTTTTAGCACATAAATTTCCTTATTCATGCTCAGCACTTGTTCAGAACTTGTAAGCACTATAGCACTCAGTCTTCCTCATTACCTAGAGGAAAACAGTTTTGTACTTACTTTTCTCACTTGCTTAGAGAAAAAACAGCTCTTGTACTCACTTTCCTCACTTATCTAGAGGAAAATAGTTTTTTATTCAGGCATGTCCAAGGGTCAGCTCCCAGTGTTCTCTCCTGTCTATCTGATGAATCTGGGCATGTTGAGGCAATGTAGAAATTGCCTCATGTACACAGACAACCCTCTTTTTCTACCACCCAACACTAGAACCTGTGAGATATGCACTTATCTAGCCAAACTGGAGGTAAAGCTGTTTCCAGCCAAGACTGAACTTGACAGTCATGAGGATAAGGTAAACATTTGCACCATACCACACTCATCACATAGTCTAACTAAATCTATACCACCAAAATCCACACATAGTAACACAAAAACATTCGCGGAGGCTCTAAATAATAATTAGTCTAAGCAACAGAGACCTCCAAAGCAGAAATGCAAGCAACCTCCATCCCCCAACACAACCCAAATGACACATAGCCCACGGACTCAGTGTGCCACTCAACCACAGCCAATAAGGCAAAACAACGTACCCAGCACACTAGTTATAGGTGACTCTATAGTCAGGCACACTGATGTCCCACTCACCAGGCTAAACTAGGAGAAGGTTACTGTCAGCTGCCTTTTGGGTGCCAGGATCCGCCACATAACCCACGTACTCAGGTCACTCCACAACAAGTACAAATATGACTCTGTCATTGTCCATGTTGGTGTGAATGACCTGAGACATACCTCCCTGGACTACATGAAAAGAGACATAGAAGAGCTCTTCGATCTAGTAGCCCAGTCAGGTATGACCCTAGCCCTGAGTAGCATTCTGCCATCACCCAGAATAATACCTCAGTACAAGGACAAAATGACTGACTTCAACAATTGGCTAAGCTTCTGGTGTCATTCTAAGGGGATCCAGTATCTGTCTGCTTGGGATGACATGGTCAACAGACCTTGATGCTTTGCCACAGATGGCCTGCACCCGTCGCCCCTAGGATTCCGGATACTGGCTAAGGCTCTTGCTGCCCCTATACTGCCTTTTTTAGGCAAGGTTCAAATAACAAATTCACCACCATAACAGGAACAGGCAAGCAAAAACTGAGGGTAATGCTACTCAATGCTAGAAGTCTAAATCACAAAATGCCTCACCCGAGGCACTCCTTAAAATAGAGAACATCAATATCTATGCAGTGACTGAGACCTGGTTAAAGGCTCCAGAGAGCACCCCTGCACTACCAGGCTATAACTCATACCACACTTTTCGGCCATGTAACCTGGACCGAAACACCAAAGGCGGAGGTGTGTCTATATTCATTAAGGATATCCACACCTCCAGGCTAGTTGCTCAGCACAATGCATCCGAGGTTATCCAAGTGCAACTAACTCTGGGCAAAACTGCAATCCAAATTGTAGCTTGCTACAGATCCCCCACCATGCCCCAGGATTCCCACTCCTCTTTTCTTGATGGACTGGAAAATATTAGGGTTCAACCAAACACCCTAATAATGGGTGACTTCAACTACCCCACCATTAACTGGGAAAACTACTCGTACCAACTCCTTAGCTCAACGCTTTCTGGAATTCATAAACTCCAATGCCCTGGATAAATTTATCCACACCCCCACCAGGGGCAACAATATCCTAGACCTAGCCATTACCAACATGAATGACTGGTGTTCCACACCTGAAGTCAACTCCTCGTTGGTCCGATCCGACCATAAGCTAATCACCCTTGATATCCACATCCCGCCCCCACCCCCATTAAGGAAACCACAGTAAAGAATTTCTCCAAAGCCAACTTCATGCTTCTTAAGACAGAAGTGGTGAACTTCATGACACCCATGGGGATGGACAATAGAGTTACAACTGCTGAATCCTACACAAATGCACTCTATAAGCACTTACACAAGTGCATGGATCGTGCTATCCCAAACAGAACCAAGATGCTATCCTCCAAAAAAGGAAGCCAATCTGGTGGTCCCCTGACATAAACAAACTGTACAACAGAAGGAAGAAACTGTTGCAAAATAGAGTAAAATCCCATGAGTGGAGGAGCTCTCTGGTCAGCCTCAGTAAGAAGCTGAGATCCCTTATAAGATCCTCCAAAACTAGCTATGAAAACAAAATCATCACTAATCCCAAGAACAATCACAAAGTATTCTATAGCTATGTCAAGAATCTCGATGGCAACACCCAGATCTGCTCTGAGTTACAGCACAAAGGCACGAAAATTACAGAACCAACTGATATTGCCAACATCCTGGCAGATAGGTTCAGTGCAACTTTACCCCCTCTCACCCCCTAAAGGGCCCATATCTATACAGGAAGAATGCAGAGTCCCTGTAATCGCAACTATGCAGGTAAAAGCTGCACTCTCTAAAGCCAAAAACACAGCATCCATGGGACTGAACAACATCCCAGGCTGCGTTTTACACGAACTTCAGAATGAACTGGCTCCCCACTTAAGCACCATGTTGAATAATAGCCTCACATCAGGTTTTGTGCCCACAGAATGGCAAACAGCAACAGTTATCCCACTCCACAAAGGGGGAGCCACCACTGATCCCGGGAACTATCGACCTATTAGCCTGACGAGCCTGGTCTGCAAGGCCATGGAATGTATCATCATGGAAATCATAAACAAAGATATTAGTAACCTCCAAACTCTGGATCTCACCCAGTTTGGGTTTGTGAAAGGCAGATCATGCCTCCTGAACCTGATCGACTTCTTTGAGGCAGTCACCAAAGCCGTAGATGAGGGTAAGGTGGGTCACACATCCTATCTTGACCTTGCCAAGGCTTTCAACACCATCCCCCATTCTGGAATTATAGCTAAACTCACTAAACTAGGTATAAATCTCTACATCACAAGATGGTTTGCCAACTGGCTCACTGACAGAACCCACACTGTAAAAGTTGCAGATTCCAAATATGACCTCAAAACAGTGACAAGTGGAGTACCACAGGGTTCCGTCCTGGGAACTATCCTGTTTGTTATCTACTTCTCTGAAGTACAGGCTAACACAGAAGGCCTCTGGCTAACAAAGTTTACAGATGACTGCAAACTAGGAGCCATAGTCAAGTCCCCAAATGATGTAGACATCCTACAGAAGAGCCTTGCTGAGACAGATGCCTGGTGTCAGAGCCATGGCCTCAAGATCAATGCCAAAAAGTGCAGTGTCATCCCCTTTGGCAAAAACTCTGCACCCATGAATTACCACATAGGCAGCAATCTACTTAACACAGAATGCGTGATAAGAGACCTTGGGACCCAGGTGGACAGTAGTCTCTCCTTTGATAGTCACATCGCCACAGTAGTCAGGAAGTCCTTCTACGTGGCACACCTCATCATAAAAGGGTTCTCAACCAGGAAAAAAGAGGTCATTGTTCCCCTCTACTCGACACTCATTAGACCCATTATAGAGTACAATGCCCCTTTTGGAATGTACCTCACAAGACATCTGCAGCAGCTGGAAAGGCCACAGAAGTACCTCACAAAGAGGATTACTGGCCTCAAACAAATGCCCTACACTAACCACCTCAAAAAACTCCAGCTTTACTCCATAGCATATCGCCTACTCTGAGGTGATCTCTGCCTAACATATAAAGCTATGTCAAACCCAGAGCTGTTGGACATGCTACACCTAAAGAAATCCCAATCCCTCTGAACTATACGCTCTAGGGACCTAAACCTTGTCACCACAATAAACAGGACATGCTGGAGGGATAGATTCCTGTCCCAGAGACTTCCCATACTCTGGAACAAACTACCTATCTATGTCAAGCAAAGTTCTTCATTAGCACTCTTCAAGAAAAATCTTGATGAGTGGATGGGAAATATGAAATACAGCCCGGGGATCACTTCTGTGTCTCTACTCGACAGTGGCACAGGAAAATAACTTTCTTGGGTGGCGTAAGCCAGGGTACCTTTTTGGATAGGCTTGTCTATGCATTAGGGCCGATAGCCTAGTACCTACCTATTAAGCTATGAACCTATTAACATCAACCTTGAATCTGGGAATATGCGTAGAAACAAACAATACCACCACAGGTATACCAGGTAAGAGGTGTATACTGCAGGTAAAACACAGTTCATGTATATAGTTGTCTGCAAACATACCACTGTCCAAACTAAGGCCATAGGGTAGTGTGATATAATACCTGTAAGGTACAGATTACAGCACTAAGAAAGTATTGAGAACTAGAGGGATATACAAGTTGTTAATTGACATCTCTCCCCTCCCCCCACCATATCTGCAACAATAATCTAAATACACAACTCAATGGGTATGTGTACGATTAAATCTACTGTTGGGACATATGTCCTAATGTTTGATAAATATTGAAATTTGTTTCTATGCATGTGCCATGTTAAAATACTCCCACATTGGTGGAATGCTGCCATCAATGCACCTGCATGGTATTGTAATGGCCACTGTGGTTCCATATATGCATGTGCTCTGTTTGCTATGCAACTGTTCCATAGCTGGTGTTTTTGGTTAATAGGAATATCTATGCATGCTGTTAAACCTACTCCTGGAATGCATTGACTATTACCAACCAGCATATGTTTTACAATTGAAACACCATAGCATGTTTGGGAAGGCCAGTATCAGCGGACCCACTTCTCCCTCCTCATCTGGCTGAGGCAACGAGCACCAGCACATCTGGGGCCACCCAAGGACCTCCTCGTCTGCTGGTCCTGCACCACCTTTGGGTAGAACCGTCTCAGGGGATGGGACTCTCCCTCCCCAGTAGCGGGCGTGGACAGGAAACTGTCACCCGTCACCAGGTCTGGGGTCTGGTGTGTAGCGAGCTCCGCAGGGAGTTCAGAGATCAGCTATGCCAGCTTGAGGGCCGTGGTGCATCTAGAGGGTCAGCCTGCCTCTCCTATCCAGCCCCCGGCACAGCCACCTTTGGGGCCATGAAGGTGCAGTGGTTCATAGGTTCATAGGTTCATACTAGGCTATCTGCCCTGGGGTAATTATAAGCCTAGCCCGATTCTGTATGGCTTACGCCACCCCTTGATTTGAGTATACTGTGCCCTTTTTAAGGTTTAGTTTACTGTGCCTCTGTCTAATAGTGACATTGGAGTAATCCCTGGGACAAACCTACGATCCCCCATCCACTTATCGAGATTCTTCTTGAAGAGATTCAGTGAGGTGCTCTGCCTCACATGAACTGGAATTCTATTCCAGAGCGAAGGGAGCCTCTGGGTTATGAACCTGTCCTTCCAGCAAGTTCTATTTATTTCTGTGCTGAGGTTCAAGTCCCTCGAGTGTGGCTCTAAGGGATTTAGATGTACTGAGGTGGAGCATGTCCATTAATTCTGGATTTGACATAGCTTTGTATGTCAGGCATAGATCGCCTCGAAGTAGGCGGTATGCAACTGAGTAGAGCTGGAGTTTTTAACCGAGCAGCATATGGCATTTGTTTGAGACCCTTGATCCTCTTGGTGAGATACTTTTGGGGTCTTTCTAATTGCTGCAGGTGTTGGGTAAGGTACATCCCAAAGGGGCATTGTATTCTATGATGGGCCTGATGAGGGATGAATAAAGGGCACGATTACCTCTCTTGATCTAGATGTGAAACCCTTTGTGATGAGGTGGGCTATGTAGAAGGTCTTTCTAACCACTTTGGCAATGTGGTTTTCAAAGGAGAGATTGCTATCAACTTGGGTCCCCAGGTCCCTAATAACTTTCTCTGTACTTAATGGGTTTCCGCCTATGTGGTAATTTGTGGGCACATTGTTTTTGCCAAAGGGTATGACTATACATTTTTTGGCATTTAGCTTTAAACCATGGCGCTGGCACCAGTTATCTGTCTCTGTGAGACCTTTTTGAAGGATGTTTGTGTCAGCTGTTGAGTTGATTATGGCGCCCAGTTTGCAGTCATCTGCGAACTTGGTGAGCCATAGTCCTCCCACATTTGCCTGTACCTCAGAAAAGTATATACCGAACAAGAGTGGTCCCAGGACAGAACCCTGTGGGATGCCACTTGTGACCGGTTTCGAGTCTGACATGGCTCCAGCAACTCTCACTCTGTGGGTTCTGTCTTTGAGCCAGTTTGCAACCCATCTTGTGGCATAGGGGTTTATATTTAAGCTGGATAGCTTATCTATGATGCTCGAGTGGGGTATTGTGTCAAATGCCTTTGCAAGGTCCAGATAGGCTGTGTGGACTTCCTTCCTTTCATCTATGGCTTTGGTGACTGTTTCAAAGAAGTCAACCAGGTTCAAAAGGCGGGATCTACCCTTGACAAAGCCGAACTGTGTAGGATCTACTGTCTGTAGGTCCCCAATGTCTTTGTTTATAAGCTCCATGATGATCCTCTCCATAGCCTTGCAGACTAAGCTAGTCAGGCTTATGGGGCGATAGTTTCCAGGGTCCGTAGAGGCTCCACCTTTGTGGAGTGGGACCACTGTTGCTGTACGCCATTCTGTGGGCACATATCCTGTAGTGAGGCTGAGATTGTATAGCTGTTTTATTTGAGGGATTAGTTCCTCCTGTAGTTCATGTAGGACGCAACCTGGGACGCCATCTGGTCCCATGGAAGCAGTGTTTTTGCTTTGGAGAGGGCAGCCTTCACCTGAGCATCTGAGATTTTGGGGAGGCAGCCCAGGGCCGGAATAGAAACTTGCCCTTTTGGGGAGAAGTTTGCACTGAACCTGTCTGCCAGGAGATTGGCGATGTCTGTGGGTGCAGTGTATTTTTGTCATTTAGAATCAACTCAGAACAAGTCTGGGAGTTGCATCCCAGGTTTCTAACATAACTGAAAAAAGCCTTATGATTGTCTTTGGTGTCCTGTGCAATTTTTCTCTCGAAGCTGGCCTTGGAGGATTTTATGAGGGATCGTAATTTCTTGCTAGTACTGATCAGAGATGCCTTCCCTATTAGGGATTTTGCTCTATCATGTAGTAGCTTCCTCCTTCTGTTGTACAGTTTATTTATGGTAGGGGTCCACCAGACTGGACGCCTGCCTTTGGATGATTGGGTCTTGGTTTTGTTTGGGATAGCATGATCCATGCATTCCTGGAGATGTCCGTAGAATGCATTTATATAGGATTCTGCAGTTTGGGCTGTAGTTTCCACTGGCCCTGGGGCCTTGAAGGATTCCACTTCGGTTTTGAGAAGTGAGAAGTTCGCTTTTGAGAAGTTTTTCACTGTGGTTTTTAGGGCTGTGGGTGGGGTGACTGCCCATGGGTGGGGACCTCAGTCCCACTGTTTCCATTTGGGGTCTCATGGGCTTCTGACTTCCAAATATCCCTCCCCATCCAAGGTGTTTACTCCCACATGTGCCATATACTGCCCCTGTATGCTGTCTTGTCTGTCATACTACCCAACCTATCTCCCCAAATATACCTACTATCTCGCCCTAACATCCCATTCTCACCTTAAAAAAAGGGCAATCTCTTCCCAAAAAAAAAAAAATCTCGCACCATACATAGCTATCCATTTCACATACGAGTCCACTGGACACATGTAATCTGGTCTAATTAGCTTCACAACATATTATTGTTGTCCTCACCCCTCTCACAGGGGTTTGAGTGACCAAATTTACCTCCAAATCAGTGTATATGCACAGCTGTTGCTGTAGAAGAAATGGGTAGCTCCTACCTACCCCACACCATCCTGCATCCACGCTATTTTTTTACTACTCCCTTTCCTTTTCTTTGTGCCCTCACCACTTTCCCCTTCTATCACCCCTTTTTCTTTTCTTTTAAAGAATTCTTTACTTTTGTGGGGATAAACTTTTGTTTTTGCAGCAAGCAGGCAGGATTTAGTCCTGTTTGCATGGGGATAAACAATGTGCACACAGGTTTTTAAAAAGTGCCTTAATCACTCTGTATCCAAAAGACCTTGTTCTGCCCAGCAACAAAATAAACTGCCTTTGCAAGACTCGAACCCACAACATTGTCCACCATAGCCAAAGTGATTTACATAATTGTTTTCTCAAACATATCATCTAGCACAGTCATTCAACAGTAGAAGAAATGTATTTATATATGTAAATGTATGTGTATATATATATATATATATATATATATATATATATATATATATATATATATATATATATATATATATATATATATATATATATATATATATACATATATATATATATATATATATATATATATATGATATATATATATATATATATATATATATATATATATATAGATAGATATATAAGAGAACACAACAAATACATATATGACCAAAGGCACCATTAATGAGGGTGAGGGGGCCCAATTTAAGTACTTCTTGTCATTATTGATGTCAACCCCTCCTCCACAGCCAAACAGATCTACCTTGCAACACAATACCAACACTTGCAGGTCTCATACCCAGGACCCTACACAACATAGCCACAAGAAATTAACAGTAATTCATCCCACCTGTACGATGTCAGAGTGGTATCAATAAGATATCACGCAGAACAGCCTGCCTAACATAGGGAATGTACAATGTGGAAGCAGTAAACATTCCAGTGATAGATATACACACACACATATATGCAAATACATGTATATTTATCTATCTATCTATCTATATATATATATATATATATATATATATATTTATATATATATGTATATATATATATATATAATACATATATATAGATATATATGTATATAGATATATATGTATATACATACATATATTACTACGTATAGATATGTATAGGAGGATACATATTTAGAGGGTGCACAGCATATTGACCAGCCAGTATTCCTACAGTTGCCACCTTTCAAAATGGACAGTGTTTGATTATCTCATACAAAAGACAATTATTGCATGAAACATATACCCACAGAGAAGTCAAAGGATATGACACCACACACAGGTTTGCATAATAAGAAATGTTTATTTATGTACTATTACAGTTGTATATGCCATGTCACATAGCTGTTAGGTGTTTGGAATACATACTAACTGAGTAATGCAACTCTCAAGCAAAACATTTTATACAGTAATCTGAAAGCATAACATATGTTGCTGTTCAGGCCAAGGCCTTCAAGTAGTACAACAGTAAAGAAACACTGGCCCAGAAGATAAGAATCAATCAACAGTAAGTAATGCAGATGTAGTCCAGCAGCCTCCAGTTACGCTCTGTACTCAACCCCTAGGGGAAAAGATTTAAGTTGTCACAGTGCAGATGTATCTGTTACATAACAATCCTTAACTTAAAACATCAGTATCACACTGACAAACAGAACAGTCTGTAAGACAGTAAGCACTAGCCCACCAATGTTCCAAAGGTGAAATGTATGAAAATTTACAGCCATATACCTTAAGGTGTCTTACTACTGATATCCCTCACATGTTGTAACAGCCTAGGTTATATATGGTGCATACCCCCCCTCATAGAATGACTTACAGGGCCATATAACAGTGTTATATACACTGACCTCTGGACTGTACAAGGACACACACACTTTGTCCAGCTGTAGCCCACATATATATAGACCCTGCCCCACAATATGTGTGGGAACCACAACATCACTGGAATGATGGCAGGAATGGCAGCACGACATAATCATAGGCCACTACTTAACAACTTCTTACTGCATGACATATGGACAAATCCTGGTATATAGGTGGAGGACAGAGGCTGGAACACAGGCCATATTTGCAATATTGTTGTTATACACTGAGAAAGTTGCTGGTGTTACAGGATTGGTTGCAACATACCCTTATTCAGGAATATGAAGTCAGAAATACAAATGGATGTAGCCATGTACTGATAGCACTCAAAAGACAGAATGCCAGTGATATATCTGAGACAAGACCTGTGTGGTAGACAGACAAAACATAACAGCCAATCCTCTGGCCATCGTGTGGATAGGCCCACAGTTGAGAGCTATGCAGACAGACTGTATTCCATGCTAAACTAGTATGTACACACAAACCCTTTAACACTAGCAGTATACAATGCATATAACAACACTACTCACACTGTCTGTAGGTCTGGAATCTTATACAAATATGTAGCTGGCCTGTGTCTGCAAGTCCTCTTGTAAGAGGTATTGCTACCTGCTATCTGTAACACTGCTGCCCACACACAGGAAGGATGTCCTCCATACAGGAAAGGTAAAGGGACCACGCCCACATGATTTAGTAATTTATAGTAGTGGGTTGCCATGACAGTGGTAATTGTAAGTACTGCACAGCAGGCTGCATGCAGGTAGCAAGTGGTGGACACTGATTGATGCAGAGGCCATCACCTGCTCACGTGTATCACCTACAAAATCCATGCTGCAATCTACTCAAAGCAGCTCAGTCCATGTAGTGGAGAGAGACAGAGAGAGAGAGAGAGAGAGAGAAAAAAACAAGCAAACAAATAAACAAGCAAACAAACAAACATCCAGTAAATATAAAGTTGTTCAACAACTGAACCTACAGACATCCCAAGTTAACTAAGGGTACAAAGCAAACTGTATCTAGAAGAGACGACAATCCCACAACAGGTATGTGAAGCATATATGCATGGAATTGAATGTAGTACTTAGTCTATAATAATGGAATAGATGATGTGGAATGATGTATGTGTGCCATCAGGTATTTTTGTAATGATGTCCTGCTGAACAACTGCTATGGACAATAGTGTCTGTCCCTATGGGCAGTGGGCCATACCTGTCAATTGTGCAGATCAGCACAGAATGACAAGATGTAAACCATCATAGTGTGTGTTGTGTACTGCAAGACATTTATATTAGTGTGGCCAATAGCTGGTGGTGGAAGTAATGCCATTATGATGGATGCATGAGTTTCAGAGCCCACCACTTGCAGGACAGTCATGTTAATGTGTAATGCAGCATGCACAAATGCCATAGGTGTGTAATAGGCTTGCCTGCACTCTGTCCCTATATATACCTCCCTATGTTAGTTTGTGTCCACATGTGACACCTGTTTGTGTTGTAGCAAGGCAGAACAGTGCAGCTGTGCAGGAAAGAGAGTTAGAGAGTGTGAACCTGATGTTTGAATGCACCATATATATATATATATATATATATATATATATATATATATATATATATATATATATATATATATATATATATATATATAGATATATATATATATATATATATATATATATATATATATATATATATACCCAGTGGCCAGTGAGTAGTACTTGTTAGTGATATTACTGCTGAATAATTTATGTTGTTATATCTATATATACACATATAAGGTAAATACAGTGTGATACATCTGGGAAGGTATATATAGCAGTCATGGTTACACATAACAAGGATATGTATATACACACACACATATATATATATATATATATATATATATATATATATATATATATATGTATATATATATCAGTAGATCATGTGTACATGTACATACACATATATATTCATATATATGTATTTATATACATCTGTAAATTGTTATATATATGGTCATATATAGATCTCTCTATATGTGTGTGTGTGTGTGTGTGTGTGTGTGTGTGTGTGTGTGTGTGTGTGTGTGTGTGTGTATATATATATATATATATATATATATATATATATATCTATATATGTATGTATATATATATATATATATATATATATGTATGTATATATATATATATATATCTATATATGTATGTATATATGTATATATATATATATATATATATATATATATGTTTAACATATGTCCAGAACATGTAGTGGAGTCATACATCAGACCTCACTACTGTACACACTACAACAGACTGTCCAGGTTTTGTCCTCAAATATAAGCCCTATTATACATAACATGTCTAGCAGTCTGATGTATCACTGGCTTGTTATCAGGTATGATGTCAATAAATAATGGTGTACTGAACTTATGCACCTCTTACTGCATGACATGTACAAAGGTTGACAGAGTTGTGGCTGGAGACATGAAAACAGTGCAAATATTGACATGTTGCTGTGATAAACTCATACATTTACTGGTGTAACAGGGTTGTTGTGACATATGTCTTCTGAGGGATATGAAGTCAGTAACTCTCATGGCTTTCACCATTGACTGCAATCCTCAGACTATGCTACTGCATTTCTAAAGATAGGTTTTTCATGAGTAACACAACACATGTAAGACTCCAAATACTGGCCAGTCTTCAGATAGCCCTACAGGTGAGAATTTCCTCAGCCACATAATACTGTCATGACAGGTATTTAATCATGTAGACCAGCCATATCCACGCAAACCCTGTTAAACCAGCATTACTTCAAATGTAGAAGAGCAAGACTTACGTTCTGTCCTCATGTCTGAACATCCCCCTCCTTTTGTTGGCCTGTCTCCACAGTGTATATTGTAAGAGGTATATCCCATTACCCTCTGTGATGCTGTTTGCCAAACACCAACATGAAGTCCTGCTCATAGTGAATGAAAAGGGCCAACTCCCACATGATGTTCCTAGTTATAGGAGCGTGTTTCCATGCAATTGGCTATGGGAATGTTACCACAGCTGTTCCACATGCAATCAGCTAGTGGGGGACTGCAATTCTTGCACAGGCCATCAGCTGATCATGAGCATCACTTACAAAATACAAGCTTCTGCCTAAGCAAAGCAGGTGTACTTTTCCACATCCACCAGAGAGCAAGTGAGAGAGACAGACAGAGACAAAGTAAGAAAGGAAGGGGGTACAAGAGTAAGAGCTAAGCATGCTTGTGTCATACACTTACCAGTAAGGGGTTTCAAATCCCTGCCTGACTATGTATTGCTATTACATTTTTATGCAGTTATTGCATCCCCCACAGAGCTTACATGTTGGAAAGCTGTCCAAAGGTATAATTGAAGGTGAGTGACATCAGCAACAGTGATAAAGGAGGGATAAGGTAGGTCTAGTACATGTGCCTGTCCACAAAATCAGGTGTCAAGAACAACACAACCACACTCTCTCAGGGACTCACACACATTATCACAGTTGGCAGGATCAGGATTAGAATTTCTAACTAACTACACTACTGTATTACGCAGGTATCACATGCACCGCAGAGGTTATCAGGCTGATATATGGGCAAAGGGTATGTCAAGGTGACTGACATCAGAAGGCATGCTTCAGTAGGGCAATGGGAGGTGTAGTGAGTGTGAATGGCTTCCAGATCATTAATCTCCACACACACACACACACACACACACACACACACACACACACACACACACACACACACACACACACACATTTGCCAGTCCTAACATGCATGGGTTCATTTCTTCATAGATGTAGTGATTGACTGTGCCAGAAAGCTGTACAAGGCTAGACAAAGGGTGTTCCTTGGCATCAGGCCACATGACAATGGTCTGCGGTGTGGCTCAGGAGTGTAGTCCATGGATTGGCCGACACAGGTGGGTATTGTATTCACCGTCCACTCATCTGGGTTACTATTGTGGGTGGCCAGTGCTGTGCAAAGCTTGCCATGTATGTGTTCTATATTCCATAACATGGACGGTGTCTGAGATGTGCACATGTCCCATATGCATGTTCTGTGACATGTGGAGGTGTACCTGGGGTGTCTAGGGCATGTTGTGTGGACAGATTATCACCTGATGAGGCATTCCTGACCTCATGTGGTGAGAACTGGCTATGGAACTGAGGTTGATCCTGCACCTACACTTACAGCATAATACAGGTATTCACTGGTGTTCGTGGCATCTGTCCATACAGGGCATGTGTATAAAGCATGGTATTTCCTTTGTGGGTTACATTTGCTGACTCTACAGTTGTTGCAGGTGTCCAGTGGGGAACATTGCAAAAGAACACTGTAAGCAATTATTTGCCTATTGTAAGGATGGAACAGGGTGCCATGTCCTCTGTACTCCACTGCAATCACACCATGCTTACTATCTGTGGGCAATATGCAGGGAACTACCAACATAGTGGTTGTTGCCTAGCCAAGTGTGTTTGTGTATGAGACATGGGTGGAGAGTGTTCTCTGGGTAATACATGGGTTGCCTATATTGTTCCCCAATCCATAATGTCACATGTAGAGGTATGGATTGTCTACACCACCCTCTCTGCTGTTTGACATCTGTTGTCCTTGTAAGGTGGACATTGTAACATATAATAGGTCCTCCATATAAGAGATTTGCAAAACCTGCCCCACAATGAGTCCTGTTATTACACAATCACAGCTACCTCCACACAGGATACTGATGACAAACACACATGACAGTGCTGAGATTCAACCCCCTACCTAGCTATGTATTGCTACTGCAGTGTATTGCATTTATCCCATGCACCATGGAGCTCATAGGGGTAGTCTTTCCCCAAATGTGTGTTTCAAGGTGAATGACATCAGCAGGCTTGCAAAAGTAGGGCAATGGAAAGTGTACTGACTGTGAATTGCCTCAAAAGCATTGATCCCTCCACAGAAACACACACACACACACACACACACACACACACACACACACACACACACACACACACACACACACATGCACACTGTTTCACAGTTGCCATGTCTGGGATTAGAACTCCTACCTAACTAGTACATCACACTACAGCATTACACAGTTATAGCACTCACCATAGAGCTTATAGGGCTTGACTTTCTGCAAAGGTGTATTTCAAGGTGAATGACATCAGCAGGCTTGCCAAAGTAGGGCAATGGAAAGTGTAGTGACAGTGAATGGCCTCAAAAGCATTGATCCCTACACACACACAGCCAAAAACATACACACAGTCTCACAGTTGCTATGTCTGGGATTAGAACTCCTACCTACTACATCACACTACAGCATTACACAGGTATAGCATGCACCATGGAGCTTATAGGGCTACTTCTTCCCCATAGGTGTATTTCATGGTGAATGACATCAGTAGGCTTGCCAAAGTAGGGCAGTGGGGAGTGCAGTGTGTGTTAATGGGCCAGAAACCATTCATCTGGAAGCACACACACAACACTCAGTCACACACAGGTTTACATTTAACAGGAATGTGTATACAGCTGCTAGAAGAATAATGAATTCTACAGTAATGTTACACAGTTATCACAAGCACCACAGACACTATAGTGCTGAGGGATACCAGAAGAAAATGTCTACAGTGATTGACATTTGCCCATCATGTGGACTTGGCCAATTGGATGTGTGCTGGGTGGGACAGGCCTCATGATGGAAAGCTCTTTGTCACTGTCTGTCACTCTCTTCCTCACATTTATGAGAGGTATACATATTTACTTGCAATAATTTCCTGGGGAACACAAGATGACTGAAGCTGTGTCCAGTATTGTGGTCTGCAGTCTACATATTCTTGCACAATCATGCCATTCTGGAGGAGGAACTGCAGACACATGCTGATGGGTCTATGTAAATGGTTCAGCACCTTGGTACTGCGGTGGCTGAGGATCCCATGCTTGTACATCCATTGACGTGACAGTATGGAAGTATCCTGCTGTGGCTTTACCTCACAGCTGTACAGATTCACACAGGTTACTCAGAGGCAGGGCTCATATTTCTGGTCATTACCCCTTCATATTGTGGTTTACGAGCAGGTTTGTAGCCACCCATTCCTGTGTTTGCAGACAGGGATAGTATGTGCATACATCTGAGTTTCAGACTTCACACACTGCATGACGTTCATGCTTCTACTACCCCCCCCCCCCGTTATTCTGTCCTCTTCTGAACATTATGCAAATGTTATCTGATAAGTATCACTATAGTTATCACTTCATCCCAGCAGTATTTAGGGGTTGTTCCACAGTTCATGCAGTAGGACATGGTGGACATGCTACTGGGATTTATAAAGATGGCCTTGCATTTGTGTTCTGTGGACTGTGTTATGTAGTTATTTGGAAGACATGAGATAACAACATTACATGCACTAATGGCAGAGGTACTGTATACTGAAAGGCATAATAATGTGGCGAGACTGTTACACTGGAGATTGTGCAAATATTATGGTATCAAAGTGGCTGAAAAGCACTGGAAACATGAGCCACAAAGAATCATAGAAAATGATGAAGTTTATATCACATGGGATCACCCAATACCAAAAGTTCAAAAGATACATGCTAGAAAACCGGATATAGTGATCCAAGAAAAGAAGACAAAAGTAGCATTGATCATTGAAATCGCCACACCAAGTGATTACAGTGTCTTGCATACAGAGAGACACAAAGTCATAAAATACCTGGATCTGCAGGCAGAAACGAGATACCCAGACAGTTCCAGTAGTAGTAGGAGCAACTGGTCTTATAAAAAATAATTTACAATCATATTTAGATATGTTACCAATTCATGTAAAACCGTACAAATTGCAGAAGGAGTCATTACTGGGCACATTGCAGGTGCTCCGAAGAGCACTTTTGGCTAACATCAAAAAGTGAAACAATACTAATTTATGAACTTTAATCATAATTTGACTTAGGAATGGGGTCCATTCTCATCATGGTATTAGAAACCCAAAAGACTTGGAGAAATTAAAAAAGGCAGTATGGGTGAGACACAGGCTTTTGACAGAGGACTGTAGAACATTTGGTAGTGATGCAGGCCATCTGTAGCAGGCAGGTGCATTGTGTCACTCCTACCGTCCCAAGCTGCAAGCCACTATATTCCCCTGGGGTGACAGGGTAGGTGTGCAAGGTGTTAATGTCAATAGTTTTTGTCATTTTTGATCCATTGGTGTGGATGCTGGCAGGGTGCTGCTTACAGCTGGGGACATACCTGTATGGGACACCTCTTCAGCATGCTGCATTCTGTGGCTATTCCCATACAGAGGTGGGGGTTATATTGTACTCATTCCCAACAGCAGGGATAAGACCTGTGAGGTACCTGTGGCTGATGGTGGTATGAGCTGGGTGCATGTGTGCTATGGAAGCTACTTGCAGCTGACTCACAGATATACGTGGGGCATTCCACTTATGCTGGATTGTGCAGGGACATCAACAGTTTCTCAATACTTCATACCTGTGCCTTTTGTGGTCTGCCAGTGTTTGGCCAGATGACATCAGTATTCCATACTACACAGCTAACTAATGTGCTGCTAACCTGTATGTACAATTCCAAAGGTGTATCCTTTTGACAGTAACATTTTTTACTTGCTCTGTCTAGGGTACTTCTACCTGTGTACTGTTTGTAGGTCTGGGCCCATATTCATGACATGTCCATCTTTCAGATGGTGCCAGATATTACATCCAAACAATTAGTATGAATTACTGCTGGATTGTGTCTCGCTGGGATGCATTGTGTTTGGCACTGCAGTTGAGAACCTGGCCCTGTCATCAACAGTACTGGCCATTGGACACCTGGACAGAACCCTCCATGCGTACATGCTGACCACTTTCACACAATGTACAACACACAACAACCTAACACACAGAGCCCTGCATATTTTACACATGCTACACTCTATCCAGCTAATTTGGCCAGCTCAGGTAATCTGTGCTTCACTGTTATTATACCTACATTTCTACATATGATTGTGGGGGGGAGGGGGCACACCTGACAACTGTAAACATTTTCTATGACTGTACTGGTATTTCAGGTACTCCATTTCATTCTGTATTCTGACCTATCATGCATACTAGAGGCATATCTTTGACCTATATTTCTGTTTCAGACTTCTTACCTTTCAGAATTAACATCCCACTGCCTGACCTGTTGTAGTCTGTCTGTGTAGGTCTGGAGGGAGGATTTTCTCCATAGCCATCAATCAGAGGCCTTAGCACAGCCTTTCTTTGTGTTTGTCTACACATGTTATGCTGGCTGAGACTGTTGTTGGGTATGTGAGCCTCACTGACATGCATGTGTGTGTCCTATGGACACACATTTGGCCCACCACATGTGCTGCAGTGAGTTTTGTCACCTTGTCTAGTACTGTCTACTATGTTGACACCAGTATTTGTTAAGGATTTCATGCTGCCAATATAGGTGTCTGCTATCTGGTAGCATCCCATTCAGCCAACCAATTCCCTAACATGCTCACATCCATACCATAGATACAGGTAGCAGAACATACTACTACATTCAGCAATTGAAAGTGAGCGTGACTTACCTTGTGGCTGTGCCAGTGTTGAGGGCTGATAATGTCAGATGCACATAGTACACTCCCTATACATGGTTAAGCACAGGTAGTGTCATGTTTGGCATCCCTTTTACTGTATGTGCGAGTAGGAGTGAGGTGTCATTCTATGGGTTCCAACCATGTCAGTGTATGTGCTATGCAATGCATCATTGCCAAGGCCTGGGCATACTGGGCATGCCTCCTTCTGCCTACTGGAGCAGGCTCAGGTTGTTCCTCCTCCAAGTCACTCTTTGCGTGTGCAGGCCTTGGCAATGGTGGGGGGCTGTGTGGCCCTGCGCCATGCTGTTCCTGCTGCAGCTGTTTCTGCAGGATCACATTGTGTAGAATGACACATACAATGACAATTTGTGTACATGTAGCTGGTGAGTACTGCAAGGCTCCACTGGATATGTCCAGGCACCAGAACCGTGACTTGAGCATCCCAAACACATGCTCTATTATGATTCTGGTCTGAGCGTGTGCCTTATTATGGAGTTCTTGTTCGGGGGTGTGTGTGCATTTCTGATGGGTATCATCAGCCACGGCTCCAGTGCGTAACCAGCATCCCCCACTAGGTCACCATATTGGATATCCCCATTGGCAAATCTCTGGTACAGCTGTGTCATATGCCAGATGTAGGAGTCATGATAGCTTCCAGGTCTGCCAGCACACACATTCATTATAATGCCATGGGCATCGCACATGACCTGGCAGTTGATGGAGGGGAAGCCCTTACAGTTTATGTAGACTCTACCCCGCTCACCAGGTAGTGCTTTGATGTGTATGTATGTGCAGTCTATAGCACCCACTACCTCAGGGTATTCTGCTATTTGGTGGAGGAGACGTATATTGCTGGTCAACGCCTCATGGGTGTTGAGGAAATATATGTGATCACTGCCATGTGCTGACATGGCATTCTGGAACTGGTGGAGTACTCTGGATGTTGATGCCTGTGAGATCCCCATGATATCCCCAGTTGGCCTTTGGAAGGTACCTGTGGCTAGTATTCTTAAGCCTACACATACCTCGGTATCCACTGGGATGGGTTCCCGTCTGTTGGTTCTATGTGTGAGGCAAGGCCGGCACAGCTCAACAATTTGCTGTAGGAGGTCCCTGTCCACCCTATAGTGCTCCACTATCTCCAGCTCATGTAGCCCCTGGTAGGTTACCCTGGGTCTGTACACTCTTCTCCTTCTCCTCACTGTGGGTTGATCATCAGCATTCTCATCCCCACCACCCTCAGCCTCTTCCACATGTTGATTTATGAGAGCTAATGCAGCCCCTATCATTTTGTTGCTTTTGTTAGGTAAAATTTCCCCATTTGTGTACACCAGTGGTGTAGAGTTTGTGGGGAAAAAAACAGAGGGAAAGGTGTTTGCATAGTTTATAGTAGTGTGCTGGGCTTGGCTGCTGCCTGTGTAATTGGCTGATTCTGATGCATTTCACCTGCCAGCTATGCTAGTTCTCCTTGATTAACTTCCTGCTGCGGTTTTCCCTTCCCATTGCCTTCTTGTTTAAGCCCCAAGCCATGCTGTGCAAACCCAGTGCTCAGATGTGAATGGAGCTGCTATTTCCTGTTTTTTTTTTGTTTGTTTAAAACCCAGTGCGCAGCGTGCACACCCGTTTAGGCAATGTAAAGACTGCTAGGCAGCTTCAGACACACCCATTTCCTTAGCTCTGCTAAGCTAAGGGCAAATCCGAGCCACATGGCTCCTAAAAGCTTACAGTATGCCTGAGGCACACCTCTATGATGTCAGCTAACTCTTAGGCTTGCACCATGGTTTTCCTGCACCTACATGGTTGGGTGCAGGCTAGCCACGAGGGGAAATCTGTGATTCAGTATCATTCCCCTCATTTGCATAGAATTGCCTGCTAATGTCTAGTTACATGTCTGACACTGAGCCTTCCCCATTAGCAACCACTATTCACTGGCCTTGCTGTCTTCTGCCTGCCATTGACTCTAATGGCAAAATTGTGATTTTGCATATAAAGCTTTTTTCAAGGTTTTAGTTTTAGTTTCCAGCCGATCCTGTTTGCACACCGCTGCCCTATGCTTAATTGGCTGAAATCAGCCAAAAAAAAGTTATTTTTTGTTATTTTGAAACTGTTTTCCATGCCAATGGCCATATATTTGGCCATTGGCATGCCTTCCACATTATATACACCCCTTATTTGGAGCTGTCATGGCTCCATTTTGTAGTTTGCAGAAATGTACTCGGTTACTAACTGAGTACATTTCTGCAGGTTACACTAATCCTGCATGTATGGCTGCCAGCTTCCTGGATCACTAATTCACCTAATTTGCATGGTTTTCACCTGCAAATGGGATAATTAGCATAAAGGAGCTGTGTCCATGCAGGAATAGTGCAGGAGCGCTCATGCACATCCCGGGAGCTTGTTCCTGGATCTCTCGGCAGCCATATTGCCTCCAGCAGCTCTTGCACTATTCCTGCACACCGTGCAGAGCTTGCTGAATCCCCGGGCTTGTGTTAACTCAGAAGAGAGTTAAAGAGAATTTGATGAAACAGACTGACAGATATGAATCACTTCTATATAACTTTTTGATAAAAAGGATATACAACTAAATGTTTACATGGCAAATCACTCAGAACCATAAACCTTCTTATATGCTGCTAAAGCTGCTCTTTTAAGAAAGCACATTTAGTGTGTGTTATCTTAGGCAGAAAATAATTTGGCAAAATAAGAGATGTAGCAGCTGTGTTAGATGGTCTGTTATTTTAGCATTTAGAAAGTAGACTTTGAAAAATATGTTACATATTCCTTTATTGAAGGGTGTGCTGCTGATGCGCCCTGAAGGGACATATTTATTTCTAATGGGCTAATCCAGTTAACAAATGAATAAAACAATTTAAAAAATCATTTTCCAGTGGCACTGCATAGATAATAGCATTTTACTTGGTGTTGTTTCTATATCTAATTGATAAACATGACTTTCTCAAACTGCTGCATAATGTTCAAGGGGGTTACCTTAATCTCTGTCTTGGCTGCTCTTTGACAAGGTGTCTGGCTATCTGTGTTATGGCCAAGTTTCAAACCTGCCATTTCAAACAAACCAAAGTAGCAGTACCATACAAGTTAATTATTTTAGATTCAGCTATTGCAGCTTTAATTTATATAAAAGGGAAAAATCATACTTTATATTTCTCAGTAAAATGCAATAAATAGAAAGCTTGCACATTTTCTGCAATTGTAAGTAATTAACCTAAAGTAGTTAAAAAATAATTTTTTACACATACGTTATACAGAAGTATCAGATTTGTTTATAAATCAACATAATACGATCTGATGATATTATCTGAGAAATAACACATGGAAAGCCAAAAATGATTTATCAGTTATATATCAGTTTGAAGATATCTCTTGATGAGAAACACCTGTGCAGATAGTGTCAGCCATTTGTTTTTTTAAAGACATTCATATCTTAAATAAATGTAGAGGCTGGGATTTCTAGATCAGCTATTTAGTACAGTGCAGAGCTATCAACAGTGCTAAATATAAGCAGGGATATGGTGCTCCAGTAGGTATGGAGCAAGAGAAGATGGAATGGAAACATCATAAGTGAGATTGATGTAGTCAGAAATGTATGACGAAGATCAAGGTAGCAGTCCTGTGCTACACTTTGTGGAACTTATGAGAACATGAGTGAAAGACACAGCAGGTACTGGGAGCTGTCACTTGTAGTGGCAAGTTGCCACATCACCTTCTTAAGGGAAAAAAAACATAGGTGTAGTGAAACTTTTGATGAATTGGTGCACAGTAAACTGGATTCCTTATTGGTTCATTAAATTTGGTGAAATGGATGTACAAGAAAGCAAAAGCAGGAATATAACAAGCTCAGGAATCCTGTAAGGTAAAGCAAGGTAGAAAGGTTGTAAAAAAGTATGTTATATATTTTGTGGGGTAAGAACTGCATTTTATACATAGAGAAGAAAGGACGGAAGAAAGGCAAAACAAGGAGGAATAGAGGGAATGGTAAGCAGTGGGAAATCACACAAACACAAATAGAATATGACAGGTGAACAAAGGTGGACAATGACACCAAAGGGGAGGTTACATGGAAGACACTTAGACAAGAAGGGACAGGCATATGACTGGGACAGAAGAGGGCATATGCAGCCTGTCTGGTGCTGCTGAAAGGCACAGAGGAAGTTTATTGGAACCCATTAGGTGGTAGTCCTGAGTCCAGTTGACTGGTGACATGGACCGTATCCACCTCTTGTGGCCAGAAGACATTACCAATCTTGTCCAGTGAGTTTCATACCTGCTCTGCGAGGGTCTTGCTGCATGCTGACCCAGTGTGGCATCTTTCTGTCAGCTGTTTCTTCCATCACATTCTCTAGTTGGGGTGCAGGGAAGGCCAGTGAGTGGGGCAAGCTACCTGCTAGGGATAGACTATAACCTTCCTCCAACAAGGCATTCTATCCTGCTCTCCAGCCTAAACCATGCCTTGGCTGTGGCAGTAGCAGGCAGAGGCTGACATGTATGCTTGAATCTATAGTGGATCACTGTGACATGCAGAAAAGAGAAAAATGGGAAACTTGACAATAATGTGGACCTAGAGATGGCATGACAGATATTCTGCAGGAGAGGGAATAGGATGCAACTAGCTTCACAGTGTCATAAATCTCTGCAGACTTTTATAGCAGCATTCTTTTCACATTCTGCTCATGCTGACAAAAAATAAAGTGCAAAAATGTCACATGACACAGATGTGACCGATATGCAGTTAACAGTGCAAAAATGTAGTTGTATATATAGATGCACACCAACAGAAGCCTGAAGTGTGTCCCACAGCCAAACACAGACCTAGACAAGAACATTCATGTCAAGCAGCAACAACTGATCCTGGTGACCATGTCTAGGAAAGTTATCTACACTTTAACAGTTCTATAAAATGGAATGGAGACAAATATACTAATGCTGTTAGATGCAGTGAAGCAGAAGCAGCTACAATAACTCAGGTACAATGATGTTGAACCAGTTATAATTACACAGTCGGGTACAATTAAACAGGGCCAGCTACAGCATCATGGATAGGTGCAATGCAGGAGAAGCATGACATGGTGGACACATACCTGCACCAAACTAATGCTGCAACAAAACAGCTAGCAGGAGCAATGCACACAACATTCAGTTGGTCATTCACATTAAATATCTTGTCATATATCAGTGGAAATAAATATTAGGAGAAGACTAGAAGAAAAAACAAAAAAAGGGTATATTAAAGTTGGCACTGCACAGTGCAAAAACAAACCAAAAAAAGGATATATTAAAGTTGGCACTGTACAGTGCAAAAACACAAAATGCTTATTTTGCCATTAGGGTTTGCCCTTCCTCACCTCTGTTTCCCACAGTTGGAGGTCTGCAGAGTTATGCTGATTCAGGTCATTGTAACATTTCCTACACCTGTCATTAAGTACAGTTTCTGCAAGCCTGAACCAGGCATCCACCTTTCTGAAGAGAATCTGCTATGGTCCTGATATCTACTACTTGAAATGGCTGTAGAGGAGATATAACATAAGTTTGCTCTCTTTCACGCAGCAAGCAGACGTTGTCCATTGGGCACTAGTATCAGTTGTCATTTTCAGAAACCTGTAACAAAAGAAGATGACAGAACGAGATGTACATTGTAACAAGAATATCAAGTCGACTGCTGCATTTGTAGTAAATGACTTGCTTCATTACCACACACAAATTCATTTCTGTATTGGCTTTCAGAAATTCCAGTACAGAAAAGAATATAAGAACTGCACTTCCTGACTGCACATTCTAGCACCTTGCAACTTGGCTGCCCCCACTGCCCCATCCTTGCTGCAGTGCTGCCTAACACCTTTTAGTTGCATGATGAGCATAAAAACACAGTTTGCATGAATGAGCAGGCCTGCATGGCATGCTGGTGAAAAGCTGCAAAACCTGTTATCTATACCTTATGCCACGGGTATGCTTCTCTGGAATGTACAGATTTAAACATAAATATGGAATCCAGTTTCATTAGCATAATGTCTAGACTGAATCATATCTTGTTACTCCACTTTGATATACTCTGTTCCTGCAAACTGAAGAAGGAAATCTTAAACTGAATGGAGGAATTATATCATTACAGTGCATGACTATGTAGACCTGCAAAAGATGACACCCACCCACACTAACTTGCACTGCACCCCCTGCATTTCACTTACTGTGCCTCCTGCCCCAGGTACAAACAACACCCCTACATCTCTCTTATTGCACTGCCTGCCCCAGGTACAAACTGCAGTACCTTTCTTACCGTGATTGTTTCTGCCACCCATGTATGTATATTCTACCACACACATTCTGTTAGAAAAGCCCCTGTAAATGACAGCATGCAGTGGAACCCTGTTAGGTACATACTCCACTCATATAACTGCAAACTCCACCTGTACATGTAATGCTCTACTGAACTATGCAACTATCACTGAGCTATTGCCATATCTGTGTACTCACACTTGTCCTTCTAAATATCATGTTCTCTGTCCTCCCTGTTTGTATGCATGTCCTTCAACAGCAGTGGATAAGAGAGGTTGGATAGATTCAGACCTGTAGAGAATTTTGTCTTCCTACAGGGGCTCAAGACAAATGAGCAGAGCCTGCTATAGATAGGGGGTGCCCACCAATGTCTAAATGACCATATGTTGGATACATTGGTGCACAATGTCAGTGCCATGGTTGGGAGGAATCACACCACACAACAATGTCAGAAACCATTAAATGGTATTATAAGAGGTTTACTATCAAAAACCCGAAATGCACAACAAAAAACTCCTGTAACATCGAATGAAACTGTGAATTCCTAAAAACTAAGTAGGCATAAATGCCAAATCCATTGAATGGATTCAGCAGCTTTGACACATCAAATACCGAAAGTGAAGTCAGTGTAGGTGCAAACGTAAGTTACATTTCTACATTGGCATTCACATTTTAGCAGGGGGGCAAGCCCCCCTACACCCTCTGCAAACTATTTATTCCAAATTCAAGATCACACCACAGTGAAGAAAGGGATACATTTCCCAATCTGCACTGTAGCGTGATCTCTATGCATAATGAGTATATATCAGCGAATGCACAGTTGCATTCACTGATATGTACTGTCACTCTCACACAATTTGGCAACACAGACATTGGCCAACTGTTGTTCATCATATCTGTGTTCACCGAACCTACCATCTACATTTTAATAGTAAACCATTATAGAAGGCACGCAGCATAACAGCAGACAGGATAATGACTGGGGGATTGCCTTCCTTCTAGTACAGCACTCAGTGATAATGAGCCATTCCTGGCATTCCTACATGGTAATGGTGAGGGGAAATGTGTCATGCAGGCAGGAGTGGACACTTGTTCTTGTAGTGCCCATATGGCTCTTATTTATCATGAAGACAAGTCAGGTTAATAGCCCTAATGCTTGATCTGTAAGGCAACTGCACCCAAACAAATCTAAGGGAGCTCATACTGACCACTATGTGCCACATAAGTATATTGCTTACTGAGACTCAGGTAACTACCAGCATTTGTAAATTTGTCATATTTGTTAGCAGGAATCCAATAGTTTCTAGTATGCACACCATGGGGCATGAGGAATTGTGAAGCAAGCACTATCACACACTAGTGTAATCTGTTCTATATTCACACAGTAAAAAAGTGTTGTGGTGATATCTGTTGATGTTAGGCCTGGGCAACAGGCTGTTGTCAGTTCCTGCCCAGGGACTCATGAAGACATCAGCACTTAACTCACAATCAAAGGACACCTTAACCATTGTCAGATGATACTATAGCCTCCCTCACACCTGCACAAGATGATGCACACCATGGCAAGTATCCAAGGGTCTCCACTTTGACTGACTTCCGCACCACTTCTAGTACTGGGCCTGCAGTGGCAGACCAGCACAATGCATCTGAGATATTGATACCTCTTGCACCACCTGACTGACCAGCAGACAACATCTTATATGTGGATACCCACTCTGCAGCATGATAGCGGTTATTTATGGCATTAATCACTATCACAGCCTGCCCCTGACATTCAGATGTCTCCTTGACTCAACCAGCAGATGTGCAGTTTTGTCATTAGGGCACAGACTGCAGTTACACATGCCAAAATATAACAGGGGTGTTGTGTGTCCCCTCAGACAGGATGCGTGCCAGCATTGTCAGGGCATCCTTTGGACAATGGGGTCCAAGGATGGTGATGCAATGATCAGCCTCATGAGGTCAATGGTGACACATGTAGTATTCATAGTCACCTCCATGTTCATGTTAACAAATGTCACCGCTGGTGCTCTGTGCTTCAGTAGTGGCTGCGTCAGCAGTTGTGTGCATACTCATGGTGGCCACAGTGGAATGCCATCACTGGGAACAAAGACTGCACCTGCCACAATTGGGGTAGGAGCATTGTCAATAGATAAAACTGTGTGCATTAGTTTGTTCTGTGTGATGGTGCTCTGCCACTGTGTACATGTCATGGACCTTGTAGGTAGACTAGATTTTACAGCTACATCTCATTGCTATATATTATGTGGGATACCTTTTGAGGGGGTTGAGTTGCTACACTTTGAAGTATATTGCTGCCACCACCTTTGTCACTGAATGATGTGGTCATAGTTGAACCAGTCTTCTTGATACATTAGTGAAGGGTCCTGGTGATGATGGCTCTACTCCCTGATTCTAAAAGATCATGCCATGGAGCATGAGCATACTCCAGAAAGATAACAAGCCACCATATGGGGACTACTGAGTTTCCACTGCCCCTCCTGACTCTCCTGCTGACATATCTGACAAACGTAACTGCTTTATCTGATTGTTTTCTGAGGTTTTCTCTGTGGGTGTAGCCCAGCTCTGCTCGTCTACCCTACCCCCATTCCTACCCACTCCCATTACAATTTCCTTTATACCAACCACTCCCTCCCCTTCCTGTCTCATCATCCACTCACTACCAACTTCCTGCTTATAACAACTCACGCCCTAATATCTGTCATTATTAATCTACATCACTTCCTAACTTTAACAATTATACCCATTCTACAACTCCTCTACACGCACTCTAATATGCTACACCTCTCATTTGCACTACACTCCTCCTACTTCTCTCTGCTCTAACCTCTTATCACTCCCACCTTTCCTACCCACTCATATGTTCTCCTACCTCCTACACATATAATAATACTCATCAAACAACTTCATCCTTTATTATTTCCCCAGCTCTGTTCAACTTCTCCACCACATGTCTTCATAAATTGTCTATACTTCAAATCCACCCACCTACATGCAAATCTAAACCAAAGCTACACAAACTTCACTTACCTATTACTATACTCTCTCCTGTCACAAAAAAACTTACCCCAGGATTCAGCAAGCTCTGCACAGTGTGCAGGAATAGTGCAAGAGCTGCTGCAGGCAATATAGCCAATGTGCAATCCAGGAATGAGCTCCTGGGATGTGCATGAGCACTCCTGCACTATTCCTGCACGGACACAACCCCTGTATGCTAATTACCTCATTTGCTGGTAAAAAAACATGCAAATAAGGGGAATTAATGATCCAGGCAGGCATCTGTGCAGGAATAGTGTAGACTGCAGAAATGTATTCAGCCAGTAGCTTAACTACATTTCTGTAAACTACAAACTCAGAGGCATGACAGCTCATAAAAAGGCATGTATTATAAGGGTTAGGCATGTCAATTGCCAAATATATGGCCATAGACATGAAAACTAGTTGCAAAATTATAAAAAATAACTTTTTTGGCCAATTTCAGCCTTTTAAGCATAGGACAGTGGTGCGCAAATGGGATTGGCCCAAAAATAAGAAAAAAGGCTGGAAATAAGCTTTTAAACCAAAATCATATTTTTTCCATAATAGTCAATGGCATGCGTAACACAATAAGACCATGGAATAGTGGCTGCTAAGGGGGGAGGCTGATTGTTGGTTTGTTGAAAAAATAATAAGAAAAAATAATATATATATATATATATATATATATATATAAATCAAACGCGCCTATAATACAAAACTAGGACATACCCTTATGTGCTGACTTGTAATTGCATACAGCAGCCAAAATATGTAATGCCGATTTACATGAAGACCCAGCTACAGAAACCATTATTAGTACCTTGCTAAATTCATTTTAAACCTGAAAATAATTTAAAAATAATTTTTTTTATAGTTCTTTTAAAAATAACAAATATTTAAAATATTTCGGTACCTTAATCATTTGATGTTAAAAATGTTAAAAATGTGTGTTAAAAATGTGTGTATTTGTTCAAACACACATTTATACAAAAAATAAATATTTTTAATACACATTCTTGAAGCATTTTTGACAAAGTTCTTTAAATTAAATGTTTAAATTATAGGTTAACGAACTCCAGGTGTCTCATGTTTTTTAGTTAAGCAAAAGGAAGTGACGTTTTCAATTGCCTTTTGAAACATTTTAAAAGAGTTGTATTGGACATTTGAAACTTTGTATTCTGATGAAGGTGAAGCATAGTCTTTACCGAAAGCGTGGTTTTAACATATTTATGCTTTAACGCTAAATAAACCTGGTGACTATCCTCTTATTGGTCTAATACACACATATATCCAAGGACAACACACTATAATAGGTCAAACATACACAAACAGAGATGTGTGGAAGAGAGAGAGACAGACAGTGATAAAGAGCTTTCCATCATGAGGCCTGTCCCACCCACCACACATCCAATTGGTCAATATCACATGATGTGCTGATGTCTATCATTGTAGACATTTGTTTCTGGTAAGCCCCTCAGCACTATAAAGTGTCTGTGGTGCTTGTGATAATCAGGTGTAACATGACAGTACAAGTATTATTCATCTAGCAGTCATAATCACAGTCCTGTCAAATGTAATGTGTGTGTGTGCCTGAGTGTTGTGTGTGTGTGTGTTTCCACAGAGATGGTTTATGGCCCATCTACACACACTGCACTCCTGATTGCCCTCCTCCTGGTACTTTAGCAAGTCGGGTTGATGTGCGTCATTCACCTTGAAATACAGCTTTGAGAGGGCTAATCCTGTAAGTCTGCGAGTGTGTGCAACACCATTCGCGTAATGCCATATGTAACATACTAGTTAGAAGGAGTTCTAATCCCCAGAGACATGGCAAGTGTGAAACTCTGCATATGTGTGTAGAGAGAATGCTTTTTTGAGGCCATTCACATTCACTATCACCTCCCATTTCCCTTGGGTATCACTTTAGCAAGCCTGCTGGATGTCAGTCAACTTGAAATACCCTCCTGGACAAGATTCAGCCTTGTAAGCCCGCGTGGCGTTATGCACAACTTGCCTAATGCTATAGTGTGCGGATATGCTAGGTAGGCAGGGAGTTTTGAACACACCAGACATAGCAACTGTGATACTCTGTGTGTGCTTGTGTAGAAAGTAATGCTTTGAGACCATTCACACAGTCACTACACCTCCCATTACCCTAGCTTAATTAAGCCTGCTGATGTCAGTCACCTGGAAATGCCTCCTTGGACAAAGACTCAGCTCCTGTGCAAGCTTTGTGGCACGTGGTAATAACTGCATACTGCTATAGTGTGATGCTGCAATACTAATTAATTAGAGTTCGAATCCCAGACATGACAATTGTGAAATTGTGTGTGTGTAGGGAGCAATGCTTTTGAGGCCATTCACAGTCACTACACCTCCTATTGCCCTTACTTTTAGCAAGTTTCTCCTGCTTATGTGAGTCACCATGAAATACACACATCCTTTGACAAGGTTCAGCCCAGTAAGCTTCCTGAAAGTATGGGCCAGTACAACTGTGTAATGGTATAGTGTGATGTAGGAATTCTAATCCCAGACTTGCAACTGTGAAACTCTGCGTGTGTGTAGAGAGTAATGCTTCTGAGGCCATTCACAGTCACTACACCTTCCGTTTTCCTACTTTAGCAAGCCTGCTGATGTCAGTCAACATCGCGGAAATACCTCCTTAATGACAAGCTTCAGCTCTATAAGCTCCATGGCATGTAAGCCAATAACCTGCATAATGCACTAATATGATGTACTAGTTAGGTAGGAGTTCTTAATCCCAGACATAACAGCAACTGTGAAACTGTGTGTGCATGTATGTAAAGAGTAATGCTTTGAGGCCATTCACAGTCACTACACCTTCCACATTGTTTTTTACTCTTAGTAAGACTGCTGATGTCAGTCATTTTGTAATACCTCCTTGACAAGATTCAGCCCTGTAGGCTCTGTGGTGTGTGCAATAACTGCATAATGTTATATTGTGATGTATTAGTTAAGTAGGAGTTCTAATCCCAGGTTACATGGCATAAACTGTGGAACTCTGTGTGTGAGTGTGTGTAGAAAGTAATGCTTTTGAGGCCATTCACAGTCACTACACTGCCCATTGGGCCCTACTCTAAGCAAGTTTTTCCTGCTGATGTCAGGCACCTTGAAATGCCTCCTTGGACAAGACACAGCCCTGTAAGCTCTGTAAGGCACATGCACAACTGTGTAATGCTATAGTGTGCATGTACTAATTATAGGAGTTCTAATCACAGACATGGCATTTGTGAAAGTGCATGTGTGTAGGGGAGTAATGCTTTTGAGGCCATTCACAGTCACTGTTTTGATGGATGGCTTATCACAAAGAAGTCTTTTCAGGTTTTTATTGTTCCTGTATGTAAAATGTGGAACCTTCCCTACCAACTGTTGTGTGAAGGAATTTGTCATTAACACCTTCCAGTTGTTATTTATAATTTCTCTAATATTACTACTATCGTTAGTATGTGTTGTAACGAAACTCAATCTATTTG
The DNA here is from genome assembly GCF_019279795.1 of Protopterus annectens. NCBI lineage: Eukaryota > Metazoa > Chordata > Ceratodontiformes > Protopteridae > Protopterus > Protopterus annectens. The sequence goes on along the minus strand of NC_056739.1, from coordinate 367,945,131 downwards.
AAGCTAAAGAAGGTTTTTCAAACCCTATATTATAAGGGCATACATGTGTGGTATATGTTGGTGACTGAACATCTTTTAACACTTGTAGCCTAATCTTCCTCACTAGATTAACATCATATTGTCTATCTAAAAATAGCCGTTCCATCCTGTCAGCCTCTAGAACCAAGTCTACTGGATCTTTACAGATCTTTGAAAGCCTGATGAATTGACTTTTAACTATCCCTTTTTTAATTGGGTGCCTGCTATCATAGCGTAGTATGGTATTCCTCCAACAACTTTTTCTAAATAATGTGGAGTTCAGTCTACCATCCCTTATGTCTAAGGACACATCCAGAAAATTGACTGAATCAAACGAGACCTCCGCTGTAAACCTAAGAAAAGTTGTTGTGGTTTCAAGGTAGTCCTTAAAGCCATGAAACTCTTCTATGGAGCCTTCCCAAACTAATAAAATATCATCAACAAAACGATAATAGGCTACTACTTTCTTAAAGAGAGGGTGACAAAAGACATTCTCTCTCTCCCATTTATACATTACTAAATTAGCATCAAAAACAAGGGTGCCCATGGCTACCCCAGAAACCTGTAGGTATAGGCACCCCTCATGGATGAACACGTTGTTGTTCAAAACTAAGTCCAAAAGCTGACAAATTAAAATGACATCATTCCTTTTAAACTGTGGAAAGATTGATAACAATTCTCTTATTTGGGACCCCTTTTATGGGGTGAACAAACTGTTCCGCCATTTAATAAGAGATGTTCTCCTTTTTTCAAAGCTTTTTAAAAATTAAAAGCCAGTAGGGCGTGTCTTTCAGTATGCTTGGTATTTCATTTACAGTGGCCTCATGGCAAAAAAGTATATTCTGTTGCCCATTTTTACTAGCAACAATGGGTCTTAATGGGGGAGGAAAACACCCTTGTATTTTTGTAACTTGATTATGGGCACTTGTGGGGTTTTCTATCAACAAATATTCATATAAATCGATATCTGGCCACATAAGAATATCATACAGTTCATTTTTTTCCCAGCTATGATGTTAACCATTCTTGCTTCATCTATTAGCAATTTTCCATAATAGTCAATGGCAGCTAACACAACAAGACCCTGGAATAGTGGTTTCTAAGGGGAAGGCTGATTGTTGGTTTTGTAACCATGCATTTAGTCAGTTCTATGCAAATGGGGGAAAAGAATAATCACAGATTTTCCCTCAGTGTAGGACCCCCCCAAAAATGTAAGCCCAAAGACCTCATGAGGGGGGTTCATGACTGCTGTAAGCTTATTGGAGCTCTTCCCCTGTTTGCCCTTAGCTAAGACAGCTAAGGAAGGGTGTGTCTGAAGCTGCCTAGCAGTGTTTACATTGCCTAAACAGGTTGGGGCCCTCTGGGTTTTAAAGAAAAAAAAAAAGGAAATAGCAGCTCTTCCCTCTGAGCACTGGGTTTGCATGGCACCTCAGCTCTTAAACGGAAGGCAATGGGAAGGGAAAAAAGCAGTAGGAAGGTAATAAGGAGAACTAAAAGCTGGCAGGTGAAATGTATCAGAATCAGCCCAAATTTCAACCCGCAGCCAACCTACTTAAAAGCACCTTTGCTGGTGTACCATGGCAAATCCTCAAGACAAAGAACTCACTCTATAAACAATATGTGCTTAATACACCTTTCCGGCTAGCTGCATAGGGTGGCAATTTAGAGTTCAATCCCAGAAAACAAGGAATGTGTGTTAAGAATCTCTACCTTCACCACTACATCATTGCTACAGCAAGCCTGCATGGGTACTGAAATTCCTGGGTTCAGCCATGCCAGGAGCAATAACTGTGTAATGTATGTGATGTAGGAGTTTTAATAGCATGGCAACTGTGCCTGCATGTGTGAGGAATGCTTTTTAGGTCACAGTCACTACACCCCCTTGCCCACAGCAAGGTGATGTCAGTCCCTGAAATCCCCTTGGACAAATTGCTCATAAGCTCCATGGCAGACAATAATGCACTAAAATGATGTACAGTTAGGTAGGAGTTCTAATCCCAGACAAACAACTGTGAAACTGTGTGCATGTATGAAAGTAATTAGGCCATTCACAGTCACTACACCTTCCATTGCTTTTAAATAAGACTGCTGATGTTTTTGTAAACCTCCTGACAAGATTCAGCCCCCTAGGGTCTGTGGGTGTGCAAAACTGCAAAAGTTATATTGTGATGTATTAGAAGTAGGAGTTCTAATCCCAGACATGGCAACTGTGGAACTCTGTGTGGGTGTGTAGAAAGTAATGCTTTTTAGGCCATTCACAGTCACTACACTCCCATTGCCCCACAAAGCCTGCTGATGTCAGGATTTAAATGCCTCCTTTGGGCAAGAAAAGCCCTGTAAGCTCTTTGGAAAGCAATAACAAATAGTGTGATGTACTAAAAGTAGGAGTTCTAATCACAGAACTTTTTGGTGCATTTTGGAGTAATGCTTTTGAGGCCATTCACAGTCACACCCTCCCCTTGCCCACTTTAAAAACCCGGGTGTTAGTCACCTTGAAATACAACCTGAAAAATTCAGCCCTGTAATCTGTGGCACAGCAAAAATGCAATGTTAAGGGGATGTAGGGGTTCAATCCCAGACATAGCAACTGTGAAAACCCCCTGTATTTAAGAGTAATTCTTTTGAGGCCATTCACAGTCCCACACCCCCCATTGCCATTTAGAAAGTCCTGATGTCAGTCACCTTGAAATACCTTTTGACAAGATTGAGCTCGAGCTCCATGGCATAACAAAACTGTATAATGCTCGATGTACTAGTTAATAGAAGTTCTAATACCAGACAGGGAACTGTAAAATGTGTTTTTTGTGTGTGTGTGTGTGTGTGTGGTGTGTGTGTGTGTGTGTGTGTGTGTTTGTGTGTGTGATAGAATGTAATGATTTGAGGTCATTCCCGTCACTACATCCCCGTGCCCCACAAGCAAATTTATGTCAGTCATCGAAATCCTCCTTGACAAGAATCAGCCCTGTAATTGGCATGTGCAATAACAATGAAAAGTTGATGTACAACTAAGTAGGAGCTCAAATCCCAGACATGGCAATTGTGAAACTTTTGTGTTTGTGTGTGTGTGTGTGTCTGTGTGTGTGTGTGTGTCTGTGTGTGTGTTAATGTGTGTGTGTGTGCGCGTGTAGAGGGGAAGCTTTTTGAGGCCATTCACAGTCATCATTTTTGTACTTTTCAAGCCCTGAGGTCAGTCACCTTAAAAAACATCATTTGGACAAGGTTCACCCCGTAAGCTCTGGTTTTTGCAATAACCAAAATTATAGTGTGATGTGGGGAATTCTAATCCCAGACTTGCAACTGTGAAACCGGTGTAGAGAGTAATTTTGAGGTTTTACAGTCACTACACCTTTTTCCTACTTTAGCAAGCCTGCTGATGTCAGTCCCCTTTAAATACCTCCTTGGACAAGATTCAGCTCTGTAAGCCCGTGGCATGTGCAAAAATGTATAATGCAGTGTGATGAAGTTAGGATTTCTAATCCCAGACATGGCAACTGTGAAACCATGTGTGTGTGTGTGTGTGTGTGTGTGTGTGTGTGTGTGTGTGTGTGTGCAGAATCAATGTTCAGTCACAACCCCAGTGCCCTACTTTTAGCAAGCCTGCTATGTCAGTCACCTTGAACACTTTCTTGGACAAAATTCAGCCCTGTAAGCTGGGGGGTTTCAAAGTAAACTTTTGGGTTTTTAAGGTAAACCGCATGGCAATGTAAATTGTGTGTGGTGGGGCCCCAAAGTATAATTTCTATTTAGGTTTTATAGACCAAAATTTTGGCAAAAAAGGGGGAAACTCCACACACACAACTTTTTGTTGTGGATCCCTCATGGTTTTTTCTAAATATATAGAAATATATTCTGTTGCCCATTTTTCACTAGCAACAATGGGTCTTAATGGTGGAGGTAAGACACCCTTGTGCATTTTTGGTAACCCCTTGATTATGGGCACTTGTGGGTTATCTATCAACAAATATTCATATAAATCATGCGATATCTGGCCACACATAAGAATATCATACAGTTCATTTTTTATCCCAGCTATGATGTTAACCATTCTTGCTTCATCTATTAGCAATTTTTCCATAATAGTCAATGGCATGCGTAACACAACAAGACCATGGAATAGTGGCTGCTAAGGGGGAAGGCTGATTGTTGGTTTTGTAACCATGCATTTGCAGTCAGTTCTATGCAAATGAGGGAAATGATACCGAATCACAGATTTTCCCTCAGTGCTAGCTTGCACCCAACCGTGTTGGTGCAATGACACCATAGTGTAAGCCTAAGAGCTAGATGACCTCATGAGGGAGAGTATCATGACTGCTGTAAGCTTATTGGAGCTCTGTGGCCCATGTTTGCCCTTAGCTAAGTACAGCTAAGGAAGGGTGTGTGTCTGAAGCTGCCTAGCAGTGTTTACATTGCCTAAACAGGTATGAGCGCTGCCCTCTGGGTTTTAAAGAAATCAAAAAAAAAAGGAAATAGCAGCTCAATTCACATCTGAGCACTGGGTTTGCATGGCGCACCTCAGCTCTTAAACGGGAAGGCAATGGGAAGGGAGAACAGCAGTAGGAAGGTAATAAAGGAGAACTAGCATAGCTGGCAGGTGAACTGTATCAGAATCAGACAATTACACAGGCAGCAGCCCAGCCCAGCAAACTACTATAAACTATGCAAACACCTTTCCCTCTGGTTTTTCCCACAAACTCTACACCACTGGTGTACACAAATGGCAAACTTTTACCTAACAAAAGCAACAAAATGATAGGGGCTGCTGTCACTCTCATAAATCAATATGTGGAAGAGGCTGAGGGTGGTTAGGATGAGAATGCTGATGACAAACCCACAGTGAGGAGAAGGAGAAGAGTGTACAGACCCAGGGTAACCTACCAGGAGCTACATGAGCTGGAGATAGTGGAGCACGATAGGGTCGTCAGGGACCACCTACAGCAAATTGTTGAGCAGTGCCGGCCACGTCTCAAACACAGAACCAACAGAGGGGAACCCATCCCAGTTGATACCAAAGTATGTGTAGGCTTAAGAATACTAGCCACAGGTACCTTCTAAAGGCCAGCTGGGGATATCATGGGGATCTCACAGGCATCAGCAATCAGGGTACTCCAACATTCCTGGATGCCATGTCAGCACATGCCAGAGAGCACATATATTTCCACAACACCCATAAGGCATTGACCAGCAATATGCGTCTCTTCCACCAAATAACAGTACCCTGAGATAGTGGGTGGTATAGACTGCATGCACATACACATCAAAGCACCACCCAGCGAGCAGGGTAGGGTCTACATAAATGGCAAGGGCTTTCCCTCCATCAACTGCAGGGTCATGTGCGATGCCCAGGGCATTATAATGAATGTGTGCGCTGGCAGTCCTGGATGCTATCACGACTCCCACATCTGGCATATGACGCAGCAGTACCAGAGATTTCCCAATGGGAATGTCCCATAAGGGCACCTAGTGAGGGATGCTGGTTATGCACTGGAGCCATGGCTGATGACACCCATCAGAAATGCACACACACCTGAACAAGAACTCCATAATGAGGCACACTCACAAACCAGAATCATTATAGAGCATGTGTTTGGGATGCTTAAGTCACAGTTCCAGTGCCTGGATATATCCAGTGGAGTCTTGCAGTATTCTCCAGCCACATGTACACACATTTTCATTGTATGTGCCATGCTACACAATATGATCCTGTGGAAACAGCTGCAGCAGGAACAGCATGGGGTAGGGCCATACAGCCCCCAACCATTGCCAAGGCCAGCACAGGCGCAGACTGACTTAGAGGCAGAACAACCTGAGTCTGCCCCTGTAGGCAGAAGGAGGCATGCCCAGTATGCCCAGGCTTTGGCAAAGAGTCAACGCATAGCACATACACTGACACGGTGGGAACCCAGGGAATGACACCTCTCTCTGACTCGCACATACAGTAAAAGAGATGCCAAACATGACACTACCTGTGCTTAACCATGTATAGGGAGTGTACTATGTGCATTCGACATAGTCAGCCCTCCAGCACCATCCTCAATACTGGCACAGCCACAAGGTAAGTCATGCTCACTATCAATTGCTGAATGAAGTAGTATGTTCTGCTACTTGTATCTATGGTACGGATGTGACCATGCCAGGGAATCGGGTGGCTGAGTTGGCAGCAGATAGTAGACACTTATATTTGCAGCATGAAATCCATAACAAATACTAGTGTCAACATAGTAGGCAGTACTAGGCTAGGTGACAAATCCCGCTGCAGGACATGTGGTGGGCCCAATGTGTGTCCAAAGGACACACACATGCAATGCCAGTGAGGCTGACATACCCAACAACAGACTCAGCCAGCAGAACAGGTGTAGATGACCACAAAGAAAGGCTGTGCTAAGGCCTCTAATTAATAGCAACGGAAAACAGCCCCCTCCAGACCTACACAAACAGACTACAACAGGTCAGGCAGTTGGATGTTTGATCTGAAGGGTAAGAAGTCTGAAACTGAAATGTAGGTCAATAAAACCTAAGATCTGTACTCCACTGATATGCCTTTAGTCTGTATGATAGGTCAGAATACAGAATGAAATGGAAGCCAACAGATACTTGAAATACCAGTACAGTCATAGAAAATGTTTACAGTTGTCAGGTGTGCCCCCCCCCACAATCCTACGTAGAAATGTAGTAACATCTAAGTGTGGGTATAACAACAGTGGAGCACAGATTATCTGAGCTGGCCAAATTAGTAGGATAGATTGTTGCACATGTACAATATGCAGGGCTCTGTGTTAGATTGTTTCATGTTGTATAGTGTGTGAAAGTGGTCAGCATGTAGGGATGGAGGGTTGTGTCCCGGTCGCCTATGGCCAGTACTGTTGATGTCAGGGCCAAGTTCAAACAACTGCAGTGCCAAACACAATGCATCCCAGCAAGACCCAATCTTGCAATAATCCATACCATTTGTTCAGATGTAGTATCTGGCACCATCTGAAAGATGGACATACCATGAATGTGGGCCCAGATATACACACAGTACACAGGTGGAAGTACCCTAGACAGAGTATATAAAATGTAACTGTCAAATGGACACACCTTTTTAATTGTACATACAGGTTAGCAGCACATTAGTTGTCTGTGTAGTATGGAATACTGATGTAGTCTGGCCAAACACTGGCAGAGCACAAAAAGCACAGTTATGAAGTACTGAGAAACTGCTGATGTCCCCACAAAAGCCAGCATAAGAGGAATGCTCCACGTATATCTGTAAGTCAGCTGCAAGAAGCTTCCATAGCACACATGCACTCAGCTCACAGCACCATCAGCTGCAGGTTCATCACAGGTCATACCCCTGATGTTGGGAATGAGTACAGTATGACCCCCCACTTCTGTATTGTAATACCCACAGAATGCAGCATGCTGAAGAGGTGTCCCATGCAGGTGTGTCCCTAGCTGTAAGCAGCACCCTGCCAGAATCCACACCAATGGATTAATAAGGACAGAAACTATTTTCACTAACACCTATCACAACTACCCTTTCACCCCAGGGGAATCCAGTGGCTTGCAGCCTGGGACTGTAGGAGTGGCAGAATGCACTGGCCTGCTAGAGATGGCCTGCTTCACTACCAAATGCCCTGCAGTCCTCTGTCGAAGGCCTGTGCCTCACCCGTATTGCCAATGTATGTTATCTCATTGAGTCCCAAATAACAACATAACACAGTCCACAGAACAAAAATGCAAGGCCATCTCGACAAATCCCAGAAGCATGCCCACCATGTCTTACTGCATGAACTGTGGACCAATGCCTAAATACCGCTGGGATGAAGGGATAACTAGAGGGATACTTATCAGATATCGCTTGCATAATGTTAGGAAGAGGACAGAATAAAAGGGGGGGGGGTAGAAGCATGAACGCCATGGAGTGTGTGAAGTCTGAAACTCTGCTGTGTGCCCATACTATCCCTGCCTGCAAACCCAGAAATGGCTGGCTACAAACCTCCTCGTAAACCACAGTGTGAAGGGGAACTGACCAGATATATGAGCCTTGCATCTGGGTAACCTGTGTGAATCTGTACAGCTGAGAGGTATGGCCACAGCAGGATATGGCCATTCTGTCATGTCAATAGATGTACAAGTAGTGGATCCTAAGTCACTCACCACAGTACCAAGGTGCTGGACCATTTACACAGACCCATCAGCAAATGTCTACAGCTCCCCCTCCAGAATGGCATGAGTGCAAGAATATGTAGGCTGCAGACCACAATACTGGACACAGCTTCATTCATCTTGTATTCCCCAAGAAATTGCTGTGAGCAAATAAGTATATCTGTCAGTACTTGACATAATGCATCACAGTGTAAAGCAGTACATATGTCTGAATATCTCTGCTAACACCAAAACCATGTAGCACAAGAAGCACAGACACGATTAGTTACAGAGTATCCCAGTATCCTTTGCCCTTTGTGACTCCATATTGTTAACCTATCTACAGATATCCTGCAGAAACAGGTTGCTGTCTGTAGGTGTAGAATACAAATGCCTGCACTGGAGTACAACCTACATGTAATGGATTCACACATTCAATATAGAAGGTAATACTGGGCATGCTCCCACACTTACAGAAATGAAGCCCATGTCAAACAACAACAGTGGACTATACATATCAGTCAGTCACAGATTTCTGTGCAAATATACCACATTGCACAACATTCATGCTTTGCACACACATCGGATAGGAATACACACATATATCCAAGGACAACACACTATAATAGGTCAAACATGCACAAACAGAGATGTGTGGAAGAGAGAGAGACAGACAGTGATAAAGAGCTTTCCATCATGAGGCCTGTCCCACCCACCACACATCCAATTGGTCAATATCACATGATGTGCTGATGTCTATCATTGTAGACATTTGCTTCTGGTAGCCCTCAGCACTATAGTGTCTGTGGTGCTTGTGATAACTGTGTAACATGACAGTACAAGTCATTATTCATCTAGCAGTCATAATCACAGTCCTGTCAAATGTAAAGTTGTGTGTGCCTGAGTGTTGTGTGTGTGTTTCCACGGGGATGGTTTATGGCCCATTCACACACACTGCACTCCTGATTGCCCTACTTTAGCAAGCCTGTTGATGTCATTCACCTTGAAATACAGCTTTGGAGAGGGCTATCCCTGTAAGCTCCGTAGTGTGTGCAATAACTGCGTAATGCTATAGTGTAACATACTAGTTAGGAAGGAGTTCTAATCCCAGACATGGCAAGTGTGAAACTCTGTGCATATATGTAGAGAGAATGCTTTTGAGGCCATTCACATTCACTACACCTCCCATTTCCCTACTTTAGCAAGCCTGCTGATGTCAGTCAACTTGAAATACCTCCTTGGACAAGATTCAGCCTTGTAAGCTCCGGGGTGCATGCAATAACTGCCTAATGCTATAGTGTGATATGCTAGGTAGGCAGGAGTTTTAATACCAGACATAGCAACTGTGATACTCTGTGTGTGCTTGTGTAGAAAGTAATGCTTTTGAGACCATTCACAGTCACTACACCTCCCATTACCCTACTTAATTAAGCCTGCTGATGTCAGTCACCTTGAAATGCCTCCTTGGACAAGACTCAGCTCTGTAAGCTTTGTGGCACGTGTAATAACTGCATACTGCTATAGTGTGATGTACTAATTAATTAGGAGTTCGAATCCCAGACATGACAATTGTGAAATTGTGTGTGTGTAGGGAGCAATGCTTTTGAGGCCATTCACAGTCACTACACCTCCTATTGCCCTACTTTAGCAAGCCTGCTTATGTGAGTCACCATGAAATACATCCTTTGACAAGGTTCAGCCCAGTAAGCTCAGTGGCGTGTGCAATAACTGTGTAATGGTATAGTGTGATGTAGGAGTTTTAATCCCAGACATGGCAACTGTGAAACTCTGCATGTGTGTAGAATGGAATGCTTTTGAGGTCTTTGACAGTCACTACACCTCCCATTGCCCTACTTTAGCAAGCCTGCTGATGTCAGTCACCGTGAAATACCTCCTTGGACAAGCTTCAGCTCTATAAGCTCCATGGCATGTACAATAACTGCATAATGCACTAATATGATGTACTAGTTAGGTAGGAGTTCTAATCCCAGACATAGCAACTGTGAAACTGTGTGTGCATGTATGTAAAGAGTAATGCTTTTGAGGCCATTCACAGTAACTGCACCTTCCATTGCTTTACTTTAGTAAGACTGCTGATGTCAGTCATTTTGTAATACCTCCTTGGACAAGATTCAGCCCTGTAGGCTCTGTGGTGTGTGCAATAACTGCATAATGTTATATTGTGATGTATTAGTTAAGTAGGAGTTCTAATCCCAGACATGGCAACTGTGGAACTCTGTGTGTGAGTGTGTGTAGAAAGTAATGCTTTTGAGGCCATTCACAGTCACTACACTGCCCATTGCCCTACTTAAGCAAGCCTGCTGATGTCAGGCACCTTGAAATGCCTCCTTGGACAAGACACAGCCCTGTAAGCTCTGTGGCACATGCAATAACTGTGTAATGCTATAGTGTGATGTACTAATTAAGTAGGAGTTCTAATCACAGACATGGCATTTGTGAAAGTGCATGTGTGTAGGGAGTAATGCTTTTGAGGCCATTCACAGTCACTACACCTCCCATTGCCCTACTTTAGCAAGCCTGCTGATGTTAGTCACCTTGAAATACAACCTTTGACAAGGTTCAGCCCTGTAAGCTCTGTGGCACATGCAATAACTGCGTAATGTTATAGTGTGATGTAGGAGTTCTAATCCCAGACATAGCAACTGTGAAACTCGGCATGTATTTAGAGAGTAATTCTTTTGAGGCCATTCACAGTCACTACACCTCCCATTGTCCTACTTTAGAAAGCCTCCTGATGTCAGTCACCTTGAAATACCTTCTTGGACAAGATTGAGCTCTGTAAGCTCCATGGCATATACAATAACTGTATAATGCTGGCGTGTGATGTACTAGTTAAGTAGAAGTTCTAATACCAGACATGGCAACTGTGAAACCGTATGTGTTTATGTGTGTGTGTGTGTGTGTGTGTGTGTGTGTGTGTGTGTGTGTGTGTGTGTGTGCATAGAATGTAATGCATTTGAGGTCATTCACAGTCACTACACCTCCCAGTGCCCTACTTTAGCAAACCTGCTGATGTCAGTCACCTTGAAATACCTCCTTGGACAAGATTCAGCTCTGTAAGCTCTGTGGCATGTGCAATAACTGTATAATGCTGTAGTGTGATGTATTAGTTAGGAGTTCTAATCCCAGACATGGCAACTGTGAAACCATGTGTGTGTGTGTGTGTGTGTGTGTGTGTGTGTGTGTGTGTGTGTGTGCAGAATGCAATGCTTCAGTCACTTCAACTCCCAGTGCCCTACTTTAGCAAGCCTGCTGATGTCAGTCACCTTGTAACACCTTCTTGGACAAGATTCAGCCCTGTAAGCTCCGTGGTGTGCAAACTGCATAATGCTATATTGTGATGTTCTGGTAAGGTAGAAGTTCTAATCCAAGACATGGCAACTGTGAAACTCTGTGTGCATTTGTACACAGTGATGCTTTTGAGGCCATTCACAGTCACTACACCTCCCATTGCCCTACTTTAGCAAGCCTGCTGCTATCAGTCACCTTGAAATACCTCCTTGGACAAAATGGAGCCCTGTAAGCTCCATGGCACATGCAATAACTGTGTAATGCTATAGTGTGATGTACTAGTTAGGTAGGAGTTTTAATCCCAGACATGGCAATTGTGAAACTCTGTGTGTGTGTGTGTGTGTGTGTGTGTGTGTGTGTGTGTGTGTGTGTGTGTGTGTGTGTGTGTGTCTGTGTGTAAAGAGTAATGCCTTTGAGGCCATTTACAGTCACTGCACCTCCCTTGCCCCACTTTAGCAAGTCTGCTGATGTCATTCACCTTGAAATACCTCCTTGGATAAGATTCAGCTCTGTATGCTCCATGGTGCATGCAATAACTATGCAATCCTATAGTGTGATATACTAGTTAGGTAGGAGTTTTTATCCCAGACATGGCAACTGTGAAACTCTGTGTGTGTATACAGAGTAATGCTTTTCAGACCATTTATAGTCACTACACCTCCCATGGCCATACTTTAGCAAGCCTGTTGATGTAATCTACTTTGAAATATACCTTTGGAGAAGGGCTAGCCCTATAACCTCCGTGGTGTGCACCATAAATGCAGAACAATGTATTAGCAGTAACGACACAGGGATGGGTTTGAATCCCATCTGTGGCAAGTGTTTGTGTGTGTACCTCAAAGATTTTGTCCCCATTTACAGCCAGTACACATCTCAGAGCCTGACTTTAGCAGTCCTGCAGATATCATCCACCTTACAAGTATCTGTTGCGAAGCCTAAACCATGTCAGGTCAGTGGTGCATGTGGTAAATGTATAACTATAATGGTCCGTAAAGGTTGTTAGATAGAGGTTTGAAGCTCAACCCTGGCAAATATAAATGTTTGACTAGGATAAACTTATTTTTGGGATCTCTCACCCACTACATCACCCAATGCCAGTATTTACCAGGGCTGGTGATGTTCCTCACCTTAGAAGTACCTTCGGACACCATCCATACAATAAGCTCCCTGTCATGCACAATAAATGTGGTAAACTGTAGTAGCAATACATAGCTAGGTAGGGGTTTGAATCTCAGTACTGGCAAGGGTATGTGTGTGTGTCTGTTATCAGTATCCTGTGTGGATGGTGCTGTGATTGTGTAATGACAGGATGCATTGTGTGGTGGCTTTTGCTAAATAATTATATTGAGGACCTACTATATGTCACAATGTCCACCTTACAAGCACAACAGATGTCAAACAGCAGAGAGGCTGGTGTAGACAATCCATAGTCCTACATGTGACATTGTGGATTGGTGAACAATATAGGCAAACCTTGTATTACTCAGAGAACACTCTCCAACCATGTTTCATACACAAACACACTTTGCTAGCCAACAGCCACTATATTGGTAGTTCTCTGCATATTGCCCACAGATAGTAACCACAATATGATTGCAGTGGACTACATGCCTTTTGACCACAACACTGCCACTGACATGAGAATGTACTGTGATGTGTAACATCTCCTGACTGAGTGTGTGTTATCCAGCAAGCAAAAGGACATGGCACCCTGTTCCATCCACCCAAAATGATGCCAGCATACGAAGAAAAAATGATCAGTTTCAACAATTGGTTAAACTACTGGTATCATTCAAAGGAGATCCAGTACTTGTCAGCCTGGGATGACATGCTTGACAACCCACATTGCTTTGCCAAAGACGGCTTGCACCTGTCACCCCTGGGCTTTCGAATACTGGCCAAGACTCTTGCCACCCCAATACTGCCTTTTTTAGGCAAGGCTCAAAAGACAAACCCGCCTCCATAAACAACAATAATAAACAAATACTGAGGGTAATGCTGCTCAACACCAGAAGTCTAAACCTCAAAATGCACGCACTCAAGGCTCTCCTTAGTATGGAAGGAATTGACGTATGTGCAGTGACAGAAACTTGGTTCAAGGCTCCAGAGAGCACCCCAGCACTACCAGGCTATAACTCCTACCATACCTTTAGGTCCCAAAACCAGGACCAGAACAAAAAAGGAGGGTGTGTGTCCATATTCATCAAGAACTCCCACACCTCCAGGTTAGTAGCACAGCACACGGAATGTGAGACCATCCAAGTGCAATTGACAGCGGGTAAATTGACTGTTCAATTTATAGCTTGCTACAGATCTCCCACCTTGTCTCAGGACCCTCACGCAGCATTCCTGAGAACATTAGAAAGTATGACGATTCTACCCAACACCATGCTACTGGGTGACTTCAACTATCCAAACATTGACTGGGAAAACTACTCAAGCTCAAACACCCTAGCCCAATGCTTCCTTGAGTTTATAAACTCAAACGCCTTTGAACAGCTGGTCACCACTCCCACAAGAGGTGAGAACATACTGGACCTGGTCATCACCAACATGGGGAACCTATGTTCCACACCTGAGGTAAACTCGTCATTGGTAAGATCAGATCACAAACTAATCACACTGGACATCCACATCCCAACCCCCCCTCCCAGTCAAGGAAATCAAGGTAAAAAACTTCTCTAAAGCCAACTTCACACTCCTCAAGACTGAGGTGGGAAGTTTCAATGCTCCCAATCAAATGGAAAATGATGACCCAACGGCAGAATCCTTTACAAGTGCATTCTATGAACACCTTCAAGAATGCATGGACCGAGCCATCCCAAGTAAAACCAAGACCAACTCCTCAAAAAAGATGAAGCCAGTCTGGTGAACCCCGGCCATAAATAAACTTTACAACAGAAGGAGGAAACTCCTGCAAGATAGAACAAAATCCCAAAATAAGAAGGCATCTCTGATTAACATCACTAAAAAACTGCGCTCCCTCATTAAATCATCCAAGGCCAACTTCGAAAGAAAAATAGCCAATGACTCTAAGGATAACGACAAGGCCTTCTTTAACTATGTCAAGAGTCTAGGGGAAAACTCTCAGATATGCTCCGAGCTAGTGCATAATGGCCATAAATACACTGAACCAACCGACATTGCCAACATTCTGGCTGACAAGTTCGGTGCAAACTTCACCCCCCTCTCTCCACCAAAGGGGCTAGCACCCATCCCAGAACAATGTGGCGCTCCAGATATCTCAGACACACAAGTAAAGTCAGCCCTTGCAAAGGCCAAAAACACAGCATCAATGGGACCAGATGCTATCCCAGGTTGTGTCTTACACAAGCTTCAAAGTGAACTAACCCCCCATCTCAAATCACTATTCAAACTCAGCCTCTCTACAGGCTATGTACCCAAAGAATGGCGTACAGCAACAGTCATACCACTCCACAAAGGTGGTGCCTCAACTGACCCTGGGAACTATCGCCCTATAAGCTTGACTAGCTTGGTCTGCAAAGCCATGGAACACCTTATCATGGAGCTCATTAACAGGGACATTGGGAACCTCCAGACACTGGACCCCACCCAGTTCGGCTTTGTTAAAGGCAGATCTTGCCTCCTGAACTTGGTTGACTTCTTCGAAACAGTCACCAAGGCCATAGATGAAGGGAAGGTGGTCCACACAGCATATCTGGACCTCGCTAAGGCGTTTGACACCATCCCACACTCAGGAATCATAGACAAACTCACCAGCTTAAATATCAACCCCCATGTCACAAGATGGGTTGCCAATTGGCTCTCAGACTGAACCCACATGGTAAGAGTGGCAGGCGCCATGACTGACTCTAAACCAGTCACAAGCGGAGTCCCACAGGGCTCAGTCCTGGGACCCCTCCTGTTTGGTATATATTTCTCCGAAGTACAGGCAAAGGCAGAGGGACTGTGGCTAACCAAGTTCACAGATGACTGTAAATTGGGTGCAATAACTAACTCTCCAGCTGACACAGACATCCTGCAAAAGGGTCTCACAGAGATAAACACCTGGTGTCAAAGTCACGGCCTCAAGCTAAATGCCAAAAAATGCATAGTAATCCCATTTGGGAAAAACAAAGTACCTACAACCTACCACATAGATGGGAATCCACTAAGTACAGAAGAAGTAATTAGGGACCTGGGTACCCAGGTAGATAGCATGCTCTCCTTTGATAATCACATAGCCAAAACGGTCAGAAAATCCTTCTATGTGGCACACCTTATCACAAAGGGTTTCTCATCCAGATTCAAGGAGGTGATTGTGCCCCTTTATTCCTCACTAATTAGGCCCATAATAGAGTACAATGCCCCTCAATGTACCTCACTAGACACCTGCAGCAACTAGAAAGACCACAGAAGTACCTCACTAAGAGGATTAAGGGCCTTAAACAATTACCCTATGAAGCACGACTAAAAAAGCTCCAGCTCTTCTCAGTCGCTTACCGTCTGCTCAGAGGTGACCTATGCCTGACCTATAGGGCCATGTCAAACCCTGAACTAATGGACATGCTTCACCTCAAAAAACGAGATCCCTCAGAACCACTCGTTCTAGCGACTTGAACCTATGTACAACAATAAACAGGACATGCTGGAGGGATAGATTCCTGTCCCAGTTACTCCCTTCACTCTGGAATAGAATCCCAATCCATATTCGACAGAGCTCCTCTATGACCCTCTTCAAGAGAAATCTTGATGAGTGGATGGGTAATTGTAAGTTCTACCCTCGGATCACTTCAGGAGCCCTGTTGACAGAGGCCCAGGTTACTAATCTAATGGGGAGGCGAAAGCCATTACTCTGTGGCTAGGCTTATAAATGCCCATGGGCAGATAGCCTAGTACTTACCTATGAACCTATGAACCTACAATAGGCAAATAAATGCTTACAGTGGTCTTTTGCTATGTTCCCCACTGGACGCCTGTAACAACTGTAGAGTCTGCATATGTAACCCACAAAGTGAATACCATGCCTTATATACATGCCCTGTATGGACAGATGCCACTAACTCCACTGAATACCTGTATCATGCTGTCAGTGTAGGTGCAGGAATGACCTCAGTTCCATAGCCAGGTCTCACTATATGAGGTCAAGAACGCCACATCAGATGATAATCTGTCCACACAACATGCCCCAGAGACCCCAAGTACACTTCCACACATCACAGAACAAGCATGCGGGACATGTGCACAACCCAGACACTGTCCATGTTATGGAATATAGCTCACATACATAGCAAGCATTGCACAGCACTGGCCTCCCACAATAGTAACTCAGATGATTGGATGGTGAATACAATACCCACCTTTGCAGGCCAATCCAGGGACTACACCCCTGAGCAACACTGGATACCATTGTCATGTGGCCTGATGCCAATGTATTCCCTTTGCCTAGCTTTGTACAGCCTTCTGGCACAGTCAACTACTACACACCTGTGAAGCAATGAACCCATGCATGTCAGTACTGGCAAATGTGTGTATGTGTGCATGTGTGTGTGTGTGTGTGTGTGTGTGTGTGTGTGTGTGTGTGTGTGTGTGTGTGTGTGTGTGTGTGTGTAAATTAATGATTTTGAAGCCATTCACACTCACTACATCTCCCATTACCCTACTGTAGCACACCTGCTGATGTCAGTCACCTTGAAATAACCCTTTGGCCACATATCAGCCTAATAAACACACACACATACACTTGCCAGTACTGATATTCAAACCCCTACCTAGCATGTGATAACTGTGTAATACTGTAGTATAACAAACTAGGTAGGTAGGAGTTCTAATCCTGACCCTGCCAACTGTGATAATGTGTGTGATTTCCTGAGAGAGGGTGGTTGTGTTTTCCTTGACACCAGCTTTTGTGGACAGTCACATGTACTACACTTCCCTTATTCCTCCTTTATCAATGTTGCTGATGTCACTCACCTTCAAAGATACCTCTGGACAGCTCTCCAACATGTAAGCTTTGTAGAATGTGCAATAACAGCATAACAATGTAATCGCAATACATAGTGAGGTAGGGATTTGAAACTCAGTACTGCTAAGTGTGTGTTTGTGTGTGTGTTATCATTGTCCTGTGTGGGTGTTGGGGTGATTGTGTAATGACAGAGTCCACTGCAGTGTGGGTTTTGCCACATCATTATATTGAGGAGCTACATGTCCCATTGTCAACATTACAAGACCAACATTTTCCAAACATTGTAGAGATTGTTGATGACAATCCTCAGCCACAAATGTGTATAACCATGTGCAGTTACCATGTGACGGTATGGATTAGTACATGATATAGGCAACCATCATAATGCTCAGATACCACTCTTCACCCATGGATCATACACAAACATGCTTGCTCTTACTCTCCTACTCCCTTCCTTTCTTACTTTGTCACTTTCTGTCTCTCTCACTCCCTCTCTGGTGGATGTGGAAAGGTACACCTGCTTTGCTTAGGCAGCAGCTTGAGTTTTGTAAGTGATGCTCATGATCAGCTGATGGTCTATGCACGAATTACAGTCCCCCACTAGCTAATTGCATGTGGAACATCTGTGGTAGCTTTCCTATAGCCAATTGCATGGAAACACACTCCTATAACTAAGCACTTCATGTGGGTTTTCGTCCTTTTCCTTCACTCTGAACAGGACTTCATGTGGGTGTTTGACAAACAGCATCACAGAGGGTAGTTTGATATACCTCTTACAACATACACTGTGGAGACAGGCCAACAAACGGGGAGGGGGGATGTCCAGACATGGGGACTGAATGTAAGTATTGCTCTTCTACATTTGAAGTAATGTTGGTTTAACAGGGTTTGTGTGGCTAAGGCTGTTCTACATGATTTAATATCTGTCATGACAGTGTTATGTGGTTGAGGAAACTCTCACATGTAGGGCTATCTGCAGACTGGCAGGGTTTGGAGTCTAACATGTGTTGTGTTACTTGGACATTTTCTATCTTTAGAAATGCAGTAGCATACTCTGAGGATTGCAGTCAGTACATGGTGACATCTCTGTGAGTTACTGATTTCATATCCCACAGAAGACGTATGTCACAACAAACCCTGTTACACCAGTAAATGTATGAGTTTATCACAGCAACATGTGAATATTGGCCCTGTGTCCCTGCCTCCAGCCCCAGTGTGTCAACCTTTGTAGATATGTCATGCAGTAAGAGGTGCATATATTCAGCACATCATTATTTACTGAAATCATACCTGATAACAAGCCAGTGAGATATCAAACTGCTAGACATGTTATATAGAGTAGGCATTATATCTGAGGACTAAACCTGGACATTCTGTTGTAGTGTGTACAGTAGTGAGGTCTGTGTACTTATGGTGATTGTTGACAGAGTGTATATTATGAATATGTACCTTGGCCTGTGTACAGACTGTGCCAGATGTCATTGTTCTTGGCCCTGTTCTATCTGATGTTGCATGCTTCTCCAGTGCATGGTACCCTATCGGCATACATGTTTGTAGGGCCAGACTAACACATGTCCCATACCACAGTCAGGTGTTGAAATACACTGTGTATTGGCCCAGTATATGTAGGGTTAGTATGTAAGTAGCACATAAGAGGATGATGTTGTTCACACAATCCATATACTGCAATAATAACTATGCTTACCATATGTGACTGTGGCTGTTTTAGATTGCTTGAGGGTATGCACTTTCACACAGGTGTCTGTTACTCTGTGCTGTTACATGCCTGTAGAGCCTGCTATATTTGCAAGTACATGTGTATTCTCCCATAAGAAATGTAGGCCATTGTTGTGGCAGTCTGCCTGTAGTTTGCACAGTGCTTTGTGACATGCCTAGCAGCTTAGTGTATTTACCCAGTGTGAAGTTATGTCCAGATATGTGTCAGATGTACTGTTGCCGGGTCGCCACACCTGTTGTGTATTTCTGACAAAGCAGTGGGATGCAGTACAAATGTTTGCCACTAACTAGTGGGTAGTATGTGAGCTTGTGACCTCTGCTCCTCCAGTTATTATGTGTTAGGACAGTCAGGAGTATGTGAATGCATAAAGTGCATGAGCTTATCTATTCCAGTATTTTCGTGATAACCCCATTTACATGGCTATAAACATCCACTTAGTCAGGCTTGGTCCACACATCTTGCACTAAGGGGTTCTGTGTATACTTCTGGACTGACCAGAGTGTATCAGACTGTCCACATTTATTGGTCATATCTTTGCTGTATTCCACAGGATCATTACTGTGATTTGTGTGTTACTGCACTATGATGATCTTATGATGTCTGTCAGTAACTGATGACGTGCATGTCAGTATCAGATGTGACTTCCCACATAACATTTCTGTTAAGACAACCCCTGTTACATTAGCATCCACTTACACTAAGAGATTGTGAGGTATGACTCCTCTACATGTTATGGACATAATGTTACACAGACACACACATACACACATATATATATATATATATATATATATATATATATATATATATATATATATATCTATACATAGATAGATATACGTATATATGCACAGATATATAAATGTATATATATATATATATATATATATATATATATATAGTTCCCCTTCACAAAATCGTACGTTCATAAACTTGAAATGCATATGCCCAAAGCCATATGCTCGAGTTTCTGAAGCTCGACTTTGTGAAAGAGAGCTAAAATAAAAGACAAACGTAACAAAACAAAGTGTTTCTGCAGGGGGGCAAGCTCCCCTGCACCCACACACTCCCGCTACTTATTTATTCCAACTCTGAGATCGCACTACAGTGCAGAAAGGGAAATCTCCCGTTCTGCACTGTATGCCGCTCCCCATTCACAGAGTCAAGCTTCCACAATTTCGAGCATGTGGTCTCGGCCATTTGACTTTTGAGATTGTGGCTGTTAGACTTTGTTAAGGGGAACCATATATATATATATATATATATATATATATATATATATATATACATATATATATATATATATATACATACATATACATACACACACACACACACACACACACACATATATATATATATATATATATATATATATATATATACACACACACACACACACACACACACATATAGACATATATATATATATATATATATATATATATATATATATATATATATTTATTTATTTTATTTTTATTTATTTTACATTTTTACCTTAGTTGAAAACTTACCTTAGATGAAAACTGGTTCCATCAAAGATGTCTCCTCCTTAACCCAAAAAAAAACTAAATTATTACTATTTACTCCAACACAGAAGTCCCCCTCTATCAATGTCATAGTGAAATCAAATAATGGCACAGAAATTTCCCCCAACACCACCACCAAACTCCTCGGTGTAATGATAGATAACAATCTCAACTTTGACACACACATTAACTCAACTATTAAATCAGTCAATAGAAAACTTGGATTCCTCTATAGAATCAGACCTTTTCTCACAGACTCAGCTAAGATTTCTATTGCCCAAACCCACCTCATTTCCACCCTTCTCTATGCCTCCCCCATCTATACTAACCTATCCAAAAGCAATCTAAACAAACTAGCAACCACCTACAACAACATAGCCAAATTTGCCACCGGTGCCCCTTTCCGTACCCACCATTGCCTTAATCTTAAACTTCTAGGATGGCTGGAAGTACAAAATCAACTACTTTTCCAGCAACTCATTTTTATCCACAAGATTTTACATCATCCTACATATACTCCCATACTTTGTAGCTTTTTCAATTCTTATAAAAACCTTCCTACCCTAAGATCTGCTAAAAAGCTACAAGTCGCCACCATAAAATCCAATAACAAATCCGGGGACTGCCTGTTCTCAAATGCTGTTGGCAATACTTGGAACAAACTTCCAAGTGAAATAACATCCTTTACTTCCAGCAACCTTTTTAAGAAACAATTGAAAAACTTCATTCAAACCCAATGGCTTTGCCCCTGCTCCAATCCTGACTGATACTATTCTTTTTTCTATATACTCCCCAACTAAAAACATTTTTTCTGATACTTCTCTACATTCTATATTTGACTTGACTCAACAATTTTTCTCTTTTTTGTACCTCCTTACTGTGCTGTGTAAACTCATGTACATTAAATATTTTTTTTTTTTTATATAAACTGTAAAACGAACAATTTGTTTTTTCCTATGTGTAACCAAAACACTGTTTACTATAATATTCCTGCCAATCAGTTGCATACTTATGTAATTGTTTTGTATTTCCACTGCTTTTTTTGTGGACTATATGTATAAAAAAAATATTTTTTTTCTTCTTTGTATCGGAGCTTTTCTCCTCGGGCCTCTACTGAAAATGGACAATATAGCCAGTTAGACTAGCCCAGTCAACAAATGTAAAATAAACAAATAAATAAAATAAATATATATATATATATATATATATATATATATATATATATATATATATATAAATGATATACATACATAAATTATATACATATATATATATATATATATATATATATATATATATATATATATACACACACACAGGTAGATCTATATATGAATATATATAAAGCAATATACAGATGTATATAAATACATATCTATATATCTATATATATATATATATATATATATATATATATATATATAGCCATATCATTATGTGTAAACATGAGTGTTGTGTTTACCTTCCCAGACGTATCTCGCCATACTTATCTGATATGAGTTATATAGATATAACAACATACTGATTCAACAATATTTCCACTAACAAGTACTACACAACTATAGAAGTCAAAGCTGTTGTTCACTACTATTCAGTATGTGTACTGGCAGATATATTGGAAAAAGCAACAACAGTCTTCATAGCTGTGATGGCTTAGTGGTTAACTGCTCTGACTATAGTGTTTAGGGTCCTGAGTTAAAGATTTGGAAGGGCTATATATTTTGTTGCTAGGCAGAACAAGGACTGTTGGATACAGAGTGGTTAAGCCAGTTTTGAGCAGCTTTAAGTGGGTTTGCATGGGTTTGCATGATAGTAAGTGGTGCTAATGTACATTTAAATGAATAAGTACTTACACCGTGTAAGCTTCACTTACCAGTGCGCAAATCTGCTTAGCATTTATATTGCAGCAATGCTGAAACTTGCTAAGCATGGCTCATCCCTGATAACCAGTGATCACATTCCAGTCTGATAAAATAGCAGGGTAATGACATCTTTAATAAGTGTATTTAATTCCATGTACATAACATGCGTCTATGCCCCGTCATTACAGTAGCAAGGGGTATGAGTCTACTGCCTGGGATACCTGAGTATATATGGCTTGTACAGCACTCTTTTCCATTTAAATGTGTTTCATACATGGGTAGTATCCCAGGTTATATGTAGTCACACTGGCATGTAGTGTATCATTACGTTACTACTGTTAACAGTGCTTTCCCAACTAAGAGAAGATTGCAGATTGTAGTACTGGAACCAAACCTCACTGCATGCAAACATGGACTCTGAGCCTGACTATCGTGTTCTTGGTGTGTGTGCTGTGTGTCATTAAGTATTTGCTACTGGATATTGATCTGACATGTGGATATTAACTGTAGACTACTGTGTGTATAGGACATATCATTGAGGGCTGCTGTCATGTAGTAATGGCATAACTATCAGTGTCAGACATCTATCTGTCAAAACATTCATCCTAATGCATAACCAGTTGGCTAGCTGATGTCTGTCTGTCCTCTGTACAGATGTGCAGATGTCAGGTATCCATCTTGGCAGCTTACAGGCAGTCAATGCTTGACTGACACTGGCATGTCTGCCCAGCTGTGTTATGAATGTCACAGCTAGGAAACCCCACCCTGTATGCAACACATGCCATGGCTACCTCAACTACACTACCACAGTCAACAGAACATGCTTGGGTACAGGTCTCCAAGATAGACACTGACCATGTTATATAATACATTTTGCATATATGTCAATTGGAGCACTTCACTGGCCCTCTGCAAGAGGCGACCAGATGATTGGATGTTGCATTTAACTCTCACCCAGAGGACTACTCACATGGCATCAGTTGATAGATGGCATGCTGACAAATGGCAGGTGGCATGATACCACTGTACCCACATCCCCTGCTCTTCTCATCTGTCCATGGACAATATCCTGGTACACACCAAGGAACACCTGCACCTATGACCCCAGTACTGACAAATGTGTCAGTGTGCATTATTGAGAATAACAGTGTCTGTGTGTTTGCAAACCTGTAATTGATAATACCCTGAGGGCCTTCACACCCACTACACACCCATTGTCATAGTTAGATATGGCTGCTGCTGTAATGGACATTACCTGTACCTTGTTACACTCTTCACCATATGGGCTACCTGGGGCTTGCAGTACCAGCACAACACTGTTGCACAAATGGGTAGATAGGCATGGGATTCCCTCTGAGTCTTGGCAAGTGTGTATATGTGTGCAAGTGTGTTTTTTTGCAGGATACAGCATTCTGAGGCCTCATTCTCCTAATACAATACATCTTGCCATACAGTATAAGGGATAGTGATGTTGCTGACCATAGGGGAGCCATGACAAAGCATCACCCTACTATCCCTGTGGCATGTGCAATAGATGCATATCCCTGTAGTAGCACTCTTGAGATAGACAAGGGGTTGTATTGCAGTCCTGGTCAATGTGTGATTGTGGGTATGTCAGAGGATTATCATGGGTTTCAGTGATTACAATACCCAATGTGGGGTGTGGGTGCTGGGTATACTGTCTTTACACCATGGTACCCCCAGTACATGTCTTAAGGTCCACTGTATGGTGACCGCTGTCACCATCAGCCATGCAGGTAACTGATTACACTATCCAGCCCAATGATACATGTGCTGTTTGCAACTTATCTGTAACAGAATGGACTCACTGACAAGGTAGTTATTACTGATAAATCCAGGTCTCTCAGATGTGTGTATGACTGTTATGTGTTTGTCAATGTGTATATGACAGTATGTCACACTATATATTGTTCATAAACAACCAGTACATCCCCCATTACCATACCGTACAAGGCCTGGTGATGGTCTTCACTTAACACACACACATTAGTAGCAATAAGTAACTAGGTAGGGGTTCTACTCTCAGTGTTGCCAAGTAAGAGTGTGTGTGTGTGAAGGGATCTACTTCAGTTTGTGGAAAATACATGTCCCAGGAGGTCATCTGTCTGAGAGCTGACTGGCAAATGCTAACATTTCAAAGGTATCATCTTATGGAAATTCATTCCATCAAAACTAGTAGTAGATGTGCATATGCCCTCTTCTCCACTGTATAGCTGTAAAGCAATACTTGGGTTGGTATATATAGCTGGGTGTAGATCTTGTGGACACAGCCACCATCATTGCGGTTATCATTGTGTGTATCACCCCGCTTAGTCGGCTGTAATACTGTACAGCTTATGTTAACAGGTTAAGTAGTTGTCAATCACACTATCTGCGGTTATACACCACCTCATACTCTCCAAAGGGTAGGGCTGTGCCACCCACACCAGCACACCTATGTTTACCAAGTCGAGGATTGTACTTCACTGGGAATGGGGACAGATACCCTGCCAGTATCATCGTCAATGACAATAAACTAAGAGACTGATTATTTCCCAATGTGATGTTGTGCCAATTCTGTCTTGGTGGAATTGCATAGGCTAAAATGGGTTCCCTGCAAAAGTACATCCATCCATGTGTACAGTGTTCTCTGTGTATTGCATCAACACCAAAGCCTCTGTGTGTGTGTGTGTTATACAGAAACATGTGGTGTGTACCACCAAGTGCACTTACCATTGTCCACTGTAGAAAGGCTGTTGACATCAGCCACCATGCACTCACCTGTATACACCCCTCAGACCTATCAGGCATGTGGCACATGCAGTAACTGTTATACAGACCTGTGACTTGTGTTTAGCTGTACCCAGGATATGACACAGTCAAGGTGTCACCACAGTGCCATACCCCTTGTAGGAAATGACAGCAGACCAACATCATGTTGACACATAGACACCTACAACACAAACAGAATACATTGTGAAGACCACAATCAGTCAGTGTTAATAACAGCTAGAATGCATCATGGCTGGACAGCTACACATCCTGACATGTAAGCATTAAACTTTAGTGCTGAAAACGTGTTATACAGCATTACATTGGTACACCTTAGTACAGTCACCCTGTGCATCAGAACCACATTAGCCTATCCCTGCATCAATGTTATGGATGACAGGGATATAGCACAGGTATCATCATATGCACAGGGTGTCTTGTGGGTTTGCCAGAGACCTAGGCTGAGCCATTTGGTTGACATCATGTGTTTGTGTGTTAGGGGGTTGCATTATTAATTGGGTTGTGCAGATGTGGTGTGTGTAGTTATGGGGTTGCCCTAGCTGTGTTGGTGATATGTGTGCGTGTGTGTATGCATGCACACAGTTCTGCCATGTGGCTGCCCTATACAGAAGTTTGTTGGACAGCTGCAGACTGTACCTGGCAGGGTGTGTAGTTCACCATCTCTGGCCATGGACATGAGAACTGTGCCTGCCAGGGTTTTTTTCAGTTATTTGACATGCCCATTCTAAAGTATGCAGACAAGCAGTGCTAACCCAGTTCACCTTAGTTAATGCATTCTGCAGGGCATGCAAATTTCTATTTTCATGTACAAGTCAGATGACACACACCAGTGTTTGGGATCACATTTATTAGTTTTGACATACATATCTGTGTACAACTCAGAAATCCACAATTACTACTCCTGCATGATCTGCACAGGGAAATGCTTTTCATTTCTAACTGTTACAGTAGCCCTGACATGGGACTTTCTTGGCAGGTTCACTCAGACACACTCATATATATTCTAATATTCCTCTCCTGCATATTGTACCTTATTTGCTACTGACATCTGTATTACACAGCTGCTGGGAATACTCCATTGTAACACTGGCAGCCTGACAAAGGCATTTATTCCTGACTTTTACAGCACAATTATATATACAGGTGGTACTACCATTACTATAATTTTGATTTCTTACTGCTAATAGTAGGGGGTATGCTGTTCTCACCATACTGCCGATGCAGCCGGGCCAGTTGCTAGGCATGAGCCTCAACATTCTGGGACCTCTCTACAGCACCTGTATGGGGAGACATCACACATTATTCACACCTGCACAGTCACAAGTTGAACTTTTTCCATACTTAGTTAAAGATAAATAAGACTGCATACTTACAGACAGGTGGGGCATCCTGTGCTCGGGCTTCTTGGATCCGCTAGTCCAAGAGTGCACCCCTCCTTGCTTTAGGTCATTATGGAGGTAACGTACCTGCTCACCAGAATGGGTATGCCAGTGGCACTGGTGAGATTCGATGCAAGCTGGTCCCAGGCCTCCGCTTTGTACTGAGAGCTCTGGTACTGGCCCTGCAGCAGCCTGTCGTCATGGTTTTTTACTAGGAGCCCAACCATGACCCTGAACTCCTGGATGCCCCAACGTTGTGCTCGGAAGTGAACACCTTCACTGAAACCAGACATTTTGGCCCTGCTGTGAGAATCCCAAATGGTTATGGCTGTATTCCCGCCTGTGCAGTTTAAATAGGGCAGTTTTCCCCACACTTTTTCTTGATTGGTCGATTTTAATATGCTGAACTATGCTTAGCTCCATGCAAACCCGCATAGCAATGGTTAAACTAGGTAAGCACAGCTGAAAGCCGGTAAGCAATGCTTACACTAGCAAAGCATTGCTTAAATCTATTTTTTTTTCATTAAATTTATAGAGCCAGGCACTAATATTATATAACTTGACAGTCATCTGTGTCACAAAGTGCCATATGGCACTTTCTGAGTGAAGGGGGTGTGTAACATGTGCAGGCACTGCTGACACATGCCCCCTGTGCTCGCTCCGGGTTTGTGCCCATTTAGTCTAAATAGCAACACTCCATCATGCATATGCAAGGCTCGCTGCTATTCTGAACAGATATGAACAACTCATTGCAAGAATAGTCTTATTCTTGCATGGAGCTTCATGAATCCTGGGGTTACTCTGCTCTGGAGACATCCACCCCAACCCAGGCCCCTCTCCCTCT
The DNA here is from genome assembly GCF_019279795.1 of Protopterus annectens. Lineage (NCBI taxonomy): Eukaryota > Metazoa > Chordata > Ceratodontiformes > Protopteridae > Protopterus > Protopterus annectens. The sequence continues at coordinate 367,917,600 of NC_056739.1, read as the reverse complement.
CCCCACCGGCACACACCCCTCAAGCCTGTCCCCACCTCCCCCTCTCCATAAACTTCTCACCATCCCCATCCTCATACACAAAACACATCCCTATCCAAGCACCTAACTATATACTCAATATTCAAAGCCTAACAAACAAAATCACTGGCCTGTACACCTGAATAGCCCATTCCACCCCTCACATTATTTCCTTATCTGAAACCTGGCTAAAGCCACATATCACTAACAGCAAAATACTCCCACCTGGCTATAATATCTTTTGCTCTGACAGAGTCCCAAAAAAAAGAGATGGCATAGCCATCCTCTACTCCAATAGCCTCAACCTCTCACCTTCCAACACACTTATTCCTGAATTCCACCCAGCTGAACTTATCATCCTAAACTGCCATCTAAATCCTCACAATAAATTTGCTGTCTCTTCCATCTATACCCCCCTGGAAATAATCTGCCCATCCTAGAGAATATCCTATCCTGGTTTTCCCACAATATACCCTATGAAACCCCCATCTTAGGAGATGTCAACCTTGACTGGTCCAAACCTAGAACTGACTCTCCTCAACTCAGTATCAACCTACATGGTTTCCACCAACTGATCTCATCCCCTACCCGCCTTCATAAAAACTCATCTTCCAGCTCCACATTCAACTGGATTCTCACTATCTCCCCTGCCACAACCACAGCCCCACTACCTTACCAGACTGCCTTAGTGATCATCTCCCCACCTCTGTCTTAAGTCACTCCACCCAACCTCCCAAACCCCACCTTTACAGAGATTGTCACAACCTCTTTAACTTTAATATCTCCAAATTCAGCTCTATACTTTCCAGTACAGGCTGGTCCATCCTTAGACAATTCCCTCTTGATTATGCTGTCAGTATGTTCAATAGCATCTTCCTGAATACCCTGAACTCCCTTGTTCCCTCTAGGAAGATTAGAATAAAATCAAATTATGTTCCCTGGCTTTCCAAGGAAACTAGGTCCCTTATGCAAAAAAGAAACAGTGCTTGGAAAGCTTGGACCAAAACAAAAGAACTACCCATGCTACTCAAATACAGACAACTAAGGAATCTTGCTAAGAAACAAACTAATAAAGACAACAAGACCTACTATAACTCTACTCAGCTCAATAGCAAATCCAACCCTCAGAGATTTTGGTCTACTCTTAACAAAATTCTTTCTCCAGGCTGTCCCTCATACCCCTCCCCTTACCTAAATCACCGCCTCAGGAAACCGCTACCCTCCTCAATAAACACTTTATTGACACCATCCAAAAACTCATACCTTCCAACTCTAGCAGAACTTCTCTGCCAACCCCTCCCAACCCTCCAAATAAAACTCTCTTCTCATTTCACCCTCTTCTTCTTAAGCTCATACCCTGATCTCCCTCCACTGACAATCTACCTCCTACCTTCCTCAAACTTGCTGCTGAATCCATTGCCTATCCTGTATCTATTCTAATCAATAGATCAATTCAAGAATCCACCATTCCTACCCTATAGAAATCTTTCATCACTATTCCCCTGCAAAAAGGGAGAAACTCCAAAGACCCAGTCAACTACTGACCAATCTCCATCCTGTCCCCCTCTCTAAGATACTTGAAAAATACATTCACTCACAGCTTCTTAACCACCTCCTCCAGCATAACCTTCTCACTCCCACTCAGCACAGTTTCCTTCCTAACCACAGCATAACTACTGCCCTCCTATCCTTCACTCTTACCATCACCGAGGCCCAAGATAACAATAAACTCATATCCTGTCTCTTCCTAGACCTTTCCAAAGCTTTCAATATAGTCTCTCATCCTTTACTGCTATCTAAACTTGCTAATCTCAACCTATCTTCCACTTCCCTTACCTGGTTCTCTAGTTACCTATCCTGCAGGCAGCAGTCTGTTAAATGGTTCACATCCTTGTTTCCATTCATTCCTGTCCCAACCGGAGCACCACAAGGTTCCATCTTGGGTCCCCTTCTGTTTAATGTGTTCACCAATGATCTTTATACATCTTGTAAACAACCCTCCCTCATCCAATACACTGACAACTCTACACTCATCTCCATCTCAAACAATATCTCTGAACTCTATACCCTAACCCAACATGCCTTTCTATCCACTGAACAGTGGCTGTCTGATAATCTACTTATCCTTAACCCCAAAAAGACCAAACTCTTATTCTTTTTTTCCACATTATCTTACTCACCATAAATCCACCTTTGCTATTATATCTTCTAACAATACAATAATCCAACCCGATACCCCACAAAACTCTTGGAGCCATCATTGATGATGAACTCAAATTCAACCTGCACTTTCTCCAATGCATAAAAAAACACACACCAGAAGCTAGGGTTACTGTATTGCAACAAAAAATTCTAACCCCCCCCCCACTGCCAGACTCTCCCTAGCACAGGCACTCATTCTTCCCTCCCTCCTATATGCTGCCCCATTCTTACCAACATTCACGCCACAACCCCCAACAAACTTCAACAAACTTTCCATAAAATAGCTAGATTTATCACAAACTTTCCATAGAATGGACACAACTGCATTGCACTAAACTCTCTCCAATGACTAGAACTCCCCCAACAACTCCAGCTATCACAATTTCAAATGTTACACTTCATTCTATACAAACGTTCATCCTGTCCATCTCTTTCATCCTTGGTCTCTACCTATTCTCCAGCTCGAACCAGCAACTACTTGACATCTATCAACCTCAGAAAACAGTAGGCAAACTTCTATATAAATACTCTGTTGCCCATGCTTGAAACAAACTTCCCTTAGGCATACGTTCCATCACCCACCCATTACCCTTTAAAAATGAACTAAAACTTCATCTACTCAACTCCAAAACTTGCCCCTGTCAAGATCCAACCTAGGCTCCCTACACCCCATATATGTATCTAAATAATTCTCTCACCTTTCACCTAGAACCCTATATATGCGGGTACTTACTAAATTCAATCAATCAACGATGATGGACAAAATTCTTATGTAAATATATACTTATCTGTAAAAAATATTATGTGTATATTGCTTTGTGCATGCATTCTACTTTGTTACTTCTACTTGTATAACAATTTTTTTTTAATTTCTTTTTGTCTCAAATATTTTTATTTACTGTAAACTGTTTGTGAATGGAGCGTCTCTCCTCGAGTCTCCACTGAAAATGGGCCACAAGCCCAGTTGCACCAACCAGGTTAACAATGTCAATAAATAAATAAATAAAATACTGTTGTATCCCTCTGACACCAAACTTCCAAAAAAATCTGGGATTTAAACAGATTGAATACTCTGTGTCATGGACCTTGTTTTGGCATGGGTGATGTTATATTGCAGATTGTACATATTTTGTGATTTCCATATGGGCATCATCAGTCAGGGCTCCAGGTATTCTGCATAACCTGCACCACTTCAGGGATATGGGTACACTAGGGGGTTGGGGCAGGTGTATGTATTGTTTGTTTCTATAGTTATGTGAGAGCACCACTGTGCCTGTACTAACCCATTAGGTGGCCATGGGATTGTCACCATGCAGAAAGCAACACTACAGATGACGTAAATGTCTTCTGTGGAAATTATTGGCACTACTTGGCTACTGTAAAAATGCAGGCTTTTAGCCCCAGTGCTTTTTATTATCTGGCAGTTGATGGAATGATGACCTTCCTTTTGATGTTTCCACTAGCCAAGGAGATTTGGGCAGTGCCTTTAGTTATATGACAATATATAGCTCCCAGCACTTCAGGGAAGTGAGTAAGATCATACAAGCTACACACAGCTGGAGCTGTCTCCTCTTCCATATTGCTTATCCCCACATGGTAGTGATTTGTTAAAGAATATCTTTAACAGTCTACAGAAAATAATTGCAGGTTGAATAATAAAAGAAACACATAGCTTTGTATCTCAGGGTATAGTAAGTCCATGCATTTCTCTAGTTTCTGAGTGTGGGCTGTACAGGCCAGCCAATGTTACTAGGATGTCAAAATCTAAGAAAGGCAACCCAGTAGCTCCTGATGTGTAAAATGCTGGGATGTCATCCTCAGCCAGTGCTGGTTTTATTGGCATGTGAGCCACATCGTTTAGCCAGGGGGACTGCCAGCTAAACTCAATAGATTCTGCTACACTATCCTCACCAACACTGCTTCAATCAGTATTGTTCCAGAAATGCTGAAATTGTTTGCTATAATCAGACTCACCCTCCTGTGTGACTTCATGCCTGACCAGTGAAAATCATAACCTGCCTTTCCCATACTTATTTGCATGTCATTATGCACTATTAAGGCAGATTAATGTGAGTTTGTGAATCACTACTAAAATGATTGGGAAGAGGCATTCTCTGGTGAAGAATTTATTTGCTAAATTTTAAATGGCTCCTTGAATGTAACAGTATTAGTTTTGTATAAACATGTATAAAATAGGACTGTGACACAGAATGGTGTTATCAGTTCATGCATTCATTTATTCTGCGATACACACTTTATCCAGTTCAGGGTGATGTAGGACTTTGAACCTGTCCTATTTCTCATTGGACATAAGGGAGGGAAAGGAAATCCTGCATAGATCCCTAGCCTATCAGAAAATGCACCTAAACACTCAAGCCCATGTGGGATGCACTCGTGGACAATTTGGAGGATCACTGACTTACACTAAGGCACATCAGTGTTATGCCCCCAATTAACACTCAGACAAAGGAAAGAGAGGCAGGCTTACAGTTGGTACCCCAGCCAGAAAATGAACTGCAAAATGAAACCGTGGAGGCACTAGTACTATCTACAGAGCTACAGTGCCACAGTGGCACACAATTATTTTATTGATGAGGTTAATTTTAGTGAATCATAGTACTAATTATTCAAGACATGTTTAAATGTCTTCCTAAAGTTGTGTAAATGAATGAATTATGAAGTAGAGAATATATGACTGTGGGATTCAAGAACCATAGGCAGCAATGTCTGGAATAAACCCCTGCCACTTTGCATAGTTAAGTGGTAGCAGAGATACATCAGTATGATACACAGAAGTCCTAATACCAACAATACCTCAGAGTGCAAATTGGTGTTATGAATACAGCACTGAAGAATGCAAATGAGTCATCTGTTATTTTATGTCCTGTAAAAAAGTGATATGTAACAGTAATGTGCCATTTGGCCAGAGTAATTCAGTTGCCCTTTTTCCTTCTACTCCACGTTTATTTTTGCTAAAATGCATGCATCATGGAGGTAAGCTATGCCTCCACAACCTAACACTATCCAACTTCTTCCTTGCAGCAGCTGTACTACATAGTCTGCTCAGTGATTGTTTATTTTATGACACACCACTGGACAATTGCGCAGGGGTGGGTGGTGCCAGCTTGATTGACATCCCAATGGTTTAAGTGAAGTATCCCGAAGTGTTTAAGATTGTTAATGTATAAAAAACAAACTGTAGTCTCTGGCATTACTGACTTAATGTCAGTGTAAAATGGCCAAACACATCTAGTACTGGGGCTTTCACCTCCCTGCACTCCCTGCTTTAAACCATTTCAAGTGTCTTACAGTCCTTTTGTGAGATGGTTCTTATGCTATCTACTATTTTTTATCTCATGAACATTCCCTTCTTAAAAATATAAGATGTCTGACATTATAATGTCAACTCACATCATACAGTGGGTGGCACTTGCTACTTTGCATCCTGGTGTGTCCTAATATAACCAATTCACAGTCTGCTGTGTGTACCACGGGGTTAGAGTGACCTAAGAAAAGGCACATAGCACTGTAGTAATGCAGCATTATGCAAAACAGCTATATTGTACAATATATTTATGAACAGCTCTGGTTATGACGTGCTGACATGGTATTTCAGACCACTTTTGTGTGGCACCAGTAGTGCTACACTATGTACAAGTGCGGCTGAATTCTTGAACAGCTCTGGTTATGACATGTGTGAACATGGTATTTCAGACCACTTTTGTGTGGCACCAGTAGTGCTACACTATGTACAAGTGTGGCTGAATTCCCTGCATATTGGACACTAAGGTTAGTAAAACAGAGTTGGAATGGCAGTGCCTCCGGACAGCAAATATTCAATTTAGGCACATGGAAAGTGACATAGTGTAGCATCACAGATAAAGTACAATTATAATTAAGAGAGATTGGAAAATCATGCCCCTAGATGCTAACCATTAATATTACTTCATACACAAAGTATAAGGGGCACGTTATTTAAATTATTATAGTGTCGCACATGTAAGGATATACTGCTTGAGCTTTCTGTACAGTGATAACCTTTTCTTCAGGGAAGTTCAATCAGTTATATATGGGGGTGACCAGCACTGTGCCACAGGGGACAAATAATACATTTATTGTGTAGGCAGGCAATACTTTGTAATGAAGTCTGTGGAAGATATGAGTTGTACAATACAGTATGTCATGAAAAGATTCCTCGTCAGTCAGTAAGTCACTTGCACTCTTTGTGCAAACGTTGCTCATGTTAGGGGACTAATACATAAGGTGCATCCTTGATGACCTTATTAAACAGAAAATATGACATAATGCAGACATACAGGGTCCGAGTGAAGAGAGGAAGAGTCAGCAAACAAAGGAGAGTAGTAGTGCTGAAACTGAATTCATCCTCAAGCCTTGGTGAGTACCTTTGCGAGGTGGACCCTGTTTTCACAAAACCTCCCCAAGGTGACACTGATATATAGACTGCATTTATATAGCATATATCATGGACAGAAGTAGGTCAAAAATTAGAAGAGATAGTTAGGTGCACAAGACCCAGAATAAAAAAAGTGCCCAATCCTGGTAGGCGTACTGGTGCCAGGACTGGAAAAAAATGACAGTGTAGAATCCTCAAAATATGGAAACATTCCTACAATGGGGCCAGGCCAGGCCCAGGGTGAGGATGCCCCCCTGTTCTAGAATGAAGTAGCAGTCCACAAAAATCACAAAAACTGATAGGTGCAAGAAAAACCATAAAGACGATAAGAGTGGACTATTGAGGATAGGAAAGAGCTTATGTACTGTTACTATTATGCAAAAAGCCCAGAATTTCTAGACACAAGATATACAAAACAATTAAGAGAGAAATTAGAGGGAAGAAAAATACTTTCGCAAGAAAAATTGTCTATAGCTTCAAATGAAAATTTGTGTTCACTAACACAACAGATTTGTGAAAAACAGTGTATAGATCAAGAAACTTTGATCTGTTTAGAAAATGAAGCATCTGAGGAAGTGCAAAAATATGAAAAATAAAACCTAGAGATATTTGAAAAGTATAAAAAAGAAATAGAGACATGGGAAAGAAAGAGAGATTTGATATGGTGCAATATTTATGCAAAGGAGAAAGTCAAATTAATCAATATAAAGAAGGCAGCCCCAAAGATATTTGAAGAGAAATACAGGCAAAGGTATCCACATATGGAAAATCTCACAATAAAAAAATATCACAACGATGGAATGTAGAAAAGAAGATTATTAATGTAGAAGTTAAAAAAAATAGAAGTTGAAGTTATGGAGTGACTGCGAAGTGAAGGATTTGGTGAAGAAGGTCTAACACAGGTTGCATCACAGCATGATGAAGTGATTCCCCAAAGTAAGGAGAAACAGGAAGATTAGGAGACATCTGAAAAAGGAATATGGACATGGAAAAGGAAAATAAATTTGATATGGTGTAATAATTATGCAAAGGAGAAAGCAAAACTAACCAGTACAAAAACAGCAGCACCAAAGATATTTGAAGAGAAATACAGGCAAAGGAATCCAGACATGGAACACTTTACAATACAAAAAATAAGAAGACAAAGAGGAAAAGTAGAAAAGGAAATTAGTAATGGAGAACTTAAAGAAATAGAAACTGAGGTTATGGAGTATCTGCAAAGTGAAGGATTCAGTGTAGAAAATTGATTGCAGAAAGCACCACAACAGGATAGAGCAAAGGATATCCAAATTCAGGGAAAACTAATGGAACAGGAAGCAATTGGTCAGGTGCCATATGAAGATATTTTGAAGCCTTCCACAGGAAACCAATAAAAACATTAACTTGAAGCTAGACAGCAAGGACAGGAACAAGAAACTGTGAAAACTCTGATGCAGTCAATGTTGTGGAGTGATAGATCAGTGAGTTCCCATATGGCAAAGCATTGGATAGCACAGGATGAAATTGAAGAGAAGGTGCCACAGGAAGATGCTATAAAACTTTCTATAGAAAGCCCACAGGAAATGGAAAACAAGGGATGTGCCCTCAGTTTGGAAGAAAATGAGCTAAGGGAAGGGCTGCTTGAATTAATAGACATATTAAAATCAGTGAGAGAAATAGACTGCAGAAGGTCAATAAAACCCAAAAAGTCAGAAGTCTGATAAAAGAAATGAATGTAGTAATTAGGACTGTCCATAGAGATCCATGTGATATAACAGAAGTAAACAGGATATACTACTGTGCTGCTAAATTAATAACTGATAAAGTTCTACCACAAGAACACAGGGTAGCGAGGGAAAGGAAGGGGAGAATTCGAATACCATCATGGAAGTATCGAATAAAGAAAACTATAAAGCAGTTAAGACAAGAAGTGTCACTGTTAGAAGACTATAGAAGAGGGAATAGATCAACAAAAATACTAAGAAAGATAGATGTGATAAAAGCAATGTGCAGTATTAGAACAGATCTATCATGCACTATCACAAATAACAAACTAAAAATTTCAGCACAGGTGGAAAAACTTAGAAGATACACAGATAAATATAAAGGAAAAGTACAAACTAAGCAATTTGTTGATGACCCAAAAAAGTTTTATAGAAAATTGGGAAACAAGGTAAAAGGAATTGAAAGACCGCCAAAAAAAGACGAAATAGATACATTTTGGAGAAGTATCTATGAAGATCCTGTGGAACATAACAAAGATGCTAAATGGATCGAAGAAGTAAAAGAAAGAATAAGAAGTTTAAAGGTGCAGGATATGAAATGGGATGAAGTAACAGCCAGAGAGATTGAAACAAAGTTAAGAAAAGCCTCTAACTGGAAAACCCCAGGCCCAGTTGCAGTACCTAACTTTTGGTTAAAAGTATTAACATCTTTGTACAAAGATTTAGCCATGAGTAAGAACTATTTATATGCGCACCCCAAACAGACACCAACCTGGCTACAACAAAAATAATGCTCCTACTTAAGAGTGAACCTGCAAACTACCCTAAAAATTATAGACCAATAGCTTGCCTTCTGAAGATGTATAAATTATACAAGGGAACTGATGCTGACAGAGTTTATAGTCATTTAGAAGAAAACTCAATTATGGTAGTGCAACAAAAGGGCAATAAAGGAAAGCCATATGGAATAAAGGATCATCTGTTGTTAAAGTCATACTGGAGAACTATAAAAGGGGGAAGAATTTAAGTATGGCATGGATTGAATATAAAAAAGCATTTGATAGTATCCCACATTCGTGGATAAAAAAGTGCTTAAAAATGTTTAAGATACACCCTACACTGATTGACTACATTACAGTGACCATGAAACAGTGCCATACCACTTTGCAATTAAGCCATGATAAAGGACAGATTGTTATCTCAGGGATAAAAATTCAAAGGGGGATATTCCAGGGTGACTGTCTGTCACAGTTGCTACTCTGCAGTGCCATTAACCCATTAAGCTGTGTACTTAACAGCTTAGGCCATGGCTACAATTTGGCTCATAGTAAACAACAAAGTGTAAAGATTTCTCATCTTCTCTTTCTTGATGATTTAAAACTGTATAGCTCTTCAGATGAGGAACTGAAAGCACAGCTGCAGCTAGTCAAACTTTTTCAGATGATATAAGAATGTCATTTGGTCTTGATAAGTGTGCAAAAGCAACCTTTAAAGCAGGAAAACTGTAGCACTAGGAAAACATCAGTTTGAGACAAGAATGTGATATAAAAGAACTTGAGTAAAAGGGAGTGTATAAATATTTGGAATTGATGAAGGATCAACAATAAAACATGAACAAATGGGAATAAAATTTAGTAAGGAATACTTTAGAAGACTTAAATTAATTCTGAAAACAGTGTTGACATCTAGGAACAAAATCCAAGCTATAAACCAATTTGCTCTTCCTGTCCTAACTTGCAGTTTTGGAGTGATTAACTGGCCCCAAAACATGTTGCATAGATTAGATAGGACAACAAGAAGGATGCTTCATGTTCACCAAATAATTTATAAAAATCAGTGCATACCAAGGTTATATATTCCCTATTCTGAAGGAGGGATGAGCCTCCTTGAAACTGATTACATGTATAGATCTGCAATTGTGGGACTCCACATATATCTGCTGACCTCACAAGACCAAAATGTAGTGAAAGTTTTGAAACATGAGGAGAATTAATCTAAGATACCTTCTCTGCTTGATTTAGCAGAAGCATATCAGCATCAAGCAGGAATGGAAATCAAACCAGAAGCAACTGAATGTGCCAAAAACAAAAGAAGGAATATAAAATGAAGGACCAGCTGAGAAGGCAATAAATGTAGGAAAAACATAAATATAGTTGCAAGTATGCAAAACGTCTGGAAGAACATCATGTTGATCAAGAACAAATGCAGGAATGGTTAAGGAGAGGCGAATTTAAACCAAGAGATGAAAGGTTAATATTGGCAGCCTAAGATAGTGGGCTACGTACATGTTGGTCTACAAAGTCCATCGAATATGTGGGAGAAACAGACAAATGTAGGTTTTGTAAAAGTGAATTGGAAACAGTCGCACACCTTCTTGCTGGTTGTGACACACTAGCGGCAGAAGGACTGTATACTGAAAGGCATAATAATGCGGCAAGACTGTTGCACTGGAGATTGTGCAAACGTTATGGTACTGAAGTGGCTGAAAAACACTGGAGACATGAGCCACAAAGCATCATAGAAAATGATGAAGTTTATATCATGTGGGATCACCCATTGCCAACAGTTCAAAAGACAGATGATAGAAAACCAGATATAGTGGTCCAAGAAAAGAAGACAAAAGTAGCATTGATCATTGAAGTCACTACACCCAGGGACTGCAGTGTTTGGGTCTATATTATTACAAGGAATGATCAAATGATTGAAAGCTGTTATATCAACCCCTAAACGTTGAATCACCAAAACAGCAAATGGACAGAACAGTGATTTTTTTTTTTACATGGAAAAAAATTGCTGGTCTCAAAAAAAAAAAAAAAAAGAACACTAAACACTAAATAAAGTGGGGGGCTGTGCCCCCTACACCCCCTACTTAAATATACCAAATCCGAGCTCACACTACAGTGGAGGAAACAGTACAACCCAGACAATGGCCCAGCAATTTTTTTCCCTGGGAAAAAAAATCGCTGTTCCGTCCGTTCACTGTTTTGCCGGTTCGATGTTTAGGGGTCGATGTAACAGCGTTCAGTCATCTGATCGTTCGCTGTTCTAAAGTAGACCCCAGTGTCTTGCATACAGAGAGACACAAAACCATAAAATATCAGGATCTGTATGCAGCAACAAGAGCAATGTGGAAGAAAGATACCCAGACAATTCCAATAGTAGTAGGAGCAACAGGTCTTATAAAAAAGAATCTACAATGGTATTTAGATATGTTACCAATCCATGTAACCCTGTATAAATTCCAGAAAATGTAATTATTGGGCACATTGCGGGTTCTACAAAGAGCACTTTGGGCTGACATCAGATTGAAATAATACTAATTTCATGAACTTTAATCCTACTTTGACTTAGGAATGGGCTCCATTCCCATCGTAGTATTTGAAACCCAAAAGATTTGGAGAAATAAAAAAGTAAAAAAAACAGACATAACACATTTTGTTATCTGTTTCACCATAACATATTGTGCTATCTAAAGATCGTTTCTCACTGTCATGAAGACGCTCCAGTATAGTGACATACTGTGACACAAATGTTGATTCCAAGTAATAATGGCACTGACTGATATTTATACAGTGTTTTACTTGTCTTCCTTGAACCACTATAATGACTGTAATACAAGATATGCTGCTACTAAAACTGGGTCACAAAAGAAAAAGATGGCTTTTAGTATGAGTAAAGCCAGAAAATCAAAAAACAAAAAAACAAACCAGAAAAAAGAACAAAATTTGACCCACACACCTGACTTATTAAAAGAAGGAATTAAAATACCTATCTCACTGTCACTATAGCATGGATTTTTAAACACTTCGTCATGTGTGCTCATGTGCGTGTGTTTTTGGGTGGGTGGGTTTGTCTGTGTTTTCTGCTTTGTTTTTGCACAACAAGCCAAGTTTACTCAGAAAAGTATGATTACACCTGAGCAGATTAAACTGATAAGCATTTACTAGTAACTGGAATTAAGCATGATGTCAAAGGATCATCATTTTTAAAGTAACTTGAATGAAACATGATGTCACAGGATCATAATTTTAAAATAACTGGAATGAAGCATGATGTCACAAGATCATTTTTAAAGTGTTTAATGAATTTGGAGGCATAACAAAAGAAAAAAGATCAGTAATTGTATGGTTAAATATTAAAATATGCTTTAAATTTAAATAACTACTTGATACTTCCCGTAAGTATAAAGTTGCCCTGCTATTACTCCTACTTGGTCAGTATTATTGCTTGTCTGCACACTCCATTGCAGTTCTCATCTTCTCATCTGCCTTTTTCTCAGTTTGTCTCAGGGTAATTGCTTATTCTAAGGTGCTAACATATCATGATCTTTTATTTGGATAAAAGGCATGATTCTCCCCATAGGATGCTGTGCCTTTACATGTCTTCAGAAAGAATTACATCAAACAATTATTTTCAATGAATAACAAAATAAGTTTTCTGTTTTTAAGAAGCATTTCTTTAATGATGATAAGTAGCTGTTGTCATAACAGTGCAGGCTAGATTGTTCTCATTTAAGAAATGCTGCTGCGTGGTGAGGTTTCATAATACCACTTATATAACCTTACTATTTTAGACCCTTGGTCTCCAAAACATCAAGTCAGACTAAAGGGAACCACTGACATCATTGCTATATATTGAAGTAAACCACCTTAAACAGCATATTCACCAAATACTAGGATGGGAGAACTTGTAATATCCAGTGTTACAATAACTACTGTATACTTACTATGCATTATACTATACTCTCACCAAAGTTAGTATTATTTCATATTCCATGGTTTTTCTATAGATGTAACATTATACCTCTATTTAATGATTCCTAATGCATATTAATGTAAACCATATGAAATGTTAATTGTACTATGTTCTGCCTGTTATATCTATAATAATTGTTAAAGGTATGTTAAACATTGTCAGCTCTGTAATGCTTGTGGAGTTTTTCTCCTCGGGCCTCCACTGAAAATAGGTTTCTGACCCAGTGGATTTTCCCGGTCAATAAATGTTAATAAAATAAATAAAATAATAAATGTTATTTTTTGATAACGTCTCTGTGGTAATGCCAAACTCTTTCCAAGAAACAGTGAAGGTAAGTATAACAGTATTTATGTTTATTTACAGAAATCATTGAGGAGTCAACAAAACTTGTGATCTGTCACTTGGTTTGATGATTATGTTGTCATTATTACTTGGGGTGAAGGCAGGATTCAAATGAATATAATTAGTTGACATACTTGATTGATCAGTGCTGTTACTTGCAAATGCAGTAAATTGCATCTAAAATTGTCGGTACTTGTCTGATATGCTGAATGTGCAGAAGGCTGCATTTTCAACGTTGGCAAACTTTGAATATCTGTCATACTCCAAGTTTGAAAGTTCCACTCAATTCCCTTCCCTTACACACACACACACACACACACACACACACACACACACACACACACACACACACGCACACACGCACGCACACACACACACACACACACACACACACACACACACACACACACACACACACACACACACACACACACACACACACACACAGACACACATTATGTAGCAGAGTATATATCATGCAATGTTCCAAATACAGAGTGGCTATTACTTGTGGTCTCTGTGCAACTTCCAGTTTGTCTTTATGTCCCCTCTGCACTTACAGTTTTACCTTTAGGAGTACTTTTATTACCAGCTGGTGGCGACACTGTGCAGTGTGTACATTACAGATTGTGATGCATAAAGAATAAAAATGTTTCCTTCATGACAATGGCCAGTATGAATTTTTAAGCAATATGTAGTGAGAAAGGGGGTTTACATTGGAGGTCTAATGACAGAAATAGCTTTGGGTGTAGCTCTATGTGATCATCCTGGACTGTTCGCATCAGATTTTTAATTATTGCATACAGCCAGTGCAACTAGTTTGAAGGAATGAAGTTAGATTTTAGGAGTTAGCATTGATTAATGTTTTATTGCTTTAGCTGCCAGTTACAATGAGATAAATCAATGTTAATTTCATTGTATTACAACAACATTGATTTCCAATTAAATAACAGTCTAAGAGGGTTATGACTTTCGAAAAGCCTTTAAGGAAAAAAAAAACCCTGAAGGGTATTTCAGAGTGATACCATCTACAAGATTAGATTTCTTTTTTCAGACTGTTAACATTAAATGAAGAATATTGCAGGTAGTAACCACAGGTTAATCAATCTTCATGAAAATGAGTCACTCAGGATAGACTGATAAAATTAAAAGATGTGATTTATGTTTGAAGAGCTGTTTAGCAGACTATTAATTCTGTGACTATTAAACATAAATCCAGATTTAGGTGTTGCACTTATCTTGCTAATAGTGATTAGAGAAATCTACACCAGTACTATTTTATATCAAGACTTGATTAACAAAGCTTTTTCATTAGCAAGTCTCACAAAGAAACTGTTGAGCCTGCAGCTGATAAAGAAAATAAAGTATTTTACAACTACAGCAAAAATGAAATGGTATCCATATCTGGCCAAAGGTTTACTCCAGGATGAATGCCATGTGATTTTTTTTATGTAAGTAATAAAATTTAAATTAATGAATTAAAGCTAAATGCATTTAAAACTGTAATCCCCCAGCTGCCTGTGAGCTGATGTATGAGGCTTAGTGGTGCAGTTATTATAAAAAAAAATCTGTCTCTTTTCTGAAACCCACTACCATGTAAGCAAACACTACAAAAGTAAATGGCATATCATTGTTTCCTTTATCGAATTCTGATTGCTTTTTGTATTCCCTTTAAAACGTCTTTAGTTTTGTTCTTCTCCCTTTCCTAATTAAGACATAGCTAATATTAGTAACACTTAGATTCCTGTGCTTAACATGACATATGACAGTCAATACAAATGATTTGTCAGTAGGAACATGGCAGTTTAACTGCTTCCCTGTTAGCTTTGGAAGCTCATCTGTTTCAGAGATGATACTGTTCAGCAATTGCCATTTTTCACAGGCTCACAGCTTGTGCCCTTTTTATGCATGCAGATGTCTACTTCTCCCACCGTTATTGTATCTATGTATTTGTGTGTGTTGGGGGACAAAGATTCCCACATGGAGTACAAGGCGACATCCTCCTCCAAACACATTGTTATAACTTTGTGTATAATGTTACTAAGGAGAATTGTGTTCACAATCATGTGATGGACAATTTTGACTTTCAGATAGTTTCAGAGATTCCTAAGTGAAACAACTGTAATGGATGGCTGAGGTCAAGAATGTTTTGTAAATTCCTTAGGCTTAATTTTAAAGGTTTATGCAACATACAATGACTTTGCACACATCATGATATAGTCTCTAGAAAGAAAATACATATAACTTTTACATGGAAAAGTTAGCTTATATTACTATTTCCATCTGTTTCCTGAATGACCGATATAGATACAGTATAATTATGTTCATTTACTTTTGTTTTGCTCAATTTGCAAAGCTGATTTTTAATATGGAAAAACATCCAAGAAGTCATGTAATTTATCAGTGTAAGTGCATTGTCTTTTTACTGATTTATGGGGAACTTTGTATGGTTGTAGAAATAATTTGCAAAATACTATGGGCACAAGCCTTAGAAACCTCATAAAAAAGGAGAATGTTATAACTAACTATAATTGAAGAAGTTCAGAGCTGACCCAGCCTCTTCATCTTCAAATCAGACAAGATTGTTTGAGTCTTTTCTAAGCTAATTTTTGTCTGTCATTTATGTGCTCTCACTGTAAGTAACTCTAAAATGCACAGTGGTCTCACACAGACAGCAGTCCTATTGTATATAGAACATGAATGTTTGATTTGCAAATAAGAGATTACAATCATTTGTGTTAAGACAGTCAAAACTGAATCAGCTGCTTTGTCATCACATGCAGGGTAAGTATGTTAATATGACTCTACATTAGGGTTACCACCTGTCCCACTTTGCGAGGAATAGTCCCTCTTTGGGCAGCTGCATCCTGCAAAAAAATTGGAAAAATGGCAAATGTCCTGAGATTTTAGGACAAACATATTTCCTATATTTTATGTAATAGTTGCATAAAACAGTTATTCTGTATCTGAAACAACTCAATGTTTTAAGAAACAGAATAAGCAACTAAAATGCTACAAGAATAAGCTTTTATTTAGGCAAAAAAAGTGAAGTTTTGTCCTTTGTACTGGCTGTGGGTATGTTTTGCCCTGCAAAATCAGACGTTTGTACCAAAAATGTCCCACTTTGGGCATTTGAAAAGGTGGCAACCCTATTCTACATATAAAGCTCAAAGTTCAAAAATCAAACTTCCTTCATGAGTGCATAATTCTAGATGGATTTTGATGGATTGTTTTAGTAAGAGGATGAATGAGGTGCTAGCTGGTAGAAAAAGAAGGTACTGTACCGTTAGCATGGGCCTAACATCCTCTATACTTGCACAAATATACCTACTTCTGAATATGTTTGCCAGGCAGAGTTGAATATTTGGCTTTCAAAATATTCCCCACTGTCCTTTCTAGAAAGCTGTTTTCACTGGTTATGCAGACTGATGGTGTCAGCACCAATGGTCCAGCTGATAATGTCTGGTGATCCAGTAAATATAGGTTATAAGTAAGTCATTGACAAGTCGTAAGCAGTCTCCAGATCTTTCAAGCCTAGCCAAAGATCTCCATTCAAAATGTCCTTCTAGCCTCAAGAAGGGCAAGACAAGATAGACTAGGAGAGAA
Source organism: Protopterus annectens (assembly GCF_019279795.1). Classification (NCBI taxonomy): domain Eukaryota; kingdom Metazoa; phylum Chordata; order Ceratodontiformes; family Protopteridae; genus Protopterus; species Protopterus annectens. Next base: position 367,900,560 of record NC_056739.1, on the reverse strand, counting down.
TTTAGAGCTGCCCATCCAGTTATCAAATATATACCTTGAAGGCGGCAAGCGTGTTACTATGTTTGGCATGAAGTGGAAATTTGTTCCAGCGAGGATGGATATGTTGGGATATGAATCTTTCCACACCAATGTGTCTTACCAGTTTATCAATGAAGGTATAGTTCTTTTTACCAAGTATATAATGTAGCATTAGTTTTGCAAGGGAACAGGAGGTCAAATAAGGTTGGATATTTCATGGCATGAAAGGCTAGACATAGATCTCCAAGGAGGAGTCTGTAAAAGATTGTAAGAGCCTGTAAGAGATTGAGTACAGTGAAAGGGTTTCAGCAATAAAAACAAGCAGAACTCCATAACATCAGGTGTTTTATTAAAACAACAAACTTTCGGATAAGCTATCCTTCTTCAGTGTAAGGCATTGAAGAAGGATAGTTTATCTGAAAGCTTTGTTGTTTTAATAAAACACGTGACGTTGTGAAGTTCTGCTTGTTTTTATTGCTGAAGCTGTTTGTTCTGTGGCTCTCCACTTTACCATCTTTGTTCACCTTATTTAGAGACATACAGTGAAAGGGTTGCCAGTCCCTCCTGATGGCCTAATTTAACCAGGCATGTTGATGATACATATGGAGGTATACAAGAAATGGCTGCATTTATGAGGACTACATTGAGGATATTGAGACCATTAGTAAGATGGTTAACTTTTTGTGAAAGTTAACATTTATAATGTCAAGAAAGTGCTGGGCATGTTGATAATTGTCAGTGTAGGTCAGCCAGTTTATTGACGGATAGTTGAAGTTTCCCAGTAGAAAGGTTTTGGGTTTATGAGAATTTCAGCTAATGCATTAAGATAGTTATTGTGCTCAGAAGGGGATATAGGGGGCATTCTATAGCTAACTATGAGGTGGTAATTAGTCTTGTTTGTACTTCTAGGACTTAAATGTGGTGTCCTAAGGAATTTGTCATGAGGTGATGATATCTTTGACAAACACCAATACTCCCCCCACCATCATCAGTGGGTCTGAAGACATGATGGGCATTATACTGCAGAATAGAGGGAGTGTTTTCATTGCTCTGAAAATATGTTTCTGCAAATATATATGTATATATATATATATATATATATATATATATATATATATATATATATATATATGTGTGTGTGTGTGTGTGTTCAAGTTGCAGGAAAGCCTTTTGTTTGGGCATTTTTTGTTAAGACTCCTAATACTGAGTAGAGCCATACTAATGTGTACCAAATTAAAATTTATTAGATTGGAATGTCCATAAGCTGGAATCTGAGTTTCATATCTGTCCACCTTTATATGTCAAATAAAGTTGCTCAGTACACAATGTTACTTCTTTTTCTTATTAACGCGTTATGATAGGAGATGCAAGATCATGCAATATGTTGGGTTCGGCACTATACAGAGCTGCATGCTTCATTCCTTCTCCTTAGAAGGATATTATATATCCTTTTATCTGTGTGTCTAGATTAATTTAACTTTGCTCATTTTGCTCTGAGAGTAACCTAAACATTCTGTGTTCCTAAACTATGATGTTAACATTACATGTGAGAGGGTATGCTTTCATAGAAAAGTACAAGCAAAGCATGAATATAATGAAGCTTTAGTAAAGTGATTATATGAACTAGCAGAAACTTGTTGGTTTAACGACATAAAAGATGAACAAATGGGTGACACCGCTTTTGGAAAACTAGACACTGGAACATATGTAACAGCATCACATCTGATATTATGTGACAAATGTCACTTGTGACAGGCAAATTTACATTTATACAAAAGTAGCCAAAGCATATTAACAAATTAACAAACATTATGCTTTACATATATTGCTATATATCATAGAACCTAAGCAACATTACATAAATGATTCAATTCCTTCCCCTTTTTTAAACAAGAAACATCTTTATTAAACCATCACTTATGATATAGGCAATCATACATTTATACAAATGAAAACAAACCACACCGACATAAAACTAGTTGCAAGAGTTTACATCACAAGCTTTACTGACACACTCCCAGTTGCAAACATTATACATCTGTTATAATCTACCCAATCATTTTCAGTCAAACATTATTGTTTAAAAAAAAGGATTCTGTTCAAGGGGCATTTGACTGGTGGTACATGAAGAAATTAGTAACTTTACTGTACTTATCAAGTACAAAAGTATAGGAATGAAGGACTAACTGTGCTGAAGTTTCACACAAACTGGCCAGTAAACCTAGAATTGTTGCTAATGACGGACTGGTATGTAACACTCTGGGTCTCTGTGAATGAAAAGAATTATATGTAGACACCACTTCATGGCCCATTGCATAGTGAACTGCATTTACCTGGATTTCATTTGTTTCTTTATCTAGCTTGGTTACCACACAAAATTGTCTGAACCTCAGTCTCCACACAGGCCAGCTAAAGGGTTTTGAGTCATCATATGGCTGAAGAAATTTGATTTTTCTCAGCTAAACTGTTCTGATCTGGTACAATGAGGACTTTGTGAAGTAAGCAGAGTTATCATTAAAATAATTTGACTTTGGGCTTTTGGATTCACTAGAAGTGGTGCAGTGCAGTTTCATAAATGGCAAAGTACTGTACCATTGGTATGGAGGTGAGCAAAGCTGCTTTCCAAGCAGTTGGCTGGTGTTTCATTTCCAGCACTGTATATTTAGACACTTGTCTTCTTCATGAAGTAGCAAGACAAAAAAACAATTACTACATGCACTGTTGGTTCAGTGGTAAAACTCTCACCTGCCATGTAGCACAGGTTTGAGTCAAGATTAATGCAGCATAGTGTTTTAGTCTGGCATTTAGTGGAGATGATAAATGCTAGAAACTGTAAATAATCTGCCTCTGTTTGCCTACTGTGTGACCTTGAACAAGGCACTTAACTAGACCGTGCTTTGGGGCAATTGGAAAATAAAATGGGCTAGTCTCATTGTTGGTCTGATTCATATGCCTAGTAGCTACCTATGAATCTAAGGCATCTTTCTGTTGTTTGTTCATTGAGAAGATCCTACCTGTGATACCATAACATATGCATCAATGGATACCCAGTAAAGTAACTTTCATTGGTCGAGTTGAAATGTCAGGATACACCATTAGTTTCAGCAAACGTTTTATTTGTATCAACTAGAAAGTTCAGTATAAAGGATGTTAGCACTTTAGCATCTCACAGTCATTTAGCTATGGCACAGAAACTGCAATGCATTACATGCATAAAAGGGCAACACTTTAAATGACTACTTTACATATTCACCTTATATGCATACACTTTAACTTACACTCACAAAAAGATTTGAGTACCAGACATCTATAGACTGCAACAAATCAATGAAAAAATAACCTGTATTAAACATACTCATACGTTCTATCAGAAACAAAATAATTTATTACAAGCAGTACTATAATAGCATATGCAGGATTGTAGCCTGCAGTCCAAGAATGGGATGCATATATATTTTAAAAAGTCAGGTTAAAATAAGTGTGGCACATCTCACAGCTCTAAGTTTGATTTCAGAAGCTTTCATATCCAGGATTTTATTTTAACTACTTAATTATTAAGCAGTAAGCAAGTCAGCTAGCAACTGATAAAGTCAGCTAACAAGACTGCAATGCCTGTGTCACATCTGGTATTTAAAAGGCATGGTTGTCGCTCACCGAATTATTACTATTGTCTAATTAATAAAATGAAGTTTTCACTCCCTCGCTCTCTCTTTCCTGTCTCTCTCCATTCTGGAATATAACAACATTCTTTTTTATAACTAGCTTTGCAGTGCTAAACTTGCATACAAAATGTTGAGTATTATATATAGATATGAGAAAACTGTCTGGGAGACCATTGTCTACAAATAACCTGTCTATACATATGTGTTTCATAATGTAAGAGTATAATCTAATAACTGATAAGTGACTATTACAGGTGAAAAATACTTTATTTTGCTAATTGTTTCCCATTAAATAATTCATGTTTGATCTATAAAAATCTTAATATGCTAAATTTAATCCATGCTTTTCTAGTAAATTTTGATATAGGTAAACACATCTACATCTGTTTAATGTAATGTCAGGCCAGGATGCTTTGGCATATACCCATTTTTTTATACTGATAACTGTGGTGTTTGTGACAGAAGTGATACTTGGATTATTAAAAGAGATTGCACAATAGCATGTATTACTGGTCACCATCAAATAATGTGCCCCCAGTGTTGCGTGATGTGACCATCTGCATCTGCAGAAGAGCAGGCCCAAACAGCAATTGACATGCTACCATCTCACTGTCCAGCAGACATTGGACCACTTCCTAGAACAAAGAGAGAGATTGTAAGGGGCCTTCTCAAACTGTGCAGTCCACACACACACACACACACACACACACACACACACACACACACAATCATGAAGAATTTGTGGTATCTTCTTTCTTGTTGACACTATGGTGTTTACTGCTTTAACTATACTAGCTGCAGAGACCTTTCAGAAAACCAGTGAGAAAAATGTTGCAGATATTGCACGTGTTGACCCATGAATACTGAGCCACTTCTCTGGTATTATACTGCAGCATATGGATGACCATGTTTAGGTCCCCAGGACTGGAAAGGAGAGAACCAAACTGTAATGGCATTTTATGACATTGTCCATTTTCCTGATGTCCTGGAAGCCATAGTTTGTACACACCTTACCTTAAAGGCCTACCTGGTCTTGTAGGACAGTGATACATATACAGGAAGTGTTTCCACTCCCTTGTAGTATATAGTGCACAGGGCATTATTTGCTGTGTGTCTATATTCCACCTAGTTAGTTTTCTTGAGTCAGAATATGGCACATATCTGAACTGTACAAAAAGTTTCTTATGCAGGCAGTCTCCACAAGATCAGCTTGTTGGTAGGTACACATAAATGCTCCATAGATAGGTTTGTTCACACTGGAACCATGCAGACACAGTGCAGGATACACATATATGTTGCCTGTTGTGTATGGATCAATCTCTCATGATGTAATTACTGGCATTGTTCACTACTTGTATTGAAGTGTTAGGGCTTGAGGCAGTTCATAGCAGGGGAAACGACAGAACAATGCGGCCATGAGTATTCTCTGTGAGTACACATTTTCATGAACCTCAACAGCCATTATGTTATCAGCACCTCCCAAGCAGAGATCACAGGCTATACACCCAGAGGTGACATGAAAGGGGTCAAAATACGGGACCATGCATGTGTACCTAGGTATCCTAGGTGTTGAACCAGAGTAGCACCATTGTGTATGACCCAAATGATACCCACAACTGGAGAGACAAGATGCTTGTCCACAGGAAAACAGTCATGCCATCTCACTACTGGTCTTTATATGCTTACCTGAAGCAGTTTGTTGTTGAATTTGCTGCATCTAGGCCTTTCCCACATGCATGAAAAGTGTAGCATTTGGAGACTGACTGAATGGTGGTTGCCATGTACCATTTGCTAGTAGTGACCACATCAGCATTGTCTTCTCCCTATCCCTATGCTTTATCAGTTTGGATTTATTTCACATGTTCCAAAATCCAAGAAGCACAATGACCATCAGCGCAATACTGTGGGTAGCAGCAATTATTCCTAGGTCTCTGCTCTACACATCTGCTGGTTAATGCCACATGTTGTATCCATATAAGGGATGGCAGAGTCACATCAATACCTTACACCATGGTGTCAAGAATACCTGAATACATGGAATCAGGAATACCTGACAGGATAAAATCATCCTCCACAAGGAAGAGTAAACCTGTCTGGTGGACACCTGCAATAAATAAACTATATAATAAAAGGAAACAAAATTCTGTCCAGGACCAAGAAGGAGCAGGTGCCCAATTGGAAGCCTAAACAAGCAAATAAGAGCAATAGTGAAATCCTTTAAAGCCAACTTCGAGTCCAAATTGGCCACATCTACTAGAGAAAATTATATGGCCTTCTTCACATATGTCTGCAATCACAAAGGAAGCAGCCAAATCTGTTCAGAACTGGTGGTCAAGGAAACCACATACATAAATGCTGTAGATATAGCCAATCTACTGGCTGACCGATTCAGCAAAAACTTCTCCCTTCTGTACACCCCATCAGCAAATCAGGACATCCCCATAACCTGCCCCCCACCCCTTATCTCTAGGGAACAGGTCATCACTGCCCTTTTAAAGGCAAAAACTACAGCCTCCATGAGACCCGATACTATTCCAGGCTGCATCCTACCTGAACTCAGGCATGAACTTGCAGCACCATTAGGCATCCTATTCAGCCAAAGCCTGAGTACCAGCTTTTTCCCAGCTGAGTGGAGGACAGCCAATGTTATTCCTTTACACAAAGGTGGAGGATCCACCGATCCAGGAAATTATAGACCCATCAGCCTAACTAGCCTGATCTACAAGGCCATGGAATGGATTATCATGGACCTTATTAACAGGGACATTAGCAACCTCCAAACACTCAACCCCATACAGTTTGGCTTTGTCAAGGGGAGGTCATGTCTGTTAAATCTGGTCAACTTTTTTGAGGCAGTCACCAAAGGCATGGATAAGGGGAAGATGGTGCACACTGCCTGCCTTGATCTGGCCAAAGGCTTCAACACTATTTCCCACTCAGGCGTAGTAGATAAACTCTCTCAACTAGGCATCAATCCATATGTTACCAGATGGGTAGCAAACTGGCTCACTGATATAACCCACCTAATCAAAATAGGGGAAGCCACCTCAAGCAGTAGACCCGTAATGAGTGGCCTACCCAAGGGATTGGTCTTGGGGCCTCTGTTATTCAGGATATACTTCTCTGAGGTCCAGGCCAAGACCAATGGGCTATGGCTGACCAGGTTTGCAGATGACTGCAAGCTGGGCGCAGTCATTAATTCCCCAAGTGATGTGGACATCCTCCAAGAGGGTCTTACCCAAACAAATAACTTGTGCTAGAAACATGGCCTCAAGCTGAATGCCAAAAAATGCATCATCATCCCCTTCAGGGAGAGTGACACCCCCACATATTAAGACATTAATAACAATGACATAAGTACACAATCAGTAGTGAGGGATTTGGGCACCCAGGTTGATAGTAACCTGACTTTTGACCACCATGTTGCTTCCATTGTACGGAAAGCTTTCTGCATGGCCCACCTCATCAGTAAGGGTATCTCATCCAGGGACAAAGAGGTCATAACATTCCTGTATTCTTCCCTTATAAGGCCAATTATTGAGTACAATGCCCCCTTCAGCATGTACCTTGCAAAGCACATACAGCAGCTGGAGAGACCACAGAGGTCCCTCACCAGGTGAATCCAGGGACTCAAACATCCATCCCACACAGATAGGCTAAAAACCCTGTCCCTCTACTCAGTTTCATACAAACTCCTCAGAGGTGAACTCTGTCTGGCATACAAAGCAATCACAGACCCTTCCTTGGTGGGACTGCTGCATATCTGCAAGTCAAACTCCACTCAAGCATCCCTTATGCGTGACCTCAACCTGGTCTGCGATATCAATAGGACTTGTTAGCGGGACAGATTTGTGTCACAGTGACTCCCCCATCTGTGGAATAGACTCCCTCTCTACAACAAGCAGAGTATTTCATTATCCCTTTTGAAGCGCAATCTGAAAAACTAGATGCAAAACATAAAATACACCCCAGGGATTCCAACTGTGTCCCTGCTGGACAGGGACTTTGGGTGCTGACTTGTCTAAACATGGGTTAAACTCTTGGCTAGGCTTAGAAGGGCCTCAGGCCCAATAGCCTAGTAACCTCCTATGATTCTATGGTCAACTCCCCAATGGTGAAGATATTGGCAAATCACTGAAGGTTAAAATCAGAAAATAATGAGAGACATTTGAGTTTCAGACTCCATACCCTTTAGAAAAATCATACTAATGCAAAACCTGTTATTATATCAACTTTCTAAGTTTGTAAGAGCAATATCTAAAAATTATCCCTATTTTTGGACTGTTGCCCCCCCCATTCATGGCTTTGTAAATATTTCTTGCCGTAAGAGGTTGAGAGGTACGATGTCCATACATATGACTTCAGCTCCCATTTATGCAGCTGTTTACCAGTTGTAGTCAATGCTGTGCCCTACCTCCACACCAGATTATTTATCATAGCCATGGACACACCCTTGGCCATCTTTATGCACCTGCAGATAGTGGTGTGCATAGCATTTACAGTTCATAAGGTTTCTATTTTACAGTTTCACCCCCCTGCCTCACACAAACACACACCCACCCACAACCATGGGCAGATGGTACAGTTCATACCTCTTACCCTCTTAGAGCAAGACATCTGGACAAAGCCACAAATAATGGGGACAATGGTCCAAAATTGGGGACACAGTTTAAATATTGCTCTTACAAACTTATATTGTTATTAGAATAACAGGCTTTGCATTATCATGAATTTTATGAAGGGCATGAAGTCTGAAACTAAAATGTCTGTCATTATTTTCTGACTTCAACCCTCAATGATTACTTGCCAGAAAACCAGACTTTTATGAGAAATAGACCAAAAAATATGAGGCAAAAATCTGGATAGTCTATGAAAATCTTTACAGTTGAGAGGTTCGGTACAGTTGCATGCTACTTTGCTTGGTTGCCATTTATATGTACATCAAATCATCTGCCTGGTGTGGCTGACATCTACCACATGATTTATTGTTTGTGCTGTGGTACTTTAATAGACAAGACATTCTTCTTAATGTAGTAAAGCTACAAGTCGACAGAATCTTTACTGAAGTAACTCTTTCCCCAAGTTGTACAGTTGTGAGTGACATTGCACAAAATGGCATTGGCACTTTATATGCTGCTAACAAGAATCACGTAACACTGTGGCTATGCTAATGAACCTTGCACCACTGTTTTTGAATGACTGTCTGGCCAGTGGAATGTACTATATACTATGACATACTGGCAATAGTGGCACACATTGCAATAACCAAGAGATGCATTTGACCAGTATGTTCATGCTCATGGCATGTGTATACAGTGGCAGCACTGTGTTCCAAGACATGAGTCACAGGTGTGACTATGGTCACTTTTGTTCCTTGGTTACTTCTGACTGAGCAGCAGTTGTTACTTAAGGTACTGTGAAATGTAGAGCTACAGACTGGTGTGGCAGATACAGCAAGTTATTCTTGTTTTTCACATACAATATGATGGTACCTTGTGGAATGTAGATGGCTTGCATGAATGTGCCGGGTTGTTGATTTATGTCACTGGCATCACCCATCCTGGAGAGGAGTGCCGGGATCAGCCAGTGGTCTGATATTGTGCCACACAGAACTGTTTCTGCATTTTGAGACAGATGTTAAAGAAAGCCAGACATGTACTATCAGCATATAAATGCATACATTAGCATTAATGTTTTCTTCTGTCTAATTTACATGTACACAGCAGTGCATTTTTTATTGTTCTATATTACCTGATTTATATATAACCTTGTACTGCATACTTTGTTTTTCCAGTTGCAGAGGAGCATGATATTAATATGGTTGAATGACACAAAAGGCAAGAACAACATTCCCAGTGGCAGGATATATATGATGTATATATGATGATTGTGTCATGCCAATGTATAGCTGTGACTGTGTAACTGCCATATGGATGTTATCATTTTTCTCCCAAGGTGTATCCTTCTTTAAGTCAGTCTGTGGAACATAAAAGAAGTGAGGCTGTACTAACACCAGTCTACACAGCTGTAGGTCACTAGTGGTGATAAGGCCTGTCTGTAATACTGAGGATGATGGCTCCATGATCACCAGTGGTGATAAGGGCTGTCTGTAAAACTGCGGATTGCTGGAAGTGAGCTGCAGATTTACTGGTGCAAGCTGCAGATTCACTGGTGCCATCTGTGACAATGTCTATGGTGGGTGGGTAAAGGCTTTTATTCTGAATATTGTCTAGGGGGGTTCTGTAGCACTGTATACCACACATGGCTTTTGCCCTAAGGAGCTCAACATTGGGTGAAACTGACAAAACACGTGTAGGATGGTAACATTATTCACAGTATGTTTCCTGTTGAGCTTAGTAATAATTTTACAGTGTTCAAAACCATTTAGTATTATATATGGGGATTAACCTAAACTATGGTAGGTCAGTCACTTCTCCTTTCCAGATATATATCAAATTATGAGTGCAAATAAAATATTTAACTTCCTGAGACTTGAAGAACTCATAGATGTAAATGCATTCATTCTCTGCCATCCATATAAAGAGGTTAGGATTACAGGATATGCATTATTTTAATTACAATTGTTGTTTTATAAAAGGAATGATCAAAAAAGAAAAATACTTCTCTGACAACTATATGTATAGTCCATGCAGTTCCCTTTACAACCCTAAAAAGTCATCTTGCCATAAATTAATTCATTAGGTTAATAAAATGAGTTTCCTCATTAAGTATGGCATAACTAATCAGCATAAGCATACACTCATTACACACTTTGATGCACTTGACACTTTTCCATTATTTGCAGTTTTGACTGGTCTATTTTAAGTGCATAGTTGTCATGATTAGCATTCATGATTGTGTCATCAAGCCCAGACTGTCATTTCATTTTCAGTACTGCACTGTTTACTGAGCATTACATGGGAACACCATCTACCAATAGGAATCTGAAAACGAGGCTTCATTGTTCCTTACAAAGTTGTGCACTGAAATTTCTGCATGTCGTCTTACTCAATTTTAAGAAAACTAGCCAAGGTACAAAATAATCAGCTGTCATTCAAACTACACTTGTACAAAAGGTAGTTTAACCGTAGTGAATTAGAACAGGTAGGTAGTAGCAACATCAAGACACTTCTTTTAAATATTCTAATCTTCGACATATATGCTCTTAACCATTTCATTTTCAGATATTTAAAATGTTCAGTAAATGGATGAAACACAGGGACTTAGCTGGTTAGTGTCCTATAAAAAGAAAACTGTCCACCCATGGCAACTGCTCTGCAACTTCCCTTCATCAGTAGAGTCTAACCAAGTCAAATAGATAGATAGATAGATAGATAGATAGATAGATAGATAGATAGATAGATAGATAGATGGATGGATGGATGGATGGATGGATGGATGGATGGATAGATAGATAGATAGATAGATAGATAGATAGATAGATAGATAGATAGATAGATAGATAGATAGATGGATGGATGGATGGATGGATGGATGGATGGATGGATGGATAGATAGATAGATAGATAGATAGATAGATAGATAGATAGATAGATAGATAGATAGATAGATAGATAGAATTTGCAAAGTATTCAAAAGAAGACTTGCATACTTCACAAGACTGTCCTTGGCAGTAAAGTTTAGAACACCATTTGCAATGTGGTCTTCTGCGGAAATGTTCTACATAAATGACTTTCTTGGCACTCTCCCCAGTTACAGTACTTGTATAGTTTAGGATTCATAGACATTTATTGCAAATACAGGGCAGGACAGGGCACTAAAGAAACCCTCCTTGCCATGAATTGTTATAGTACATACCTATGTTTGAAATGGCAAGAGTCTGTGCAGGCTGAATTGAGAAGACATCACCCTGGACAGATAGCTGATGGGAATAAGTCATGCTGTGTGCAAACAGGAATTTACCCGTATGTCAGTTGGTGTGTCATTGTTTATGAGCAGTGGGACAGTGTATGAATAGGATCTTCAGTGTCAGTACACGAGTGGGTATTATGACTGCCTATTTTTAGAGGTGTGTGTGTGTGTGTGTGTGTGTGTGTGTGTGTGTGTGTGTGTGTGTGTGTGCGTGTGTGTGTGTGTGTGTGTGTGTGTGTGTGTGTGTGTGTGTGTGTGTGTGTGTGTGTGTGTGTGTGTGTGTGTGTGTGTGTCTGTATGTGTGTGCCCATGTGAATGGTTATGCACTAGTGTATCTCTATGTGTGTATGATGGGATAGAAGGCAGTAGCTATGTGGGGGTCATCTTGGCACCTGTGCTACAGTGCAGGGGGTAAGTGCTCTATTGCTTACTTATTCAAACTGATCAGAGGAGTCATGCAGATTTCCTGGAAGTGAGACTTTGCTCTATATGGGTGGTTTCCAACATAGTGTTTTTGACAAAGAATACTGACCATCATGAAAACAGTCCTGCATGAATTTTTTTAAAAGCATGTACATGCATGCAGTTTGCACACCCAAGCAAGATGCTCCCATCCTTGCATGTTATGTCCACTACCCTGAAAAAAAAAACGTTAGGCTGCAAGTAACATACAATAGATTCTCCGGCAAAGTACCATTAATCTCCCAAGCCCTTCTAGCATGCCCCCCTTTTCACCTCAATTTTTTGTATCTTTTGAAAACTATCCCCATTTCTTGGCTTTGATTTCTTCTGACCTACGATGCCTGCCCTCTAGATACATGGCACTCAAGGATTTAGATATTGCTAACAAAACATTTCTATCCAAAGCATAATGCTAGCCTAAACTTTTATTCTTTTTTAATTTTTTTTTTAAACAACAGCTGGGAGGAAGGCCAGTTCCTACATAGCTCACAGCCTCATCAGGAGACAAATATCCCAAGAAAATACAGATATGGCTGACAAAAGTTACCCTTGTAGACTTAGTAAATGTCAGGAAAATATTACTAGGACAGCTGAGCTTTATTTGGGGTTAATCAGAGTCTCTTTAATTGATGGCAGGTGTAGACATAAGAAGACTGAATGTTGTAATTAAATCAAAAGGTGCTTCAACAAAGTATTAGTTTAAGGGTGTGCACACACAACAAAGTATTAGTTTAAGGGTGTGCGCACTTATGCAACCAGCGTATTGCACATTTTTTATTTTTTATATTTTTCCCCTAACAGATTTGTTTGTTTTTCGGTCCCATTAAAGGTGGGAAAAGCTTTGAGATGATTTATTGTGGTCTCATTTTTTTATATCACAAAAAAATGGCATTTTAACAGGGATGTGTACACTTTTTATATCCACTGTGTGTATATATATATATATATATATATATATATATATATATATATATATATATATATATCTAGATAGATAGATAGATATGGATCCATATCTAAACATTGAATGGATAGGCAGTCAACTGTATGTTTTTTACATTCTTGAAAAAGTATTAAGTGTTTATTCAGTGAGGGCAGCTCAACATAAGGCTAATGCATATTTAATGGCTGGCTGTAGTAGCAGGTCTGGAATGTAAAGGATGTTGTTGGCTGACTTATTGTGTTTTTAGACTAAGTGATTAGGTAGGTCTAGCCAGTTAAAGGACACGAAGACAAGACAGTGATGTCCTTAGTTAAAGTGATTGCTTGCAAATTTGGTAATTTGAATTTATATCCTTGAAGAAGTCAACAAGGTTAAGTAGGCAGGATTTGCCCTAGATAAAATTGAACTGGCTTGGATTTAAGACTTTGTAGGCTGTCTATGTCCTTATTTATTAATCCCATAGTGATCTTCTCCAGATCCTTACAGACGATGCTGGTCAAATATATTGGTCTATAATTTCATGTGTCCATTGATGTCCAATCTTTGTTCAGTGGGATGATTCTTCTGACATAAAGGTTGTTTGGAGGCTGCTATTAAATAGCCTTTTTAGGGGGCTGACAGGTTCTTTTTCACTCTGGGGTATGTGGTACATCATAGTATGCTTTCCAGCCCCACAGAGCAGTATTGCTGGCCTTGAATACTGTTTTGATGACTAATTCTTGGGAGATTTGAGGTGAGGTATGGTTGCCAGAATGTCATTTGGGAATGTGTGGCAGAGAGGATAATGTTAGAGCTAAATTAATCTACTAATAGATTGCCTATGTCCTCAGGAGCTGAATAAGTGATATAATTTACTATTAGCTCTGTGCAGTTTTGGCCATTGTTTCTGTGGGTTTTGAAATGGCTGAAGAAGACTTTGTGATTGCCTTTTGTCTGGGCGTTTAACTTTACATCATATCAAGCTTTGGTAGATTTGATCAGAGTCCAGAGTTTCCTGCTAAGTTTAGCAAGAGTTTTTTCTGGCATCTAGAGAGTTTCATTTATTTTAACATGCAATGATTTTTTTTTTTAATTTGGCATTGTATTTACTTCAGAGTGAGGCAGATACATCTATGCAGCTAATTATAAGTGAATAGAATTTGGAGGTAAATATGCACGATGTTTATCAGGTTTGAAGGGAATGTTGAATTTACTGAAGTCATTGCTCTGTTTTATTAGATTACCTTTAGTGTATCCTTTGAATACCAAGCTACTGGAGGATGCTTCAGGTTTAATTCTTAGGGTGAACGTGACTAATTCATGGCCTGATTTAACTAGGGAGGAATTTACAACTTGTAGGAAACAGATCTATCCCATGTTGGTGAGAATTAAGTTTAGAATTTTGTTGCACCTAGTTAGGGTACAGACTAGATGGTCCACCAAATTTGTATTTATGAAGTCCAGTGCATGTTCTGAAGAGTATGAGTAAGGGGCAGAGGCAGGAAAACATTAGTTTTGATTGGTGTCTTACCCTGACCTAGAGTGACATCAAAATTCAAAGATAAAATAATTGATTTCAGTAGCTGACTTTGTTGCTGGTGCAATTCTAAGAGCATCCAGTATATATCTGCTTGGGTCAAGAAGGCTGACAGACCTCTCTGCTTTGCAAAGGATAGTGTGTACCTCTCATACCAGGGCTTTTGTATTTTTGCTAAAGCCTTTGCTGCCCCTATAGTAGTCCACCTACTTGGCAATCCTATCTTCGAAATTCAAATTCAGTACCCATGCAGGTGGTTGTACTCCATGCCAGTGCTGAGTACCCATCTGTTTGCATTAATTTCTCTGTTATACAAGCCAATATCTCAGGTCTCTGAATAACATCTTCTAGTTTACTATCGTCTAAGATATTTTTTAACCAAACTCCCTCTAATGTCAAGGTACTTCCAGATGAACTGGGCTATATAAAAAAGTGGCCACAAATTAAATGCTAAAAATGTTATTATAGTCCACTTTGTTAAAAGCAATAAGTCCTCATTAAACTACATAGAAGATACACACCTTAAGAATGACATTATCATTAAAGACCTAGGCAACCTGGTGGATGATTCCCTATACTTTAATCATCATGTCTCATCTGTAGTGTCGTCTGTCTGTCCCAATTAATAGTTAAGGACATCTCATCCAGAACCAAACCAGTTTTACTTCCACTGTACACTTCTCTTATCTGCTCTACTATTAAATGAAATAATCCTGTTATGTATTTATTGACATATATCACTTAATTATTTTGAAATTTCAGAAGTTGCTAAGCAAAAAAGTCACATGCATCAAGTCCCTTACATATCCAGACCAATTGGACACACTCTCTCTGCATTCTGTTTCCTATAGACTCAATCACAAGATTCTAGTTTGAGTTTTTCTTTTTTTTTTTGGTTTTAGAGCTGTTATGTCTTTATAAAACTAATGGTTTATAGAACAAATGGTTTCAATCACATAAGATCATAGAATTTTGGGAAGTTACTAGGCTATTGGCCCTGTGGCCCTTACAAGCCTAGCCAAGAATTAACCCATGTTCCGTCACGTCATCATCTGATGCCTGTGTCGAGCAGTGACACAGATGGAATCCCAAGGGTGCATTTTCTATTCCTCGCCCAGTTATCCAGGTTACACTTAAAAAGAGTTAATGAGGTACTCTGCAGATTACTCGAGTGGAGCTTGACTTGTGGATATGCAGCAGTCTCATCAAGGTGGGGTCTGAGATTGCTTTTGTATGCCAAAAAAAGGTCACCTCTGAGGAGTCTGTATGACTGAGTAGAGGGACAGGGATTTTTGCCTATCTGTGTAGGGTAGATGTTTGAGGCCCTGGATACTTCTGTTGAGGAACCTCTGTGCTCTCTCCAGTTGCTGCATGTGCTTTGTGAGGTGCATGCTGAAAGGGCATTGCACTCAATAATAGGTCTTATAAGAAAAGAATAAATGGATGTTATGACCTCTATCCCTGGATGAGATACCCTTCTTAAAAAGGTGGGACATGTCGAAAACCTTCCATACAACGGAGGCAATATGGTGCTCAAAAGTCAGTTTGCTATCATTCTGGATGCCCAATCCCTCACAACTCATTGTATGCTTAGGACCTTGTTATTAATGTGATAATTTGTGGGGAAGTCACTCTACCCAAAGGGGATGATTATGCATTTTGTGGCATTCAGTTTGAGGCCATGTTTCTGGGACCAGTCATTTGTTTGGGTGAGATCCTATTAGAAGATGTCCATATCACTAGGGAAATTGATGACAGCACCCAGTTTGCAGTCATCACAAGCTTGGTCAGTCATAGTCCATTGGTTTTGGCCTGCACCTCAGAAAAGTATATCCAAAAGAACAGAGGCCCCAAGTGCAATCTCTGAGGTACCCCACTCATTACATATCTACTGCTTCAGGTGGATTCCCCAGTTTTGACTAGGTGGGTTCTATCAATGAGCCAGTTTGCTACCCATCTGGTAACATACGGATTGATGCCTAGTTAAGAAACTTTATCTGTTATACATGAGTGGGGAATAGTATCAAAGGCTTTGGCCAGGTCAAGGTAGGCAGTGTACACTGTCTTCCCTTCATCCTTGGCTTTGTTGACTGTCTCAAAGAAGTCAACCACATTTAATAGGCATGATCTCCCCTTGATGAAACCAAACTGTGTGGGATTGAGTGCTTGGAGGTTGCCAATGTGCTTGTTAATGAGGTCCATGATAATCCATTCAATAGCCTTGCAGATCAGCTAGTTAGGTTGATGGGTCTATAATTTCTTGGATTGGTGGATGCACCACCTTTGTGCAAAGGGATGACATTTGCTGTTCTACACTCGGCTGGCATGAAGCCGCTACTCAGACTTTGGTTGAATATGGTGCTTAATGGTGCCACAAGTTCCTGCCTGAGTTCATGTAGGATGCCACCTGGGGTGTTATTAGGTCCCATGGAGGCTGTATTTTTCCCTTTGAGAGGGCAGTGATGATTTTCTCCCTAGTGATAAGGGGAAGGGGGGCAGGTACCAGGGATGTTCTGATTTACTGATGGGGAACAGATGGGTGAAGTTTTCGCTAACCTGTCTGCCAGCAGGTTGACTATATTTACAGTGTTTGTGTATGTGGTGTCCTTGACCATCCATTCTGAGCAGATCTGAGTGCTTCCTTTGAGACTGCAGACATATGTGAAGAAGGTCTTATGATTGTCTTTAGAAGATGAGGCTAGTGTGGACTTGAAGTTTGCTTTGGAGGGTTTGACTAGTGCTCTTATTTGCTTGTTCAGCATAAGGAGAGATTACTTCCAAATGGGCACCTGGTCCTTCTTGATCCTGGACACAATGTTGTCCTTTTTTATAGAGTTTGTTTATTGCATATGTCCACCAGACAGATTTACTCTTCCTTGAGGAGGAGGATTTTGTCCTGTTGAGTATTCTTGATTCCATTTACATGCAGCTAAATAAATGCTTGTATATTACTTTGCTGTAGGTGTGGACATTTGTGCCAGTTGCTATGGAAGGGACTATGAAGTTGTTTATACCTTCCTTCAGGAGGTTTTAATCAACTTTGGAGAAGTGTATATGTTTACCTTAGCAGGGGGGGTTCAACTGAGATGGTGACTTTGAAAGTGACCGCTTTGTGGTCAGATCTTACCAGGGAGGATGACACTGTATGGATGTGCTGTGGTTACTCATGTTGGCTAATACCAAGTCCAAGATATTATCACCTCATGTGGGGGTATCAACCAGCTGGTCCAAGGCATTTGCATTGATGAAATCAAGGAAACTTTAGGCATTTGTGTTTTGACATGAGTAGTTCTTCCAATCTATGGTTGGATAGTTAAAGTCACCCAGGATCAGAGTGAAGGGAAGAATCTTGATAGATTTGAAGTGGTCCAGCTATGCTGAGTGGGCATCTTGAGTCAAAGTTTGGGGCCTGTAGTGAGCTTTGAATAGAGGTCTTGTCAAAGGTTAACAGCACCTGGAGTGTCTCCTGTGTGTCATATTGTTTGACCAGCCTAGAGGTTTCTTTGTCTTTAATATATATTGAGACTCTACCTCCTTTTGCTTTGCTGCCCACGGTTTGGGGTCTGAATGTATGATAGGATGAGTAACCTGGTATGGCTGGGGTGCTCTCCACAGTTTGAACCAGATTTCTGTGACTGCACAAATGTCAGCAAAGAGTGCAGTTTCATGTTTAGACTTCTAGCATTTAGCAGAATGACCTTTAGTTTGCGTTCTGATGAACTTTTCATGTCAGTAGTTTTCACTTCATGGCAATGCCTAAAAAAGGCACTATGGGGGAGGCAACAGCCTTTGCCAGAAGCCTGAAGCCCATGGGAGACAGATGCAGGCCATCTCTGGCAAAGCATCATGGTCTGTCGATATTGTCTTCCCAGGCTGTCATGTACTGTCAATCACTTTGTGTTTGTATTGAGGCATAATTCTGGGTGATGCTAGAATGCTGTTTAAGGCTAAGGGCATACCTGCTTGGGACACACATTCAGTGAGCTGGATCATGTCTCTCTTCATATAGTCCAGGCAGGTATGTCTCAAGTCAGTCATACCAATGGACTATGACAGTGCCTGTTGTTGAGAGACTTGAGTGCATGTGTGATATGGTGGATTCTGGCACCTGACAAACAACTAACCGTGACATTCTCCTTATCCAGCCTGTGAGGGGCACATCTGTGTGTCACACAATAGTGTCTCCTATGACTAATATGTTGGGTTTATGGTTAGGCTTTAGTGGCTGTGAGACACAAGTGTGTGGACTATGAGTGGTGTGTGGTGTGGTTGGCTGTGGAGTTTGAGTATGTTTTTGCCTCAGAGGTCTCTTTTGTTTGGGTATGTTTATGTTGAGGGCCTCCGCATATGTGGATGTGTGTTGTGTAGGTGTGGGTGGTGTTTGAGGTGTGGTGTTTATGTTGACAACCTTCTCAGTGCCAGGTACTGGCTTGTAAGGGAGAGAGCATAGACTCTAGGTTCTTAATGTAACTGCATTTCTCACAAATTGCATTCCTAGGTGGTAGTAGTAGAGGATTGTCCTTGTACATGAGGGAGTAGCTACACTGTCTCCAGATGCCCATATCAAGCAGACTGGCAGAAGCAACCGTAGGAAATTGTCCATCTATATTTCTCAGAATATGAGGGGGAGAGGCCAGAGAGAGCTAAGAGGGTAAAGAGTGGAAGGCCAAAGATAAGTACTACTAGGTGATCACACAAGTGCTACTAAGGGAAAATTTGTAGCTGGAACACCTCGTAATGGGTTAAAAATAGTACAGCTGCGGTGTGCAACATGCAAACAAGCCCAAACCAGCTCAAACATGGGGTTTAAATACCACAAAAAATAGAAGATTCTAGTAACGCAGAAATCTAGCCAATCCTGCTAGCCTTGCTCTCTTTAAACAGTTACACAATGCAGTAAAATGCAATTAAGCAGTGATTAATTGCAGTAAATAGTAATGCAATACAGTTAAACAGTAATGAAATGCAGTTAACCAGTAAATTGCTTTAAAACAGTGTAAATCTGATAAATTAGCTATAAGGCACAGATAAAATTGATAGGCAACTGAAAATGCAATAAAATAAGGGAAAATAAACGAAAAAGCATTTAGATTGGTCTTGGAGCCTCAGGAAGTTTGTAAAACATCCCAGAGATGATGCAACTCAGCAAAGCCTGGTTCAAACAAGCCCAAACCATCTCAAATGCAGGGTTTAAATATTCTAGTAACACAGAAATCTAGCCAATTCTGCTAGTCCCTGCTTTCTTTACCAATCAGCTTGTGCCAGACAAGGTCCAGGGAGCCCTGCTACTCCCACTAGTAGGGAAGGTAGTGTCCTACCAACACATGATGGCTTCCAGATGGTTGCCAGAAACACAGAAGGCAAAACCAAACAGCTCTGGATGCAGCAAACCTGTATCCAGACTATTCTACTCAATTTAAGGGTTAAGAACACAGTTAAACTCACAAAAAAGCACATATTTACCAATTACAGACAAAAACAAATCTCACAGTATGAAAAAATACAGTTTAACAGTAATGAAATGCAGTAAAAAGGTTGCAATCTCTACAAAAGATTAATAGGATACATTGACATGACAGGTTCTATCATACTCACTACCTGTGGAATAAACTACTCTTTGATATTTAGTGTAATAGTACCATAGCTACACTGAAAACTAGCCTAGACAATTAGATGGGCATTCAGGAATTCTCCCAGGAATTGTCTTTTGTGTCCTTCCTTGACATAGCAGATAGGTGTTGAATATTCTAGACTGGCTAAAATGGTCTGAAGAGTGACTGTCTGGTATCTTCCTGTGACCTGGAATACTAGCAGAAATACTGCATTTACAACAGAAGTTTACTTTTTTGCTTATTTTCATATAAGATTGGATGTGTGCTATGAAAAGCTAGAAAAAGTAATTCACATCAGCTATACAAGTGTGTAAAGAAGTTTAAAAACAGTTATCCGGTGGCACTGATTACCT
Organism: Protopterus annectens; assembly: GCF_019279795.1. Classification (NCBI taxonomy): domain Eukaryota; kingdom Metazoa; phylum Chordata; order Ceratodontiformes; family Protopteridae; genus Protopterus; species Protopterus annectens. Next base: position 367,880,122 of record NC_056739.1, on the reverse strand, counting down.
GCACGGTTTTAAAACATTAGTGCTTCAGTCCAAAGTGGGAATGTGTAAAGTATATTACAACAATGGAAGAACAAAAGTATCCTTTTTTCCTAAAAAATATTTTGATCATGCATACAGTGTGGCAGAGATGCAATTGCAATAATAAAGCGTGTGCTTATTTCTACCAATAGAATTACGTTTTATATCCTGTTTTATATTTGCAGAAGTCATTGAGTATTGATGGTAGGAAGTGAGACATGACTACCAAATAATTAACTGCAATTCTTTGGGATTGAATTTTATCTGATACTTTCACTTTTGACTTCTGTTTATTCCCTGCTGCCATGTCTAAAATAAGTTAAAAGTGTTAGTGTTCTCATTAACAGGTCAATATATATACATGACAGAGGTTTACATTTATTGGATAAACCAGTATAAACAGTTTATACGAGTGTAAAATATTTTAGTGAATAAATGGCAACTCTTGAAGTGTGATTTGCTACTGTTTTGAAAATTTCAATTAAAGTTTGTCAAAAATATAACAGGTTCCACTCCAGATTGGCTTATTTTATAATTCTGTATATTAAACATGATAATGTTACCAATGTTATTCTGATGACAAAAGTCTCAGTGAGATAATTATTGTAGAACAAAAATATCATCTAAATACAGTTAATAGAAATGGGCAGTTCTGAAGAAAAATAAATGACAAGAGAGAAAAACCTAGTGACTGCATTTCACAAATAGCAAAAAAAACAGTGATCTCAGCTTTCAAAAGAGTTTAATTTCTGAGGATACCACAGGAGCATACCTCTCTACCTCTTATCACAAGAAATCTGGACAAAGCCAGAAATTATGCATACATACAAATCTTTCAAGCACGTGCATTAATGCCCTTCTAGCCTGCCGATATACCAAAACAGTTGTTCCTATAATAAGTGCTCAGGCTGTCCTGAAAAATATCTAAACTAGTGCTTGCTTTAATGTAATTTGGTAGTCTGATCTATGCATCAGCTACTCTCTCAGAGAACCAGTTAGTATACTTCTCATTCCTACAGAATCTTCTACATAAATTGTCTAATGATTCTTTAGTACTTTTGATAACCCCAAACCTTCCCAGCGTTAGTCGTCTTTAAATGCTCTATATATTTGAATAAGATTTCCTCTTAAATATCTGTATGAGACGTTGTATAAGTTGAGATATTTTAGTCTTTCATAATAACTTAAAATTTCATATCCATGGATACTCGGCATATTTCTACTGTATGCTTTTGTGATATGAATGTGATAAGAATGAGGGGTACATTGAGTGAGTGTGATTATTTGACTGTCGCCTCACTATATCTCAACATTCTCTTTATTTTCTTTATTTCTTCCTTGACATATGAAGTAATGTTATATTCTGAAAGTGTCAGCAGGCATGAGAAATGATGTTGTGTTCCAGAACAGTTTTGTGATTTCAGCAAAGTCACTACATTTGATTACAAAATATGTCTTGTATGTGTATGTATGCTGGGATATTCCAGTAAAGTACTAAAACTTGCAAAGTCATTGGAATATTCCAGTGTAGCACTTGAAAATTGCAAAATCGTTGTATTTGGCAGAAATTGCTGTTCCTTCTGGGATCTAGAAAGATCCAGCCTACACTAGGAAAGTACTGATTCTCATGACTTGTGGTAAGCAATTTGGTTATATATAGCTGGGGCTCCGTGCACTCAGGCTGAAACATTACCTGTGGAGTGGACGCACTGCCCAGGACTGTTTTCTCGATGAAGACTCCTGCCTGACTGCAGCGGGACTTCCTAGTCAAGACTGAAGACAGGATGAAGCTTTCTCTTTATCAGTGATGCATACCTTTTCTTTTAAATGTATTGTCTAATTTCATATTTTAATTAAATAGAGTTTACTTAGTTTTCTGTTTTAGTGTGATTTACCGTTCAATTACATAGAGCTTATTTAGTTTTCTGTTTTCGTCTGATTTACTGTTCAATTACATAGAGTTTATTTAGTTTTCTGTTTAGTGACATAAATATTGTTTGTTACTAAATAATTTCTTTAGTGTAAAGTGAATTATTTCAAATCCTGCTCATTAGGCAATACAGCTTTCCAGATTACTCATGCTTGTCTGTTTATAGGGTTTCCATATTGTTAGCCATATTCAAGTTTGGGTCTAATGTAATTAATAAACAGTAACATCATCATTTCTGATTTCCTGTCATAATGGGGGGACAAAGGCCCAAAAATAGGGACACATTTTAAATATTTTTCTTATAAACTTAAAAAAATGATACTAGGTAAGCATTAACATGCATTTTTTTCTGAAGGAAATGAAGTCTAAAATTCAAATATCTGTAACTATTTAGTGACTTCAATCCTCAGTGAGTTGCCAGAAAACCAAAAAGAATAAATAATTAAATAAATATATTCAGAAACGGCTGAAAATATGAGAAACAAATTTGGACATTCTGCAAAAATCTGGACAGCTGAGAGATATGCACAAAAGTTTGGCCAATCAGATACCAAATCTTACAGTAACCATCTCTTCAGAGTTCTGTTCTACCGCTACAACAGTCAAACATGAGACATATCAAGCAGTACGTCATGATATATATTTCATGGCAAACATTAGAGAATTTCCAGAGCAAGTAAGTGAGAGAGATGCTGTTTGTAGATATAATAAAAGCCACATGTAGCAAGCTCTGTGACTTAGAAGGATAAAGACCTGACTATAACCCAGCTTTGTATAATGTGCAGGTGCTTGAATAGTCACTAAGGGGAGATGGGAATGAACAGCCACCACCTGTTCAGCCAGCTTGGGGTTGGGGGCAGAAGTGGAACTGCTCCCTGCTGTAGTGGCCTTATGGGAAGTTGGGACTTGTGAAGCACTGTGAAGGGACTCCACATACCCTTGGTGCATACAAAGCAGTGCATGACACTGTAGCCAGAAGTTAGGATAAGCATGGAAGTAGGCATTCTTCACGGGTTTGGTATAGTGTAGTGTATAGTCACTTTGGCAGCTTGCACCCCAGCTCGATGATGGGAGGTGTTAAAGTATTAAGAAGAGTAAAATTATCCCCTTTCTCAACAAACTATGGCATGGCTGCCAAATAATTCCCAGGTCTAGGGAGAATTTTGATTCATCCTTAAATGCAGGAAGGCCTGATCTATAGGAGGTAAAAACAGACCATTAGGCCAACAAGATGATGGTGGTCCTGATGCAAGCAGAAGACAAATATGAACTCCTTCCAGGACTAGCTGACTTGTGACTCATTTGGTGAACTGTAGTCTGAACTCAAACCATGAGGGGGGGCTAATAGTTTTCAGATATATATATATATATATATATATATTTATATATATATATATATATATATATATATATATATATATATATATATATATATATATATATATATATATATATATATATATATATATATATATATATATATATATATATATATATATGTATATTTATATATATATATATATATATATATATATGTGTGTGTGTGTGTGTGTGTATATATATATATATATATATATATATATAGTTAACATCAGAACAAGTCCACAGAATAACAACAACCAGGAACAAAATGAAGTAAACCTCATAGCTTCACACTTTTTGTTCAAAAACTTGAGCGCTTTTGTCCAGGTATCTCGGACTTCATCAGAATACTGGAACAATCTACAAGCATGTTTAAATACTATAAAACATTGAAAATACAACCCCACACAGTCAAAGTAACCTATCATAAAATTACATTAATTAAAAAATCACATTAATTAAAAGTTTCCCACCAAGGTAAATTTAACTCTTACAATACTGGTGCACAGCCATTTCCTCTTACATATAAAAAGTTAAAACATGTAACAAGCTTTTAGTCTTGGGAAACTACTTACAGAAACATGATCATTAAGACCAGGATGTGTTGCATTAATTCATAAAATCCACTGTAATTCAAGATATTCTAAATAATCTGATTCAGGTCTTCCCCTGGGACCCAAATTGCATACAGAATTTAAATACATGATCTTTTTTCTCAAAAATATGTCTAAATAATGCATTTTTAGTGTCTATTTTTTTGATGTCATACAAGTGCTGGTATATTCAATCTTTCAGAACCCTTGCAGTTTTTCCTATGTAAAAACAATCACATGTCTGACATAAAGCAGCATATACCACTCCCTTAGAGTAACAATAAAATCTTCCAGGGACATTTACCTCAAGGTTTCCTCCAATATTTACTTTTTTATACACCAAAATATTAATGCAATGGGCACAAGCCCCACACTTAGACATTTTTCCATCTTTGTAGTTTTTCTTTTTCTCTACCCTTTCAAGCAGCTGTTCAAAGCTGATTTCTTTTTTTATATACAATATTTGCTTTTTCTCCAACAACTTTTTCATAGTCTGGATTAACTCTAAAAAAATCCCAATTTCTATTTATTATATCACAAGTAGAATAGTACAATACACGACATATTCCGACCGTCATTAGCTTTCTTCTTAGGTATAATACTTAATTCAGTGCTAGCCACAAAAGTACCAATAACAGCTACATAAATATTTATTTATTTATTTATTTACATTTGTTGACTGGGAATGTCCAACTGGATGCAGGTCCATTTTTAGCGAAGGCCCGGGGAGAAAAGCTCCACAAATTAAAATATTACAGACATAGTTACAGATAAAGAACACAGTACATTCAGTAGATAACTAGCATCTGTTCTATCCACGAAGTCATAGCAGATATTAACAACTGTTACAATGAGAAGTTACTGCCATATAATAAATAGATAGGCATGGAAGTATCAGAGCTTGCTGTAATCAAAGGTAGTTTGTGGGGTGGAAGAGAGGTAGAGGGTAGATGGAGTGAGAGAAGTTCAAGGGGAGAGTTACAAGGGCATAGCCAGCATGTTTTTAGGTGCACTTTAAGTACAGCTTTGAAGTGGGTGCATGATGGTAGAGAGGTTATATTGGGGGGGGGGGCATAATTTGGCTATAGCGCTGGAGAATAGTGCTTCTCCAGCAGTGTTATTGGCTCTAGTAACCTCTAATTGATTTTTGTTGCTGGATCATAGTGGTTTGGTGGTGAGATAGGGTTGGAGTAAATACTGGAGGGATGGGACCTTTAGAGGATGGTTAACCAGTTTGTGGGTGAGTGTGAGTTGATATCATTGAAGGAGGTGAGGGAGTTCTAGCCAGCCTAGTTCAGTAAGTGAGAGACAGTGGTGACTGTGGTAGGATGCCCCGGTGACGAATTTGGTGATTTTGTTGTAGCAGGTCTCGAGTTTATTTGGATCGCATTGCCTTAGGTTGGTATATATTAGATAGGCATAAAGTAGGGTGGATATAAGGTGCGAATTTGCAACTGAAATCCTAGCTGCTTTGGTGAGGAGTTGCTTATTTCTGTATAAGTCTCCTAGTTTTTGGTGGACTTTGTTTATGGTCATGGATATGTGAATGTCAAATCTGAGATTGTTGCCTATTTCAACTCCTAGCAATTTGGTGTGATCTGTTGGGTGGATAGTGGTGTTGTCTTTTGCTGTGATGTTAAAGTGAGAGTTGTTTTGAGTATGTTTGGTGGGTTCGAAGATGAGGAGTTTAGTTTTGTTTGGGTTGAGTATTAACTGGGCATCGGATAGCCAAGTTTCAACAGAGGAAAAGGCATCCTGCATGACCTTTTGCAGTTCGGGTAGAGACTGGGCTGAGCAGATGATGGTTGAGTCATCTGCATATTGTATGAGTGTGCCATGTTTGGTGGCAGAGGCTAGATTATTGGTGAAAATAGAGAAGAGTAGGGGTCCAAGGATGGATCCTTGGGGAACACCAATAGAGACAGGTAGTTGGGGAGATATGTCATTCAGTTTCTGTCTTATACAAGTGGTACAGTGAATTATCTTCTGTTTAAACTGTGAGCTTTGGCAGGTTAAGACCTGCATGCTATCAACTTGAACGCATAAGTGAAACTAAGTAACTTTTATCTGCACTTTTTAAAGTAGTTTTTTGTGTTGCATTGAGGAATATCTAGCTGGAAGCTGTGACTCTGTTTTTCAGTAGTACATGTGGTATTTTCAGTTAAGGCTTGTTAAAAACCTGCATAGCCAGTGATAAGTGGGGGTAGTTACCTTAATTGTTATTAAGTTTCTGTCTTATAAAAGTGGTACAGTGAATTATCTTCTGTTTAAACTGTGAACTTTGGCCGGTTAAGACCTACATGGTATCAACTTGAACGCATAAGTGAAGCTTAGTAACTTTTATCTGCACTTTTTAAAGTAATTTATTTGTGTTGCATTGAGGAATATCTAGCTGGAAGCTGTGACTCTGTTTTTCAGTAGGTTCCTGCCCACCCTCCCTGTTTTTGTGTTGGTGTTAATCTTGGTGGCTTTGAAACTGCCCGCCCCTCTTGTAAATTTGCACTTGGATACTCCTCCTGGGCCCATCTCATTTGCTCACTCAAAAAAAAAAAAAAAAAATGTATCTGCTTTTACTGTATTTGTGTTTCTTCCTACTTTATTTTGCTTTTGCGTCATCTTAAAAGTACTCAATTGTGTTTATTACTGCTTGGTGTAACTCACTCTAAGCCTTTTAGTTTAAGCACTTGGGCTTCAGACCAGTTGTTTTACATTAAGAAAGTTTGTGCTCTGCACTGTAGTGGCAGGACAGGTAGCTTACATCCTTCTAAGTTGGGAACTGCTGATTGAGGGCTCAGTGTTTGTTATTCTAAAAGTATATTAATTCTGGTTTAAGCACTTGGGCTTCAGGCCAGTTATTTTACATTAACAGATTTGTGGTCTGCACTCTTGTGGGAGGAGAGTCTGGACTCTGCCCTTCTGAGCTGGAAATTTCTGGTTAAAGGCTTATAGTGCCTGCATATTTGAACTGTTTCTTACTAAATTGGTACACCTTGTTTGCTGTAGCATAGACTAGATCCAGGCCTGTTGAATCTAGCTTTGTTTGTATAACTTGAGCACTAATCCAGGCATTCTTTAAAGTATTCAATTGTATTTATTACTGCTTGGTAGTAACTTGATTAAAGTGTAGCTATCATTCTAAGTCTTTTGGATTAAGCACTTGGGCTCAGACCAGTTGTTTTACATTAGGAAGGATTGTGGCCTGCACTATGATGGCAGGACAGGTAGCTTACATCCTTCTAAGTTGGGAACTGCTGATTGAGGGCTCAGTGTCTGTTATTCTAAAAGTGTATTAGTTCTGGTTTAAGCACTTGGGCTTCAGGCCAGTTATTTTACATTAAGAAGGTTCGTGGTCTGCACTCTTGTGGGAGGAGAGGCTGGACTCTGCCCTTCTGAGCTGGGAATTTCTGGTTAAAGGCTTATAGTGCCTGCATGTTTGAACTGTTTCTTACTGAAATTGGTACACCTTGTTTGCTGTAGCATAGACTAGATCCAGGCCTGCTGAATCTAGCTTTGTTTGTATGCTTGTTTGCTTGTTATTTCCCTGAACCGCTAATTCCACCTAAAACGCGGCTTTTCAGCACTTATGCGGATCCCTAGTGACATCTGCATTGCTTACTGTACTTATTTCCTTGTTTCACTTGAAAGAAAGTTACTGTTTGTCATTTTTGCATTGAAGTTACCTGTAACACATTGCATTTAAGTTACCTGGCACTTGCTCACTAAAGCAATTATATAAGTCAGCACTAAAAAATTAAAAGCACTACACCCTCACAAACTCCCCTTGAGTACCTTGTTCCCCATTGACCCTTTTCTTTCAATTATAAAGGAATTCCCAATACTATTCTAGCATGTCCAAAGGTCAGTTGTCAATCTCCTCTCTGGTCCAGCTGGTGAATCTGGGAATCTTGAGGCAATGTTACAATTGCCTCATGTACACAGACAACCCTCTCTTCCTCCCAACAAATTCCAACACATGTGAGAGATGCAACCATATAGCCAAACTGGAGGCTAAGCTCTCTCAACTCAGTACTGGTGAAACCTGTCAGGAGGAGAAGGAAACCACACTCAATACAATTCCAGTCTCACTTAGACCTACCACGACAGCAAACCAAACACATAAACACACAAAAACATACTCGGAGGCTCTAAATAAAAATCTGCCTAAGCAGCAGAGACCTCCAAAGCAGACACCAAACCCAGAGCTGTTGGACATGCTACACTTAAAGAAATCCCAATCCCTCAGAGCTACATGCTCCAGGGATCTAAACCTTGTCATCACAATAAACAAAACATGCTGGAGGGATAGGTTCCTGACCCAGAGACTCCCCAGACTCTGGAATAGATTGCCCATACATGTCAAGCAGAGTGCCTCTTTGGACCTCTTCAAGAGGAACCTTGACGATTGGATGGGAGAAAGGAAATTCACCCCAGGGATCATGTCAGTTGCCCTGCTAGACAGGGGTCCAGGAAAGTAAATAATGTGGGAAGAAATAGCCAGGGAATTGTTATGGCTAGGCTTGTATAGGCCCTAGGGCTGATAGACTAGTACCAACCTATGAACCTATGAACCTATGAACACCCAAGCAACCGCTACCCCAAAACAAAACACGTGCAACACATAGCTCACAAAGCCAGTGTGCTGAACAGTCACAGCCCTTAAGGCTAAACAACACACCTGATACACTTGTAATAAGTGACTCTATCGTCAGGCACACTGACGTCCCGCTCACCAGGCTGAACAAGGAGAAGGTCACGGTGAGCTGCCTGTCGGGCGCTAGGATCCGCCACATAACACAAGCACTCAGGTCACTCCAAGGCAAGTACAAATATGACTCAGTCATTGTCCATGCTGGTGTGAATGACCTGAGATGTACCTCCCTGGTCTACATGAAAAGACATAGAGGAGCTCTCTGAGCATGTGGCCCAGGCCGGTATGACCCTGACCTTGAGCAGCATCTTACCCTCACAAAGAATGATGCCACAATATGAAGACAAAATTATCACTTTTAACAATTGGCTTAAGTGTTGGTGTCATTCAAAGGGGATCCAATGCCTGTCAGCCTAGGATGACATGCTCGACAAGCCACAATGCTTCACTAGGGATGGCTTGCACCTGTCACCCCTGGGCTTTCGGATATTAGCAAAGGCTCTTGCTACCCCCATAGTGCCTTTTTTAGACAAGGCTCAAAAGACAAACCCACCTCCATAGGTATCACAAGGGATAAGAAACTAAGAGTAATGCTACTCAATGCCAGAAGTCTAAACCTCAAGATGCATGCACTCGAAACTCTCCTTAGCATGGAGAACATCGATATCTGTGCAGTAACAGAAACCTGGTTCAAGGCTCCCGAGAGCACCCCAGCACTACCATGTTATACCTCATACCATGCTTTTAGGCCCCAAAACTTGGACCGAACCAGAAAAGGAGGGGGAGTATCAATATTTGTCAAAGATACCCACAACTCCAGGTTGGTGGCACAGCACGAAGCATCAGAGACTATCCATGTGCAACTAACAGTGGGTAAAACTGCCTTCCAGTTTATAGCCTGCTAAAGACCACCCTCCCAAACCCAGGAACCCCACTCGGCCTTCCTGAGAACACTGGAAAATATGAAGGTCTCTCCAAACACCATTATATTGGGTGACTTCAACTACCCAAACATAGACTGGGAGCATTACTCTAGCTCCAACACCCTAGCTCAAAGGTTCCTAGAATTTATAAACTCAAATGCTATGGAACAACTTGTTACCACTCCCACAAGAGGGGAAAACATACTGGACCTGATCATCACCAACATGGGTGCTCTATGCTCCAGACCAGAAGTGTATCCCTCACTGGTAAAATCAGACCATAAACTAATCTCACTGGGTATTCACATCCCGACCCCACCCCCTGCCCAGAAAACCACAGTGAAAAACTTCTCTAAAGCAAATTTCACACTCCTCAAAACCGAGGTTGAATCCTTCAAAGCCCCCGGGCCTGGGGAAAATACGGCCCAGATCGCAGAATCCTTTATAAATGCATTCTATGAACACCTTCAGGAATGCATGGATCATGCAATCCCAAATAAAACAAAGACCCGATCCTCCAAAGGCAGACGTCCTGTCTGGTGGACCCCAGCCATAAACAAACTATACAATAGAAGGAGGAAGCTACTACATGACAGAGCAAAATCCCAAAAAGGGAAGGCATCTCTGATCAGTGTTAGCAAAAAGCTACGGGCACTCATAAAATTATCTAAGGCCAGCTTCGAGAGAAAAATTGCACAGGACACTAAGGATAATCACAAGGCTTTCTTTAGTTATGTTAGGAACCTGGGTGAGAATTCCCAGATATGCTCAGAATTAGTCCAAAATGACAAAAAATACACCGAACCCACAGACATTGCCAACATCCTAGCTGACAGGTTCAGCGCAAACTTCCCGCCCCCTCCCCACCAAAAGGACAAATATCTATCCCAGCAGAGTGCTGCCCCCCTGACATCTCAGATGCTCAGGTAAGAGCCGCTCTCTCCAAAGCAAAAAAACACAGCATCAGTGGGACCAGACAGTGTCCCGGGCTGCGTCCTACATGAACTCCAAGAAGAGCTAAACCCAAACATAAAACTACTGTTCAATCTCAGCCTTACCACAGGATATGTACCCAAAGAGTGGCGTACAGCAACAGTGGTCCCTCTCCACAAAGGTGGTGCCTCAACGGATCCTGGAAACTATCACCCCATAAGCCTGACTAGCTTAGTCTGCAAAGCTATGGAAAGGATCATTATGGACCTCATAAAACAAAGATATTGGGGACCTACAGACACTGGATCCTACCCAGTTCGGCTTTGTTAAGGGCAGATCCTGCCTCTTAAACCTGGTCGATTTCTTTGAAACAGTCACCAAGGCCATTGACGAGGGGAAGGTGGTCCACACAGCCTACCTGGACCTCACAAAAGCCTTCGATACAATACCCCACTCTGGCATTATAGATAAGCTCACCAGCTTAAATATAAACCCCTATGTCACTAGATGGGTTGCAAACTGGCTCAAGGACAGAACCCACATGGTTAGAATTGCTGGAGCCATGTCAGACTCCAAACCAGTTACAAGTGGCGTCCCACAAGGCTCAGTCCTGGGACCTCTCCTGTTCGGTATATATTTCTTGGAGGTACAGGCCAACATGGAAGGACTGTGGCTGACCAAGTTTGCAGATGACTGCAAACTGGGCGCTGTAATCGACTCTCCAGCCGACACAAGCATCCTCCAAAAGGGCCTCATAGAAACAGACAACTGGTGCCAGAGCCATGGCCTCAAGCTAAATGCCAAACAGTGTATAGTCATCCCCTTTGGCAAAAACAAAGTGCCCACAAATTACTACATAGGTGGTAATCCATTAAGTATGGAAGAAGTAATTAGGGACCTGGGGACCCAAGTTGATAGCAATCTCTCATTTGACAACCACGTGGCCAAAGTGGTTAGAAAAACATTTTATATAGCCCACCTAATCATGAAGGGATTCACATCTAGATCAGGGGAGGTCATCGTGCCTCTTTACTCATCCCTCATCAGGCCCATAATTGAGTACAATGCCCCTTTTGGGATGTACCTTATCAGACACCTGCAGCAACTGGAAAGACCCCAAAAGTACTTCACCAAGAGGATCAAAGGGCTCAAACAGGTGCCATATGCTGCCCGGTTAAAGAAACTCCAGCTCTACTCAGTGGCATACTGCCTGCTCAGAGGCGATCTGTGCCTGACGTATAAAGCCATGTCCAACCCGGAATTAATGGACATGCTGCACCTCAGAAAATCCAAATCCCATCAAGCTACGCGCTCGAGAGACTTGAACCTCAGCACTGAAATAAATAGGACATGCTGGAGGGACAGATTCATAACCCAGAGGCTCCCTTCACTTTGGAATAAAATCCCAGGCCAGGTTAGGCAGAGTCCCTCATTGACTCTCTTCAAGAGGAATCTTGATGAGTGGATGGGGGATCGTAGGTTTACCCCGGGTATCACTTCTGTGTCACTGTTAGACAGAAGCACAGTATACTAACCTCGAAAAAGGGCATAGCAAAATTAATTTAAAATGGGTGGCAAACGCCAAACACACTCTGGCTAGGCTTATAAATGCCCTAGGGCAGATAGCCTAGTATGAACCTATGAACCTATAAGAGATTGCTGGCGGTCAGACAGGTAACTTTGAAACCAGTTGGTGATTGAGAAAAGGATAGGTTATTGAGTACAGAGAGGAGTTGTTTTTGTGGGACCATGTCAAATGCTTTAGATAGGTCTAGGAAAGTAGCAGAGGAGAGATAGCCATTGTTTTTATGGTGAAGGATAGTGTTAGTAAAAGAGAGTGAGGCAGTGGTGGTGCTATGGTTTGGTCGGAAACCATGCTGAGTATTAGAAAGGAGGTTGTTAGTAAGGAGGTAGTCTGAGATTTGAGAGTGAATGCATACCATCATTTCGTTTTCTTTTTACTTTACAAAAATCCTGTCAACGAATACGTCTGGGTAACCTCTTTATCCTAACATTCTCTTCAAGATATCACATTGTTCAAGGAATAAATTATTGTCAGACAACATCCTAGCTAACCAGATGCATTAGCCCTTAACTAGAGCCTTATTTTGATGTGGAGGACAGCAACTGCGAAAGTGTAGCAAAGTGTTTGAGTATGTTGGTTTCCTATATAGTGTAGAAACAAATTTTTTGTTAGTTCTGTCCTTGTGAATAGTGAGATCAAGATAATTAACTTTCTCATAATTCATATTCATAGTAAACTTTAAGAAATCTGTACAATTATTCAAATAATCAAAGAATTCCATTAGTCTTGACTCACTCCCCTTCCAAAAATTACTATGTCATCTAAAAATGTACCATACATACTCCACTCACTTTGAGCTATGAGGTTGATAGGTATGCAAACCTCTTTACTGCTGCTGTCATTGATAACGCAATCTCACTCAATCTCTCTCATTCTCTCTCTCTCACACACACACACACACACACACACACACACACACACACACACACACACACACACACACACACACTTGCGCATCAGAAAATGCACACTCACACAAACCCTATCATTACAGAAACTTTGCCATTTTATAAGATCAATATTTAAAATATGTCCCTATTTTAAGCCTTTTTTCCCCTTTATTCTAGGCTTTATGGCAATATCTTGAGCTAAGATGTTGAGAGGCATGCACACATCAGCTGCTCCTACCAGAGATTGATCACTCACTCTTCACACACTCTCTCAGACTCACACACACAAACACACACACACACACACATACACACACACACACACACACACACACACACACACACACACACACACACACACACACACACACACACACACAATCTGCTTTAATACATTCAAGCATGCACACACTTGAAGTGAAGTGTTGAACTCGTTTTACAGCAGGCATTACCTGTAGGTTAACACCCTGTTGGAGAATGTTCATTTTCCAGTCAGGGTGCTGATCTAAAGGTTGCCTATTCTCTAAACTACAATAGACCAAGCAAATATAGTGCGCTGGGTCTATGTCGGTTGATTGACTTTTTGGAAACTTGAAATAAATATCAAATAGACCATAAGATTGAGTTTTCAAAACTTGAACATCAAAAAAAAAAGCACAAAAATCTACCTTTTTTACATTTTTGCAGGGGATCAAGTCCCCCTGCACCCCCCATACCCTCTGTAAATTAGATATTCCAACTCAGAAATCACACTACAGTGAGGAAAATGGTAAATCTCCCAATCCTCGTTGTACCTCAATCTCCATTCTAAAGCTTTGAGTTTTCAAAAACTCAATCATATGGTCTCAACCATATGGTGTTCGAGTTTCTGAAAACCTGATTAACTAAGGACCCAGTGAGATACACAAGTGATTCATCTTTAATATGTACAGCCCCCACAATATCTAAAATGCAAGAAATCACTCAAATTTCTTTCTCTTCAATTGAGACCTGGCAGAAAATTTCAAAACTTCTCAATCCCAATAAAACAAAACTGTTGCTCCACTCCAAAATATTATCTCAATCCAAACCAATCTTTCTTGGTTACATCTTCAAATAATACTGAGATAAAATTGAAGTAGTACACCATACTGAATTACTGGGCATTGTATTAGACAACAATCTTAAATCCAATCAGCATATTCTTCAAACAATTAAAAAGACCCACCAGAAACTTCCCTGTGTAAGGCCAAACAGTACCTTACAGACCCAGCAAGAAAAACCCTAGCCTCATCCTATTTGCTTCCAACCTTCTTATATGCCCCACCTATCCTTACAAACTTAAGCTCTACTTTAAAATCCAAACTAGCTCTTCCTGTCACAATATAGTAACTAAATTTGCTACCAACAGTGCAAATCAAACTCACCACTGCTAAGTCTTAAAACAGCTAAACTGGCTATAGCTTAACAGCTACCTAATATACTCTTAACTAGTTATGGCAAAGAAACTGATATATTATCCTGAAAAAATGCTCTGCATTAAAAAAAAATATACTGTTGCCCTACACCCCCGAAAGAGACGACTGTTCTGGTGATAAATTTCTGCTAAGCATTATTAAAGCAAACAATTCATCAGAGGACTCTTTATACTCCTGTTACATCTCCAAACTCTGCAACACTATCCCTACATAAGTAAAACTGACTAACAACCTCCCAGGCTATAAAAACCAGTTCAAACAATGCCTTACCAAATATTGGTCATGCTCATGTTCATCGCCACATTGAGACCTCTTGTGAAAGCACAAACATATTACCTATTGCTAACCTTTTCCCCTCCTGTAGTTGAACCATTACTCCTCTAACAACTTTCCCTCCTGCACTTGAATCAATACATTACACTTCACTCCCTCTTTAACACTACTACTCACCCCCCCCCCCCACTGCTGTATCCCTCTCATGCATTCCCTACATATCTACATTATAAACCTTCAGATAGACCAGTTTGGAACAAGCAGTTTAGATAGAACTAATCCTATAACCTGCTCTCTCACTCATATGCTATTGTCACTACCCTCTTATACAATACTAATCTCTCTCCTCTTACATAATTTTATAACTTACTTCATTATATCTTTTAAACTCTTTGCAGGCATTTCTGTACTGAAATGTAAGAATACTAAACTTCTTTACAATAATGTTTTCCTTTTTACAGTATAAATCCATTTACTTTGCACATGATTTTAGAGGTACCAGGAATGTATACATTTATACATGTTGATGTAAATACTTTTCTGCATATACCTGTTTTGTGTTTAGGTTTGTTTTTTTCCTCAGAAATATAAGTCTTGTTCTTCTGAGAATTGCTTAAAATTAATTTGTTAATATAAATGTACTGTGAGCTTTTCTTTCCGGGCATCTGCTGAAAATGGGTCCTGCTCAGTCAAACCGTCCTGGTCAATAAAGGCAGACAAACAAACAAACAAATAAATTCTTGATTACAAAGATTAATTCAGTTCATATGCAGTGCCTATGAGCAGAATCAGTATATTTTGTTTTCCATAAAGACAACAATCCCCAAAAGAACTACTGATCCCGCTGTTCAGCTCTGGATGTAATGTGTTGTCTGGAATTCTGTTTCATGTTCTTGAGGCTACATCTCCATAAAGGTACATCTTTACTCATGTAATAATCCTACAGAATGATTCTTATACTGTTAAATGTAAATAGAAGGCACATTTTGTAAAACAAATACATTAGCAATAAAACCAGCTACTGGAATATTGAATATAACGTGCTTGTAATTTCGAACTGCTGGCATTGAGAATGGTTTATTAAAACATTGGATGCTGCATATTGGAATTATTTAAGTATATATGCAACAGACACAATGGTGGCAGACCATTTATATGAGGAAAATAATATTACAGACCTAACACAAGGGCAAAATTAATAAAATTGTTGAATATGTCAATAAATATATCAGAGTTTTTGATAACACAATATTTTTAGTGAAGGTGATAAAATGAGCATAAAGGTATTTAAAATCCCACACCTCCAAACCATTTTAACATCATAGAACTAACTGATCAGTTAATGCATCACCAAGTGTTTTTGGGTGCCATGCATCCTGTCATGTTCATAGCTAATCTTTCAGAGTTTCAAACTGATGGGGAAGAGTTCTTATGAGCAAGAAATACCAATAATAATACCAGTCCCAGAGTATTAGGGCATGGTGAACCCAAAGCAGGTAAATCATGGCATGACCAGAGGACAGCAGTATAAGGAAATGGAAGCTTTCTTCTTTTGGCTTATCACATGCCCTCATTCTGCATGTGGACTGAAACATCAAAATACAGTAAAATGTCAGTAGCTGTGTCCAGGAATGTACCTTACAACTTCTAAAATGTGTTGGGGTTGTCTGAAGGGACAGGAAAGATGGAACCACTAGCTGCCTACAAAGCAATGCAGACTCAGGATACATCTCTTAAGAGTTCACCAACTGTAGCTTTCATATCTGCCTCCAGATGATTGTAATATGATGAAACTAACAATCATGATGGGTGTTTTGGAAAGTACTTTTAATGCTGTTTATACCTGCATGGTTGTAGTCAGTGATTATTAAGCTGGGATCCAGCATAAAGTTCCTCTCCAAAGAGACATTGATGGTCACTCTAAACAAATGGTTACAGACGTCCTCATTCTTTGAGTACATGAAGGCATGTGCCAAAGAAAGCATTTCTATATCCCACTCCCAGCCCTCACTGTTGTGTACTGAGTATAGATGATGACATATACATCCTGGATAGGAAGTGTGCCATCCATAATATGTGTCTGTGACCATTGATGGTATTCCTGTGCCATCTATAATATATGGCTGTGACCACTGAAGATATTCCCACGCCATCTATAATATATGTCTGTGACCACTGAAGGTATTCCCGTGCCATCTATAATATATGTCTTTGACCACTGAAGGTATTCCTGTGCCATCTATAATATATGTCTGTGACCACTGAAGGTATTCCAGGTTCTTGTCTGTTGTGAGCAGTGTCACAGTATACTTTTTTCCACATTTCTTTGATTAAGCTCTGTACATAAACTCGTATTAACAGACAGGTAATTATTGAGGAATAAAGTTTTTCATGACTATCATAGTATATGATGCTGTTGAGAGTAGCTTTCTTAGATCCTGGTGACAACTTATGTCACGGACTTCCTTCAGGGCATTACCCAAGCTATAGCTTGTGAAACCTAACTTAGGTTGTATTGCATAAGTTTAGGAGTGTACAATTGTATGTAGGTTGTGACTGCTGCCCATTCTTTCATGCAAAATATTATAGTTGCTGCAAAGGGCTTCTCACTGCATACATCTGAACTGTACAGATTTTTGCAGAATGTCCAGATTTTTGCCTCAATTTTCTGGTCTGTTCCTCATAAAATTTTGGTTTACTGGCAAACTATTGGCAAGGCATTGAGAACTGAAGTCAGAAAATAATGACAGGCATTTGAGTCTCAAGACTTCATACCCTTCAAAAATGCATGCTAATGCAAAGCCTGTTATTCTATCAACTTTCTATGTTTGTAAGGGCAATATTTAAAAGTTGTCCCTATTTTTGAGTCTTTGTCCCCCCATTATTTATGGCTTTGTCCAAATGTTTTGCTCTAAGAGGTTGAAAGGTATGCTTCTCAGGCTGGACTGGCTGTAAAATGGAATAAGTCCTCCCTGTTTTTTATACTTAATTATGCCTCTCCCCTTACAGAAATGACCACATTTCCATGCATAACACCTACATGGCTTAGAACTCATCTGCTTCTTCCAGTAATATCCTTAAGAATCTATGAGATGTTGGTGTTTACCTTTTTTATAACCAGCTATAGCATTTTAAATGGTCCCCTTAGTAAAAGGAGTTTGGATGCATTGGCACCTTTCTTCAGTGTCTGGATGCCATACTTTTATAGGTTTGCAATGTTACAGTTATCAACTTTTAAAATGCACTTCCTCCTTTATTAAAAATTACTTAGTTCCATACCCATTGGTCTTACTGGTCAGTGCAAGGTAGGGTGGGAGCATGTGAGTGGCTGATGCTATGCTGATGACTAACACAAGTGAATAGTGATTATTTGTAGACTTATCCTTTGCAGATTTCTCTTGTTTTGCTGTGTGATGTTGCATATCACCAAACATCACATAGTTCTGATTTCCATATCCTGAACTTATTAATATATAAATCGGTAGCCTGGGAGTTGAAATTCTAATAGACAGCCATAAATGAAATATAACTTTGTTTTTTCTTTCTTTTTGTTCTACCACTGTGCTATTCAGCTGCCTTAGTATGCATCATACATTCATAGGTAACTGCTGCCTTAGTGTTCATCATACGTTCATAGGTAAGTACTAAGCAATCAGTCTGTATATCATTACAAGCCTAGCCAAAAAAAAAAAAAAAAAAAAAAAAAAACTATTCATATGTTCTCTCTAGCCTCAAGGAGGGCAAAACAAGATAGACCAGGAGAGAACCTGAGGCTATCAATCTAATTATCTAGGTTTACCTTGAAAGTGGTAAGGGTGTTTCTCGGCTTGACATGCATGGGAAATGTACTCCACAGCTTACGGATATCTTGGAATATGACTCTATCATGCTAATGCATATTATTTATTTGTTTTTTGAAGGTCTAGTTCCTTTAATCAAATATTTAAGATACCGTTAGTTCTATGTGGGGAATAGGATGTCAAATGGGGTTGTATTTTTCATGGCTCAAAAGGCTAGGCACAGAGGAGTCTATAAAAGATTGAGTGCAGAGAAAAGGCAGCCAGTCTCTCCAGATAATGATTTTTGAGGCCACTGATCATTTTAGTTATAAATGTTTGAAGTCTGTCAAGTTGTTTGATATGTTTAGACAAATACATACCAAAAGGTCCATTATAGTCAATAACAGGTATGATAAGATACGAGTTAAGGAAGATTAAGGCTTCCTTGCATATAGTGGAGATGCCTCTGGATATTTGATGTGCCAGATAAAGGGCTTTCTGAACTACCATGGAAACATGATTATCAAATATCAAGGAATCATCAGATCCCTTACAACAGTATCTAATTGCAGGAGAGAGCCAACTATATGATAAATGAAACTGCTCTATTTTGTTTACCAAAATGAACAATGCTATATTTTTCACATTTAATTTGAGTCCATTGTCTTTACATCAATTGTTAACATGGTCTATCTTATGTTGAAGTGATTGAAAGTCACTTGAAGACTGAATAACAATATTCAATTTGTAGTCGTCTGCAAACACAGTTAACCAAAGGCCAGGAGTGTCAGCCTAAAGGTCTGAAAAATAAATGCAAAATAGGAGAGGGCCCAAAACTGGATCCAGCCCAGCACACCACTGTTAACTTTTCTTTGCTTTCAGAAGTGGCACATATAATTCTAGTCACATGAGTTCTGTCAGACAAGCAGTTAGCTATCCAACATAGTAAGGATTTATATTCAGATTTATAAGTCCGTCAGTAATGCCTGAATAGTGGCAAAGGCCTTGGCCAGGTCTAGATATGCTGTATGGACTGCATAACCATTCACTGCTTCACTTACTTTTTCAAAAAAATTAATGAGGTTAAAAAGTTAGGACCTTCCTTTGAAAAAGATGAATTGATGAGGGCCCAGGGTTCAGGATTTTGGATGTTCATTTTAATGAGGTCTGAGGATAATGTACGCCACAGCTTTACATATGAGGCTTGTGAGACTAATGGGCCTTTAGTTACCACAGTCCATGGTTGAACCATCCTTGAGTAATGGCATTACAATGGCTGTTTTCCAGGCTTCAGGAATGTAACAATTAAATAGGGATTCAGAAAGGTCATATTTACCCTGTTTATCAGTCTACATAGTGTATTATAAAGGGTCCATGGATGAGGTGTTTTTAGTTTTGAAAGGGCTGATAGAACTTGTTTCATAGAAATTAAGGGGGTGGCTGGGATTGTGGAATCTGTGGAACAGCTGTAACTGTGGGTGGAACAACATTTGCACTAAACTTGTCAGGTAGGACATTAGCTATTTCCTTTGGATGAGAGTGAATATTATTGCAGACTAACTTCAAACATTACTGTTAAAGAATGATTTGTAGTTATTTTTGGTTTTAGCTGCTATTTTAAGTCCATACACAGCTCTGGGCTTCCTAATGGTTCTCCTAAGCTCTGTACTAGTTTGTGATCTTAAGGTAGGTGGAATGAGACGAGTTCTAAACATTAAGCAATTTCTTTCTCTTTGTATGCAATGTATTTATAAAATATCCCACCATAGGATTTTTTTTAATTCTCATTATATTTGTTGTGGATAGGGACTGCCTTATCAAAACAACTATATGAATTGGAGTAGAAGTCAGAGGCATAGGTAGGAAGTTTAACAATGGGCTCCATTAGAGGATGATTACACTGAATTTATTTAGTTCTTCAAGTAACTGAAAAATATTTGCTGTTGAGAAGTCCCTAAACACAGAGGTATTTCCAGAGGAATCACTAGCAGTTTTAATGGTAAAGGTCATTAAATTATTGTCTAATTTAAAAAGGCATGATGGTACATAAGGGATTGTGCAAGAAGTGGCCATATTTGTGAGGACTAGATGAAGGATATTGGGCCACCTAGTAAGATGAATACCTATTTGTGTGAGAGTGTAGTGTTAGCATTTATGATAGTGATGGGCATGCTGACCACTGTCAGTGTAGGTTGGTCAGATTATTGATGGATAGCTGAAGTGCCCCATTAGAAAAGTCTTGGGTTCTAATGGGAATTTCAGAAAATGTGTTAAGATAGCTATCATGCTCAAAAGGACATAGAAGATATTCTCTAGCTAGCTATGAAGTCGTAATTAGTCTTGTTTAGGGCGATTTGGACTTCTAGCAGTTCACATGTGGAATCCCAAGGAATTTGTTATGAGGTGATAATATCTTTGACAAACACTGATACTCCCTCACAATTGCCAGTGGGTCTGAAGACATGTTAGGCATTATACCTAGTTATAGAGGGAGTGCTTTCATTACTTTGAAACCATGTTTCTGTAACCACACATGTATGAATGTGTTCAAGTTGCAGGACAGCCTAAAGTGTTGGCATTTTTTAAGAAATCTGTCATTAAGAAGAGACACGTTAATGTGTTCCAATTTAGAGTTTATAAGGTTGGAATGTCTATCAGATAGACTCTGCCTAAAAAAAGGCATTATGGGGCAGCAAAGGCTTTAGCCAGAATGTGAAATCCTTCGTAAGAAAGGTGCAGACCATCACTAGCAAAGCAGGAAGGCTTGTCAGCCATCACACTCTAAACTGACACACACTGGATCGCCTGCAATGACACCAGCTACAGATCCAATTATTAAAGCCTTTTATTTTGTCTTTAAATCTCAGTATCATTCTGGGTGAATGCAAAATACCAGTCAACAAAAGGGTCTTTCTTGCCTGAACCACATACATAGCAAGCTCAGTCATATTCCTCTGCATGCCCCTGTGGTTAGAGCTTCTAAGGTAATTTAATCACTATGTGGACTGCTATCCAGTCTTAATCATATTTCTCAGGATGGAGGGATCTTATAGCCCTTGTTAAATCCTGAATCCTGTCACCAGAAAGGCAACTCTGACCCAATTCTTATCCAACCTGGACAGGATGATGTATGCCTTAAGGCAGAGTCACATATTACTAAACTGTTACCATGGTTTCATGCAATCTCAGTGGGCCATTATGTCTTGGAGTCTACACTCTTGTGACACTTTGAGGTATGAATCCAAGGTGTTAGTTTGTAAGGTGAAGGGATGTGTGTGTTGCAGTGTGAATGAATGACTGATGTTTCTTAGTCTTTAACTTGGGAGGCTTATGCTGTGTTCTTTTAACAACATCAATGTGAGTTGGTTTAGTGGACATGCTGTGTGCTGCGTGCTGTGTGTGTGTGTGTGTGTGTGTGTGTGTGTGTGTGTGTGTGTATTGTGCTTACAAAATATGTTCTGAGGTAAGAAAGTAGATTCCAAGTTAAGTAAATACATATGCCTGTCACATACTGAATAATTGTGAGATAGCAATAATAAGTTTTTGGCAAGCAGGAGGCAATTACTAGACTGCTTCAAAACACCAAGTGCTATCAAGCTGGCTGCAGAAGGGGATACTGCTGAATGAGATTCCATACTGGCCAGCGCAGGTGAAGGGGTACACCATGGGTTAAGAACTTACTTTTGGCATAAGACAGAAGAGGATAACTGATTGGTTGAAAAAAAGGTGATAAACTAGGATATGGCTAAAAGAAAAAAGAATGATCTTTGACTATTGTAGCAGTCACAGGTGTAAAAAAAGAAATGCAAAACTGATAGCTATGGAGGATCAGTAAGTAAACTGGTAACAGTGGTAAATTTAGCCAAATAGAATTATTTGGGCTAGTTCGCTTTCTACCTAGCCAGTAAGAACAATGAAAAATGGGTAGTCTAATTCATTGGATCCAAATGCATTGACTGCAACAGCTACAGATAATCTAAATGAGCATGTTCAAGTGCAGCAACTGTTTAGCAGTCAGCCAAGTAATTAAGATATATCATAAACAAAACCCTGTACTGTCCAGTGTATTACTGTATGTAGAGCAGTAGCTTTAAATACCTTAACACTATAATCAAGAAGATATGCAGTGACATCAGTTACAAAAAGTACAGTCAGTAATTGTGATAATAAGTACATTTCATATATCTAGTATGAATAACAGACAGCTCCTGAGTATCCATTTAAATTATGGCGATAGTGGGCAACAGTACAAAAGTAATAAGGCCCAAAAGTGCTATCCTATTTAAACTAAATGCTACTACAGTCAGCATAACAAAAAGTGAACAAAAGTACAATGACAACCAGGCACACAAGTGCAAAACTACTTAAATGTAACAACACAATACCTGAACATAAGTGCTAATATTAACATGTGTCTATGAGAAGTACAGTTAGTAAGTTAATGCTAAAAAAAGACACTGATTTCTCTGTATGAAATAAGGCAATATACAAATTATTCACACTAGCACAACAAGGTGTAAAAGACATTGATAATTATATTGTATAGAACAAAGATTAGAGGTTGCCTTACCTGTTATAGACTAGGCTCTTTTGTCCGATGCCTAATAGGGTGAAGACTGGCATACACTGCTGTGTTTTATACAACAGCATTCTAAGTTTTGCAAGCTTCCTGGTATTTAAAGTCTTTAGGGTTTTGCCCCTTCAAAAGCTGGACAATCAAAATGCAGGCAACACCCCACATAAACCAGCCAATCAAAATCAAGCACTTCAATCCCTTATAGGAACCCAAGCTCAGGTGGCTTCACATGGAAGCCTCTGCTCTCAGCAAAGGCTGGAACACTGCAGACCCAGTCCTAGAAAGCTGATAAGAGTCCTTGTAGTACAATGAATCAGCAGAAACCCTAATGGGAAAGGACTTTGTTGTCATCTTCATCTTCTACGTCTTCTTCTTAGTAGACTTCTTGTCTTCAGAGTAGCCCAACACTAAAGAGATTTGCATGAAATCTAACATTACTTCTTTTAAGAATTTGTTGTAGTCACTGATATATTAGACTTACAGACCAGGAGAATTACACATAGCAGGATGCAGCTAGCTCCACCTACTTCTTATTTCTCTAAGGCTACAAAGTCATCTCTGTTAATATGGCATCTTTCATTTGCAGCTGAATGAACAGCATAAGCATATGAACGTTTACCTCATATAATCAACTCTGCCAGCCAAGGATATTGAGTCCCGCAGGCAAAAAAATCTTACTGTCTAAAAAATTACTGATAAACGTTTGTTTTTTGTTGTCAGCAAAATAGTTTGTGGTACTTTTCTTGTGAGATGGGACAGGACAAAGGCCAAAGAAAGCCAATAAAAATGCACTGATTCATCAAAGTAAGCAGTAATTCAGAGTGATTTACTAAGTCAAAAGAACAGCATGGAATTAAATGCACTACAGTAATCACTATGTGGTGACACAGAGCATACTATGTGATATAAATGACTTAGCCGTAAAACAAAGTCTGGAGACTCCATTCGTATGTTTGGGACAGAGCACATTACAAAAGTGATATGGACCACTTACAGTGATGTGGATGAGCAAGAACAGTGCATTAATTTTAATAGGATGTGCAGTAATACAGAACATGTTCAGTTGGTGATCATTTAATGTCATTCTGCAGAACAGGAGAGCACAGAGCAAAAAGGAAAGGAAGCTGTAAATAGGTAAAATATGGAGAATGCAGAACACAAGAAGATAAAGCAAAATGAATGGGTAGAGATGCAAAGGAGAATGGACCACTACTTGCACATATTGTAAAGAAACTAAGGGCATATCAGAGCATCTTAAAATGAATATATTTTACAATTAATTATTTCTTTGAAGTTAAACATTATTTTGGTATGGAGCACCAAACTATCAGAAAGTTCTTGAAGAATGAATGACCCTTTTCCTGTCTTCAGCATTCTATATTCTACAAAATCTATGTATTTCACTCATATGTGGATTAAACAGGCACTTCAAATGAATATTATTAATTATAGGTGATCAGTTTCCACTTGCATAATTTTGATATTTAGCTATAGACGCAAGACAGAAGGAATTATTTAAAAAAGTTGTAGTCAGAGCATTAAAAAGCTGTTGATTTTAAGAGGTAAAGAATTCAGTCATGTAATAATTGCTAAATCCCTTTCATTCATGACTTGCAAGCTTTTAAATTCAAAACATCCCAGATTCAAGCAGTCATCTCATCTGGGGCACGTTAGTTAACCTACATGTGCTGTAGACTTTGAGAATGACAAAAGTAGGCAGTCAAGGACTACAAGTAGTTTAGATCAGGACAGCTACAGAGTTCAGTATCACACCTCTTCTATGCTGACCCATTCGCTGCTTGTGCATACATTGTGAGTAATTAAATATGCTTCATTGTAAATCTGCCTCTTTCTATACATTGCTGAAATGTTTTACAACATTGATTGAACTTAGACTTATTACAATTTCTTATTGCGTTAAGGGTCCCTTATTTAGTTAGCAACACAAGCATAGTCATGTTTTTACATGTTCTGTTTAAGTCTGCAATGTTTTTTTTTAATGCAAGCTGTTGGCACTTTTTGCAATGCAGCTCTATGTGTTGTGGTTGGTACATTACCTGGGTTTTATATTTCTCTGTATATTTGGATACATTGTGTTTTTATCCTCAAGACCATTAATGCTGCGTCTTTCTTTTGCTAAAAAAAATACTACATCTATATACCACATATGCTGTGTTTTGCTGAAACACTTGTTCTTTTAAGCTGACAACTGATGGTAACTTGCAACACCTTTTCTCAAGCGGAGATGTAAACAAATAGATTCCTGAAGCAGTGTGTATGATATTTTATCTCAGGAGTCTCATTCAGTAACTGGAAATCTATAATTAACTTGTTAGCACTGATACTTTCTGTCAGCTAAACTCCAAATCCAATATATCTGTATACAAAGGTGAACACTTGGATATGCAATGAATAGTTTAGTCTGTGAGTGTTAACTGAAATGCAGGAACTCAAATCAGTGCACAAGCATTGCAATTTTATAGCAAATTTATAGTAATAGTAATAATAATAATAATAATAATTAATAGTATTCTACATTTCAACTTCTACTTTCCCCATGCACACCCTCACTACTTCCTAATGCAACTACATCCTCATACTTTGTCTCTCAAACACCTTTATTTTTTTACATTTCAGAAACATGAATGAAAAAAAAGAAAAACTGCCACAAATATGAAGAAAAATACTCTTATAATGAGCACTTTCGTCAGTAGATACACTTGACGAAAGTGCTCATTATAAGAGCATTTTTCTTCATATTTTTTTTCATATTTGTGGCAATTTTTCTTTTTTTACATTTCAGAAACATAAGAGAAGATGCCAGAAAAAGCTAGCTCACTTCTTCCTACCTCCTTTCAACTAACTTTCAGATGACACCATCATTAAATATCCTGCAGCCCTGCAACATCTTGCTCCCTTCTTTATTGCTACTTCCCTACTACCTGCCATCAATAAAATACAGACCCCTTAACTTAATCATGCTATTCCTCAGCTTATCCTCTATTCAACTTCTCCTGCTCACCTATATCTCATCCTACCATGGCTCAATAATTACTCATAACATCTCTCCATCCCTAGCAAAATGGAAAAGCAAAACAAGTCGAACTACACTTCGCCAACTGCAACTAGGATGACAGAACAGCAGATTTATTAAAATAGACACAGCTTTACCAAAAAATATTATTAGCGCTTTTGTCTTACAATTAAGACTTCTTCTGATATACTGTATGCAACAGAACAAATACTCAACTTAAAAAGACCAGTACAGTCACTGACACTGACCTTATTAGTCTTTTACATTGAGTACTTGTTCTGTTGCATACAGTATATCTGAAGAAATCTTAAGACGAAAGTGCTAATAATATTTTTTTGGTAAAGCTGTGTCTATTTTAATAAATCTGTTGTTCTGTCATCCCATTTACTGTTGGTGAACTGCACCTTTCCATCTCTGTCCCAAACACCTATCCATACTTCCTCCCCAAACTCTCCACACATTGTACCAAACCTAATTAATGATACCCCTTACCTTCATCCCAAATACAGCCTGATTAAAATCCAAATAAAATGAACTGGAAAAAATACCCCGCAAAAAAACAAGAACTGGTAATAATCAAACATATTAAAATCCTTCCGGAGACATTCATGCTACTCCTTTCTCCACCTATCACAACCAACAACAAGAAGACAATTCTCTTCCACACGATACTGTAATCCCACATCGGAGATGCCCCAACCCCAGTAATCTAAATTTTGACACCATAGATTTTAGGAGCATAAGATATGAAATAACTGAACTAAATGACTGGATTATGCAACACAAGCCTGATGTTCTCCTTATAGCTGAAACTTACTTAAACCTAACATAAATGACCCTGACATCACATCCCTACCCGGTTAAAGTATCACCTGTAATGATTGTATAAGGAGGAAAGGTGGTGGTATCACTTTAGTATTTCCTAACAACTACCATAATACTCTGAAAACAAGTCAATACCAAAATTTAATTCAGCAGAGCTTTTTATTACTTTCGTGAAATTAAACAAATATGTATTACTGTCTTTTACATCCCTCTTGGTGACAACATAGCTACACTGGAAGATATTCTACATTGGATATCGATAACAAATTCAATAAGAAAATACTGCTAGGTGATGTGAGTATTAGTTAGTTGAACATAACCGCTAACTCCCCTACATCTAGCATGAATTTATATAGTTTCCTACAACTAATTAATAGCCCCACACATTGTAGCAAGATATCAAATTCTTTATTAGACTGTACTTGTGGTGGTAAATTTGCTGGGGTATGATCCAAGAATTCAGTGTCATACTCTGTCAGCCATCATCTTCCAATTTAAGTAAACAGACATCTCACATATCCTTCTTCACTCACTTCCTTACCTGAATCAATTTCTCTCCCCAAGTCTGTTTCTAAATATGCAACAACACTCTTTTTTTCCTCTCATTTCATATTGCAATTCCTGTTTGTATTATACTAACTTACATTTAATTTCCTTATAAACTGGCTAACATTTCTCTAAATATTAAATCATTGTCATATACATTTTTCGCATTTTGTCTAATTTGGTACAATTTAACTGTAGCTGTTTTGCATTATTTTGCAAGATTTTAAAATTATTGTTTTTAAAACAGTTTTACAATACTTGGAGCCTTTTTCCCCATCCTCTGCTGAAAATGGCCACTTTCCCAGTCGGACTTTCCAGGCAATCAAATGTCAATAAATAAATTAATACATAGACCATTTTTATGCTTTCAGACATTCGTAAAAATGCACATCCAGTGTTGATTGTCTTATCTTCTCACTTATGAAACCTCCCAATAGTCAGAGCAGTGTTTAACCATTTAATACAACTAAAATTTTTTTTTAATGTTTATTACAAGCACATTTAATGTTGTCTTTGGCCTGCAGATAACTGTCTGATTGTTTTCAATCATCTGTTTGATCTATTCTATGACATGATAAACCATTTTGTCTAAGTTTAATAGCATCTGTGTGAATCAGCTATGTTCAGCATGTTGTTAATTGGCATCTTATTTCCCCCATTAAATTAGTTCTGTTTTTATTACTGTACCAACTGAGCTATAATCTTTGACTGCCTTCCATTAAAAATATGAATATTGCTGTACATCTGTCCTGGTTTGTGTCTGAGAGGGTTGTTTGGTCCAGCCCACATCAACTGGTTAACCATTATATAAATAAATGACATATATCATAGTTCATTCTTATAGAACATTGAGCAATATGAAGGCTTCTATCAGTAAAAAGAGATTTACTCTGACAGATTTCTCATGCAGGGCAAACTTGCATCCCCTTATGCAAACCAAAGCCTTTTTTAGCTTTGCTGTTCTCTTCAGCTTTTACCTTCAACCTCATGGTATCCATATGTGCTGTTTTTTTTTTTCTGGCCCCACTGACTGCCAAATGCACTCCATTTTCTCCTTAACTATGATAATGTATTTCCTGAGAACCATCTCAGTTTCTAGAAATAAAGACATATTAATGCAGAGAAGGTATATTTGCTTTCTTAATCCAGCTCTATTCATGCTTCTCACATTCTAACAACTACATACATATATACTCCCTTTAGTAGTGTTCCTGTATCTGCACGTGTAACCCTTTTGTCAGAAGATCCCTCTACTGTGTCCTTGTTGATGGCAGAGTCCTTTTTCATTTCTTGTTTACAACATTTGCTGGATTCTGATGAGTCATGTGAAGTTTGGTGTATTTTGAGAAAAGTATTTTGTAACATAATATTTAAAAAATATATCTATTTAGCCTAGAAACTTCTACTCCATGCTGTGTCATTTGTTCTGGAGTCATCCTCTGATATTTTGCAACTATATCATTTTCATCTATTCACATATTTACTGTATTAATTTCGCAAGGAATAGCTAAAGAACACAACTCATGCTTCATTCTTCTCAGTTACTGTTATGCACTTATCAAAATTGCTACTATTGAAATCACAGTGCCAACACATCAAGCCATGGTGCTTTAAAGTTAACCATGCCCATTATCTCCATTCCAGGGTTTCAAAGTCTGTGTATGC
The DNA here is from genome assembly GCF_019279795.1 of Protopterus annectens. Classification (NCBI taxonomy): domain Eukaryota; kingdom Metazoa; phylum Chordata; order Ceratodontiformes; family Protopteridae; genus Protopterus; species Protopterus annectens. The sequence goes on along the minus strand of NC_056739.1, from coordinate 367,851,085 downwards.
AGATATGACATTGCAAATAGACTGTGGTCAAGAACTTCAACAGATGCTAGGGAATACAATGGAAAATGGAGGCACAAGGGCTGAAATTAAATGCAGACAGATATAGCTGTCATGACAGCAAATAGGAGAAATCTGAAAAAGCAGAAAATTGAGATAGAAGGGAAAGTAGTAGAACAGGTTAAAATTTCAAGTATCTGGGAGGGGTGGTTGAGGTGATGGGAGGTCTGAATGAGGAAGTCAAAGGTAGAAACAGAGGGGCTGCAGCCACCTGGCAGAGTGTGACGAGTAGCATGTGACAAAAGCAGAAGCGTATCTGGTTCAATTAACCAATGTGCCGGCAGTTTGAACTACTTACTCCGTCTGCTCTTCAAGTGAAGAGCAAAAAAATAAATAAATAAGTTGCAAGTGATTGACACATTACAGTTAGGTTTATGCAACCCCCACCACATAAAAAAAAAAAAAAAAATAGGACGATCCTTCTACTGGCACACCAGCCAGTTGACCAAATGCACGACACACACACCCTCCACTGCCTAACCATTCAAGTCCCATTTATGTGCTGTGATCCCAGCCCTCTTTTAACATATCTTCTTTAAAATAAAAACCATGTCTTCTTTTAAACTTTAGCAAACTGTTTACTACAAATGTAGCTAAGATTTGCTACAGTTTAAACCCTGCTTGCATGGAATGCTACAGTGCTCAGGTTTTATTTTAAAAAAATTGTTTTACTTTAAAACTGTAGGAAACTGTTTGCCGCAATGTAGCAAGCAGTTAATACAGTTTAAACCACACATGGAGCACTACAGCACTGAGGTTTGACAACAAATGTAATACCGACGTTTAAAGAGCGATCGATCGGGATTGGTTGATCACATCTCCCAGCACTTTGTGCTCAAGGCTGTTGCCCCTCTTGCTCCACTCCAGCTATGCTACTGGACAGAAGAATGCCAAAGATGTTGAAAAGTAAGGTGTACCAAACAGTGGCATGATCAGTACTACTATATGTACAGAAGCATGGGCAGTGAAGGTAGAGGTAATGTAGATGAAATGCCAAGTGACAAATGAGGAAATGAGGACATCAGATCAGAAGCCGTAGTAGCTCTAATTGCTGAGAAGGTCAAAGAGAATACATTACAGTAGTTGAAGTACATGTGCAAGAAAGATAATTTAGTGAAGAAGATTTGGAGAGGCAGAAAGGAGGCAAGAGGAAATGAAGTTGTCCAGGAAAGAGAAGGATGGATTGTGGAGAGAAGACCTGAAACAAGTCAGTCATGAACACTGAAGAAGGTAGGAGAGTGGCACTGAATGAGAAAGATGTAGACAGTTGAAGTAATATCCAGATCCTATGTAGAAGCTGGAGAAAAAATGGGTAGATGATGAAGATGATGATGGCTCCCCATAAATCAGTTCCAGTCCTTCATTGCTTGTATGCAGCTAGTCTTTCTAAACAGCTTCATATCTGTTGTGCAGACTAACTGACCTAGCCAATTTCCTAACACAATCCTTTTTCTCTGCCTCACTCCTCTCAATAAATGTATGATGTACCTGGCTGCATTTTGACTGTTTTTATTGACAGAACCACAGAAACCTACAGCATTGTACTTTAGTCTTCAAGTCACGTACATTATGCTTAACTTTTATTTTTATAGACTTAGTAATCTTTTATTCCAGTTAAAAAACAAAGTCATGTCACATTCAGCTGTACTATATTTCAGCAAGCATATCTGGGAGGTGAAAGGCCCAGACAATATCCCAGGATGACTTCTAAATAGCATGAAACATGACCTGTCAGGGCCTCTGGAATTACAATTCAACTGTAGCCTCCAAACAGGTATCATGCCTCATGAATGGAGAAATGCAACAGTCATCCCGCTGCACAAAGGTGGGCCATCTATAGACCGTGGAAACTGCAGACCCAAAAGTATCACTAGTCTTATATGTAAAGCCATGGAAAGAACTGTCATGGAGATGATCAATAGAGATATAGTAAACCTCCAGACACTGGAACCTACCCAGTTTGGTTTTGTCAAGGCAGATCATGCCTACTTAACCTGGTGGACTTCTTTGAGAAGGTCACCAAAGCAATGGATGAGGGCAAAGTTATTCACACTGCCTACCTTGACATGTCCAAGGCATTGGATACAATACCCAACTTGGGCATTATTGACAAACTCAGGAGGTTAGATGCAAACCTGTATTTCACCCAATGGATAGGCAAATGGCTCACAGACAGAACCCAGGAAGTTAGAATTGGGGAGTTCACATCTACAAAGAAGTCAGTCACAAGTGGAGTCCCTCAGGATCAGTCCTTGGACTGCTGCTTTTTGGGATTTACATCTCAGAAGTCAAGGCCAATGTCAGTGGTCTCTGGCTGACTAAATTTGCAGATGATTGCAAATTAGGAGCTGTCATTGAATCTCACACTGACACAAATGTTCTCCAGAAGGGGCTGAGACAGACAAACAACTGATGTCAGAGACATACACTAAAACTAAATGCCAAGGAATGCATAATAGTATCCTTTGGGAAGTCATACATCCCTAGTAACTATCATATTGACAACACTCCCCTTAGATATGAGCAAGTAGTCAGGGACTTAGAGACACACATAGATAGTAATCTAGCCTTTGACCATCATGTGTCTACAGTGGTGAGGAAGTCATGTTAAATTCCACAACTTATAAACAAAGGTATGGCATCTAAGTCCAAGGAAGTCATTGTTCAACTGTATTCGGCATTCATCCGACCTATCACTGAGTACAATGACCCCTTTGGTATGTACCTAATCAGGCATAATCAACAACTGGAATGTCCACAGAGGTTCCTTACTAAAAGAATACAATGCATAAGTAGAATGTCCTATGCGGACTGCCTCAAGGCCCTGTCCCTGTATTCTGTCTCCTAAAGGCTTTTGAGGGGAGATCTATGTCTGGCATATAGAGCATTGTTAGACCCCACTCTGATGGACCTCCTGTGTATTCACAAAACAAACAGCACTAGAATTACCTGTTCTAAAGACGTAAGCCTTGCCTGTGATATAAATATGTCCTGCTGGAGAGATAGGTATTCATCGCAGAGACTACCACATCTATGGAATAGGCTTCCCATCCATGTGAAGGAGAGCTCCTCCCTAACCCAATTTAAGTGTAATTTGGACAACTGGATGTGAAACCAGAAATTCATCCCTGGTTTGGAACCTATGTATCTCATGGACACAAGTAACCTGTAAATGGTTCATCTCCCAAATCCTGCTTACACTTATCAAGGCTACCAGAACTTGTCAGAGATTTGGAATGCATAGCTAGGCTTAAAAAGGCCCTCGTGGTCATTAGCCTAGTAAACACCTATGAACCTATAAAGCATAAAGTCCTCGGTTAAACACTCGACTTGCCATATTCTCTGATCTTAAAATGCCATCAATTAACTCTGAACTGTTACATCTGCTGAAATATGAAGGCCTTCAATGCATAATTTAAAAAAAATACATTAAAATATTTATAATTTACAAGATGTTCTTTTATGAGTTTAAGAAATAACAAAAGATATCAGAGATTTATTACAAAGTTTAAGTCTGCATGGTTTTACTTTGAAATATATTATTCAAACCATGACAAGGTTATTTTACAGTGTATGATTTGGAGATAGTTCCTCTTATTCACTTTACTGTTTAGCCTAATAATATTGCGTTTATATCACTCTATCGAAAGGTGAAAATAGCGAACGCTATTTCATCGAACCTAAAATATCTAAACCACATAATATCGAACATTCAGAATAGCAAATTTTTTCCTTGAGAAAAAAATCGCTATTCCGAAACACATACACACAACATAAGCACACCTAAAGACACAAATCCACACACATACACTTATAATCCTACAACTAACCCTACACTAAGCTGTATATACATTACTATCTATCCACTTACTTTAACCCAAACCCTAACCCTAAGGTCTGTCACTATTGCACACTTACCTAACCCGCATCCTAACCCTAACTCACTTAACCTGCCCCAAACCCTAATTCTCCTAACCCGCTCCATAACCCTAACGACCACACAATCGCACATTGTTAGAAAAATATGTAATAATGTGTGTATTAGCAATATGTTTAGTGCTTTTAGATCTTGGGAAGGGTTAACACATTTATTCTATTTCATACTGCATAAATCTGTACAAACTGCAGTTGCTTTCTGACCTTGTACTGTTAGCTGAAATCTTGCTTGTGCCTTGGAAATTTACTGAGAAGCAGGTGATTTCTGCTTGCGTTAGGAAAATAATGAATAGAACAATACTACTTGTATGAAACTTAGACAAGAAGTTCCATTGTGCCATGAGAAAATACACAGCTGTAGAGGTTACAGATAATTAGTACAAAGCCTGCTTGAAAATATGAACTGCAGTCAGCATTTGCTTGTATCTGTATTAGAAAAGTACCTTGAAATGTAACACTGTACAATGGACGCTTGTAAACGGATTAATGGTCACCAAGGCCAGGTTGTTTTTCTGAAAAGTTTCTCACAAATCTAGTCATGTCAGCAGAAAATCTGAAGTAACATCTGCTGTAGTACAATGCTTAAAGTTGTGCTTGATTACGTCAGCTTAGAAGGCCATGTCTTGTAAAATAGTATAAGAATGAACATACTTCCTGTTAGTAGTTAGACAAATCCTTGTATTTTCATGCTTTTGTCTCCTTGCTGCAAGTAAATTAAAGTGCCTTAACTGAACCTTACGTGTATTGGTCTTTGAAGTTTTTTTCCTTTGACAGATTGGTACTTCGGACCGGAAACCTTCACTTCGCCTCGGATCAGACAGGCCAGGTGGCTTGAAACTGTACGGGGAAGAAACCACATCAGTTCTTCTTATTTGAAAAGTCCTCCGACTGAATTGTCATACAAAAGAGGCCAGCCACTTTCTGATCTGTGACTGAAGGATGGGTTTACTCGAACCAGGTGATCAATCACGAAGGCTCAGGTAAGGTGAATCCACCTTCTTTTTCTGTTTTAGATCAGGGACTAGATTTGTATTTGTTCTGTTAGAGACTTTATTTATAAGTCAGGGACAGAAAGATTACTGTCTTGTCATAGATCAGGGAAACAGAGTAGGTAGGCAGTCATTCTGAAGAGACTATAAAAAAATCCATGGTACCATGTTAAAAATAAGGTGTTACGTAACGATTAAAAGGGTAGAACAAAATGGGTAATAATTGTACAAAAAGGTCCCAAAATCTGCCGTTAACCGACGACGCGAAATACATGCAGTCACAGCGTGCTGATAATAGTAAATATTACTCAAAATGGGTTAATAAGTATGAATTTGATGGTAAACTAGAAAAATCCTCACTTATCAAACTTGTCAAACATCTTAAAACCGATTCTAGAGGTTGGGTAAAAAAGCAATGTCAATTAGGAATTCCTCAGGCACATAGGTGGATTGAGGAAGTAAACCGAAGGTAACAAAAGAGTAATAATTCAAAAGCAATGTTTTTAGATAAGGAGGACAATAACTTAGTAATAGCATCGGCCCCTCCGACTCCTTTACCAGAATATGAGGCAAGTGAACGAGTTAGTCCACCCCTGCGATATCCTGCTGTCACTATGAGTAGAGACACTACAAAAGCGAAACTGTTTATTAGAGATCCCGTCGAGACCAGGTCTCGAACACGGGCAGGAAACTCAAAAGGGGTAGAAATTCACGATTTATGAGTGAAGAAGAAATATGCCCACTTATAGAAGTGCCTAATCCTCAGGCAGGGCAAGAAGGTCAGGACCCAACTATTTTAGTGTATAGATCCTGGACTCCGGAAGACATCCGGAAAGCCACTGAGGGGATTCCCCATCCAAAAGTTAATTTTAGAAAGTTCTTAGAAGATTTGCAAGGAATGAGGCTGAGTTATAATTTAAACGGAGAAGAGGTAGAAAAAGTAGTCAGACAAATTGTGGGACCAGACTAGCACATGATTAGTGGTGACTGGAATCCCCGTGATATTGCACTCAGGCCCCTCCCACATAGCAGCGCAGAGTTAGGCAACAGAGTGAAAGGTCTTACAGACCGAATCTCTGAGAAATGGAAGCCTAGGGCAGACTGGACTTGCATTAATCAATGCATCCAACAGGAAGGTGAAGCTATTGACCGATATTATGCCAGACTATTAGAATGTTTTTATAACCATTGTGGAATGCAGGTTCCTGAAGATCAGACACATGGTTCCCCATATGAGCAGCAGTTAAAGAATGCATTTCTGAAAGGCAGTATTGCACCTATAAGCAGCTTTATTACAAAACACATGGTAGATCATCGTACAAGCAGGTTACAGTCATTGCTTGAATATGCTAGACATGCCGAAAGGCATTTTAATAGCAAAAAGAAAAAGAAAGCCCAAGTATTTTCTGTTGAAGATGGAGCAGAAGTATATGTAGTACAGTCCGGGAAAAAGGGCAAGAGAAATGCCCAGGCAAACAAACAATCTGATAACGATCAGAGGACTTTGAAGGGCGAAAGAAAATGGGTGAATGTTTTAAATGCGGTAAGAAAGGACACTTGGCAAGGGATTGCAAGAAAAACAAGAAGACAACCACAGAAGATAAGGAGGGTGAGGACTGACTATATGATAGTCAGGAATCACTAGAAGGGGATAGCAGAGAAAGGACAAATGAGTATGTGATAGAGGGAGTAGAGAATGTGACAGAAGAAATAGAGGAAGTGCAAGAAGTCACGGATAGTGAAGAAAATGAAATATTGGATTTGGCTTTATTGAGCTTAGAGCTCTATTTAGCAGACACGAAACCAGAAGTTACACTCCTGGTAGAAGGGAGGGAAGTCAGATTCTTGTGTGACTCCGGGGCATCACGGACACTGGTACATCCCTCCAAACTGCCAGAGAATTCAGAGTCACCTGATTACATATTAGTGAAAGCAGCTAATGGACAGCTGTATCGGGAGCCCCTCTCCCATAACATTGTGATAACTGATCCTGTTTCAGGATTGACCCAGAAAAGTAAAATTGTTGTATCTGCAAAATGCCCAGTAAATGTCTTGGGCATAGACCTTATGCAGCTATTTGGTATAGCAGTAGTTCCGACTATGCAGGGTATGGAAGCACAGCGACAAATTAATACCTTTGCAGTGAATCGGAGGGTGAAATGTTTTATTGGTACAGCCAGGACTTGGTTACAACTGGTCCAGGGGCGGTGACCGAAGAGTTGATGAACGTAGTCATCAGCAAGTTCCTCTCTGTTGACATTGATAAACAGCATTTGTTGTACTGTACTTTGTATTATTGTAATACACCAGGACCTGATAAGGAATATGAGCAAGAATCGTTTAGAAATCGTGCAAACAGATTAATATTATGTAATCTGTACTGGGACACAGAAGGGAACAGTGTAGCCAGCTGTTCATTGCCCCAGGAGTTCTTTGCACTCTATAAATCTAATTGATTACCACATGTTAGCTTAACTAAGGACAAGAATGCAAAATGGGTAGACTTAAGAGTAAAAGTCACGAGATGGGAAAAACAGACAGAGTTAGAACTGTCAGAACAAGGAATACAAGTGCAGAAGCTGAATTGGATAACTCAGACCCACCCAGCTGTACACTTGCAGTCTAGCAAGGACAGCTGATTGGCACTCCTATTGAAGGAGGAAGAGAATGCTTTACAGAATATACCAGAAAATCTCTGGTCGACAGGAAAATAAGATGTAGGACTTATTCGCAAAGCGGGACCAGTTACTATTACGCCAAAGTCAGCATTTAGACCACAAAAGAGACAGTATCCCTTAAGAAAAGATGCAGAGGTAGGAATCAAACCTATTACAGCAGCTTTACTTAAGGAAGGGGTGCTGGTGGAATCTCCTGATTCACCATGTAACACACCCTTATTTCCTGTTAAGAAAGCGAATGGAGAGTGGTGTATGGTCCAAGATTTACAAGCTGTAAATGACGCAGTAATACCAAGGGCACCTATGGTGCCAGACCCACACACCCTGTTGAATGATTTAAAATCTCAACAGAAATATTTTTCTGTGGTAGATATCAGCAATGCGTTCTTTTCGATACCGATACACCCTGACAGTCAGCACTGGTTTGCATTCACATTTCAGGGGGAAAGGTATACATATACGCGACTACCACAGGGGTATTGTGAAAGTACAACAATATTCTCACAAGAAATGGCAAGCAACTTGGCGGGGTTTACCCCACTGAGAGGTAGTCAAATTTTGCTTTATGTTGATGATATCCTGCTGGCGTCCCCCACCCAGCAAGATTGTAAAGAAGATACCATAGCGCTATTACATTTTTTAGCCACTGAAGGACATAAAGTAAACAAAAATAAACTGAAGCTTTGGAAAAAACAAGTTAAATACCTAGGATTTGTGATATCCAAGGAAGGTAGGACATTAGATGAGGACAGAAAAGTAGCAATTTTGCAAGCACTAAACCCACTACCAAGAAGGAAATAATGTCCTTCCTGGGTACGACTAATTTTTGTCTGAGTTGAATTCCAAACTATGCCTTGGAATCTGCACTATTGACTAACCTGATTTATAAAAAGCCTATGGCAGCGCAAGATTTATTACAATGGACACCAGAAGCAGAATCTGCTTTCTGCAAACTGAAACAGTTAATAGCGTCCTCATTAGTTTTGTGATTACCAAACTATCATAAACGTTTTTTCCAAACTGTAGATTGTAAGCAAGGTTATATGACATCAGTATTAACACAGCAGCATGGGGACAAACAATGCCCTATTGCTTATTATTCATCACAACTGGACCCAGTGGCATGGTCTTTCCCTCACTGTATACAAGCAGTAGTTGCAGCTGCAATGGCAGTACAGGCTTCGGCCTCAGTAGTGTTGTTCCACCCTCTCACATTGAGAGTGCCTCATGCAGTCGCGATTATTTTACTGCAAGAAAAGGTAGCATATCTTTCCCCTGATAGGCATCTTTCCTGTATGACTATATTGTTGAGCCAACCTCATATGACAGTCGAACAATGTACAACTTTGAACCCTTCTACCTTGCTCCCAACCCCTGCAGATGGCACACCACACAGCTGCCTGCAGGTGATTGAGCAAAAGACACTGCCTAGAAAAGATCTTACGGAGTTCCCTTGGATGATGCCTAGGTGACATACTACGTGGACAGCTCATGCAAAAGGGGTCCTGCAGGACAGAACCTAGTAGGATATGCAGTAGTTTCTGACACAGACATTATAATAGCAAAATCTTTACCACATAGTTTATCTGCACAGGCAGCAGAATTGATTGCCTTGACACGGGCATGTACCTTAGCAAAGGGTAAATGTGTGAACATTTTTACTGACAGCCAGTATGCTTTTTCTACTGTACATGTTTTTGCGCAACAGTGGAAAAATCGAGGAATGATAACATCTACTGGCAAACCAATCAATCATGCACAGTTTATTTTAGATCTTTTAGAATCTATTCAGTTACCTCAGAAAGTAGCTATTTGTAACTGCACAGCTCATACCAAGCAACAGGACAGGATTTCAGAAGCTAATGCTTGAGCTGATACAGCTGCAAAGCAGGCAGCTTCAGAAGTATTTCTTTTAAACGAGGAATTACAACCCTCTGAGATTTTAGACTTAGAAATGTTAAAGACAATGCAAACACTTACTATGCAAACTGAAAAACAAAGATGGGTAAAACGAGGAGCAATTCTCGAAAAGGGGCTGTACATCTCTAAAGAAGGGAAACTGATATTTCCGTCTAATTTGTTTAGATATGCAGCTTTGTTGAGCCATGAGCAGTGCCATGTCTCAATGGGGGGATGGTACAGCTGGTGAACCAAGTATTCACGACGTATGGATTCACAAATTACTCTAAAAAATTCTGTTCGTCATGCCACATCTGTAATAAACATCATGCACAAGGGGCGTTAAAGCCCAAGCAAGGGAGTTTCCCTACACCACCATATCCATTTCATACTATTTGTATGGATTTCATAGAGTTGAATAAATGTGAAAATAAAAAGTATTGTCTTGTCATTGTAGATATGTTTTCCAGATGGGTGGAAGCCTTTCCGACTAAAAATCCAGACGCTATGACCGTGGCCAAAGTTCTTGCTAAAGAAATCATCCCTAGATTCGGCATTCCGGAAAGGATCTACAGTGATAATGGCACACACTTCGTGAATCAGACCATACAGCAATTAAGTAAACATTTTTGCATTTCCCTAAAAAATCATTGTGCATATCACCCTCAATCAGCAGGGCTAGTAGAGAGGCATAATGGGATTTTAAAGAGCAAGCTAAGAAAATTAGTAGCAGAAACACAGAGAAACTGGGTGTACTGTCTGCCCCTATTCCGAATGCAAAAGGATTGACTACTTTTGAAAAGCTCTTTGGAAGGGCTTACTATATACATCAGTGGAAATCTCTCATGCCCGCAGACCAGGAAGCTGACAGTACATTAGCAGAGTATATGCATAATTTGTTAAATTCTAAACATTTGTTACAGTTAAATTCTGTTTCAGATAAAGAACGAACCAGACCGTCAGAAGTGGCAGTGCCCCCTGGAGCGTGGATCTGGCTGAAGGTGGTCAAGAAAAAGAATTGGGCGTCTCCGAAGTGGGAAGGTCCATATCAAGTGCTTTTATCGACACCCACTGCAGTCAAAATCATGGAGCGTGCCTCTTGGATCCACCTGACACACTGTAAATTAGTTAAAAACTTTGAACTGGACAAAAATATTGTTACATGCCAAGAGCAAAAATGATAGAGTCCAGAAGAAACAGGAATGCAGAACAACCCTTTCCTCAGAAGTATTGCATAATCATCCTGTTAACTGTATTTGTGACAATAATCTTTTTGTTGTGGCCTTTTCTTTTCCCAGCCACACAGACTGAACTGAATAAACGTGAAGCGTTACTCATAAACTGGCATCCAAACTTTAACACTTACCAGGCAATTAAATTTGTGTATGCTGAGACTTTCAATGTTTCGAATTTCTGGATTTGCACAGCTTTGCTGACAGCATACGGAGGGTTATTAATGACTACAGTCCCCCCAGGGGTCAATGAGACCTGGGAAAACTTGATTTATGATACCTCAACCATTACAGCACAAGATAAAATAGCATTGCACTTGTCTGTTACACAAAAGGGAACTATGTGTTTTTATAAAAATGATACTGTTCAGGTGGGTTGGAGCAATTGCAATGTAACTGTTCCTTATAGATGTTACACTAAAGGTAACAAAGTAGATCTTTATTGTAATACAAACTATGATTCATTTCTTGGATTGATGCACAAAACACTTGATGAAGGAAAACATAATTCTGTTCTTTATAAACAGCTGTCTATAATTGATAGAAAGATGTTTCATGCAGGGCGAGTGTATATTCATAGCAAGGTTACTACTAAAGTAGAGGATTGTTATTTTGTGTGTGGCAGAAAGGCATACAAATGGTTACCTGAGAATTGGTCCGGCAGTTGTTTTTTGGGTTACCTGGTTCCGGCCATACGACACACTGCAGTTTTGCCTCATGGGAAAATTCAAAATGTCCGAGAAGTCGTCAAGAAACCTGTAAATCCAGTGGGACAAATCGATGCACGTTGGAAAGACCATCACTTTTTAGGCAAAGGACTGACACACATGGACTTGAGTGATAGCGTTATATCGTGGGCAGGCATATTACCAGCATATGGAGCAGTGAAATTGATCTGGGAGCTGAGAAAACTGTCAAAACTTCTCGAAGTAATGAGCAACGCAACTTTTTCTGCTCTCGAATTGGTGACTGATGAACTGAATGCTATAAGAACTGTAGTGCTCCAAAACCGCATGGATCTCAACTTCACCCTAGCAGCGAGAGGTGGTATATGCGCTTTAATCCAAGAAGAATGCTGTTCGTATATTCCTGACCATAAACACGAGATAGACAATCATCTTGAGGTAATTCAGCAAGTGTCGGCCATGACCAAACCAAGCCCAAACCCACTGACGGACTTTTTCCAGAAATGGTTTGGGGGGGTGGGGTACCATCCTAATGAACATCCTGATTGCCATTTGTGTAGGTATGCTCCTACTGGGAGTATGTGTTTGTTGTGGTATCCCCTGCATGAAAAGACTGGTTAAAGACCTAATAGACATTTCAGTTTCTGAAACCTTATATCAAAGCACTGAGTTTGAAGAACTGTTAAAAGACTAAAAATGCTTTCATAAGTTTAAACTGAATGACGCTCTTAACTGCAAATCCTGAGTGGAAGAGGTTAGGAGAAGAAAAACTGTTTATGCTTATTTTGAAAGTTGAATAAAAGTATTAATAGGGGGGAAATGTTAGAAAAATATGTATTAATGTGTGTATTAGCAATATGTTTAGTGATTTTACAGCTTGGGAAGGGTTAACACATTTATTCTATTTCATACTGCATAAATCTAAATTTACTGAGAAGCAAGTGATTTGTGCTTGCGTTAGGAAAATAATGAATAGAACAATACTACTTGTATGAAACTTAGACAAGAAGTTCCGCTGTGCCATGAGAAAATACACAGCTGTAGAGGTTACAGATAATTAGTACAAAGCCTGCTTGAAAATATGAACTGCAATCAGCATTTGCTTGTATCTGTATTAGAAAAGTACCTTGAAATGTAACACTGTACAATAGACGCTTGTAAACGGATTAATGGTCACCAAGGCCAGGTTGTTTTTCTGAAAAGTTTCTCACAAATCTAGTCATGTCAGCAGAAAATCTGAAGTAACATCTGCTGTAGAACAGTGCTAAAAGTTGTTTAATTTACGTGTATTGGTCTTTGAAGTTTTTTCCTTTGACACACACTTACCTGAACCTGACCCATAACTTTCCACCACAGCGCTGAAAATAGCGAAGCCACAGAACCGGCTAACCAAATTCTTTCCCTAGGAAAGAATTTGGTGTTCTGCAGCTTCGCTATTTTGAGCATTCGCTCAAAACAGGTCAATATTAGAACATTCAAAGTTTTAAAACTTCAATGTTCTGATGTAGACCCATAATATCAGCTCCATGTCATACCATTTGTTCAGGAGGAAGATATTAATATTTTAAATATATCTAAAACAACTTTTGTTTAATCAGTGTGGGTACTTTTCTAATAAGATGTCATTTATACTTTATTTCTTGTATTTTAACAAATGCTTGTTTTGACATTTTTATGCAGTTTTTAATGAAAGAAGGAATACTGAGCAATCTCTTTGTACTCATATTAATACTCAGCAGTGCATGGTGTATTTTTTTACTTACCCTCTTATCATTAGTAGTTGTGAGCTCTTCTAATCTATAGAGATTATTCTTGAGGAATTGAACCACTTGAGCTATCCACCTTTGAATTAGTTTTCTCTCTTGTTTTTGGCTGGAGTGTTTTGTTTTTTGTTTAATTGTCTAGGTGGAGTTGTCGTCCAGTGATATTTAGTAACTATATGTTTTTTTCAGACACATATTTTTGTATTAATTCAGAAATGACTAGCTGAAATACTCAAGCTAAAATGCAGAAGTCAGAATTTATTCTGCTCAAATCATTTTATGCATTCCTCTGTCTTATTAGTACTGATCATTCTTTGAAATTATGAATGGAATGTGCTTAGGAAAATGTAACTTTCACTCTCTGCCATGATGTTTAACAAACAGATGGCCAGAGAATTTAGACAGATTGGCCCTTTAGCTTGCAAGCTTCCTGCTTTCATGTTCCTTGCTTTGTTTGATTCAAGTGAAACAGGGAATTGACATACCCATAGTTTTATGCTGCATTTGTGGAATCCTGTGGATTTACTGATGTAATGCTGTATTAATCCAATTTCTTCATGGACCCTGCTGCTTTTAGTCTAGCTTGTAGTCTTCTCATCAGCTTCAGTAATGTGTGATTTTTTCCTTTCAAGTTGTGTAGCTAGGAAGGAGCACAGCTGATGAGGGCAGTGATACAAAAAGTTTTAGTTATGTGGACACTTTATACTTGATCAAGCTCTTGATCTTGTAATGAGATTTTATATAATTAATTTTATAGCAGCTACATTACACTGCCAACCATTCATTTTGTTTTGAGGCAAGATAAAATAGTAGTGACTGACAATCATAACTGTTGGATAGTGTAAAATCCCTTGTACCTGTTGCTTTTACTTGTCAAACAACACCTTTGGTGGACAGTTATCACAAACATAAAAAACAGAATATTTTTTTTTAAATGCATTAAAAGCTGTTTAAAGAAAAATGAATCTGCCTGCATTTGAACTTGAATATAGTATAGAGGCTGCATTGGATCATAGGATTATATATTTTTCTTTTGTATATATTTATGTATTTATTTACTTTTATATAGTTAAGTTTTATGGATTAGCAGGCAAGTTAATTTGGTAGTTTAATATAAACATACTAGAGAACATATACTTTAAATAAATAAATAAAACTGTATAAATTCTTGAATATTTAGTTATGCCATTTGTTCATACAGTTTCTTTTTATTTAGGTATGCATTCGGTATGCATGTGTATATTATTTATTTATTTTTTCAATGTATTATTTTTACTTTTTTGATAGAGTTACATTTCAGTTTTAGGAATTAGAGATGCTGTTAGACAAAATTGTGATTACTTTGTCATTATACCAGTAATAGCATAACTTGTAAATCCAGATATGTTGAATGCTTGGCTAGCAGTCCATGATGCAGTAAATCAGAAAGGTCTGATGAGATTAAAAAAATAATCAGTTGTTCATCTATGCCTTTAATTTTTAGGTCCATCATTTAAACTATGTGGCAACAATGGTACCGTCATTTAAATGAAAGGAATACTAATTTCTACTTAAAATTCCATGTTTGCTAAGGTTCCCAGAGACACATAGTGACATGACATTTTCTATAATCTTTGCTGGGGCAGGAAGTAGTAAAAATGGCAGGAAGTGAGAAGAAAGTGTCAGTTATATGTGTTTGGAATGGATTATAACTGCCTATTTCTATTAATTAGTGATAACTGAGAGAAATAGCATGTGTGTGAGAAGTTGTATACATATATGTAGATAGGCATCCATGAATGTGTGTTCCATGTTTTGTCTCTTTCGCTAAGACATTGAATTCTACTTCATTTTCCACATTCCATATGCAATGTGTGTTGCTGATACAGATTACTGTCTTGATTGACTGCTGGAAGTAATATACAGGATCATTTATTGAGCCAAGTGGTAAGAAATAGCATAGCATAGCATCAGCTTTCAGAAAAGGTGTTTTCTTTCATGATTCTAACACTGTAACTGGAAATCTATAATTAAATTATTAGCACTATTACTGTGAACAAGCTAAATTTCAAAGCTGGTGTCTGTGTATACAAAGGTGAACACTGGCATATGCTATGAATAGCTTATCCTGTCAATGTTAATTAAAATGCAGAAAATCAAATTGTCCATCCAGAAATAGTGCAATTGCATTAAGACTAAAAGTATGTGGAATATTCATTATATGATGACTTATTTTTTTGGAATGTATTACAATGCATGTATTCAGGTGTACCACGAATTTATAGCTAAACGCATTTGTTGTTTTCTCATCTCAGACACTGATGTTGTCTGTGGAGCGACTTCTTTGCTTTCCATTGTGATGAGTACTAAAACCTACAGAAATGACAGAGAATGCAGTGAAGGGCTAAATGTGCAGGTTCTCTGAACAGGCAGCTCACTCTTTTCTTCTCTACCCCACAATTCAGTCTTTTCAGGTTTTACCATACCTTTTGAATAGTTTCCTTTCTTCACTGCAACTAAAATCCTTCTTTCTCACCTGTCATTTTGTCTGTTTCCCTCAGTGCAACGAAATACTGTATTGATTGCATCTTTTAAGCAAAATCATCACTATTGTGAGTAAAGAATGTGGTTAGAAGAGGTTAGAAGTTGCTTGTGCATGATCATTTTCAGAAGTCAATTTAAAGGAGGGAATAACCCAAACTGTTTCATTCCTTTATATAGTGTTTGTATAATGGCATGTTTCCATAACTTTACAATACAGAATTTTATTGAACTTCTCTTATGTAGAATTTATAGTTAGTATGGTATTTTTAGGTTACAAATTTCAGCAATTTAAGACAAAAAATTTCAGTGGGACTGGCATAGTATAGTTTCATTTTTGGTAATGGAGTCTATAAATGTATGAGGCATTAAATAATGGGTAGCTGTAGCTACTGTAAATATATTTTAGAAACAAGCACAGCTACTGTAGTTGATGTGTTGACTTGTCCAGAATTTTGATGTAATTGTGGGACTAAAGGACCTGTTTATGTAGCTCTTTGTCAACAGTGTAAACGTTTTTACATTGGGAATATGGCTAGAACTTTAAAAGATAGGATTTATGAACATATTTATAATATAGGTAAGAAAAATACTAGTAATACCCTAGCTAAATATTTGGTAAATTTTCCAAACCATAAGTTCTTATTTTTTTTTAATTGAAAAACCTGGTAAAAATCCTAGAGGTGGTGCCACTGATTTATATTTGGAGGGCCATAAGTTATTTGAATGCAATTGTATCTCCTAGTTTGAATGGTATGGTTTCTATAAATTTATTAAAATTGAAATATCTGGATTTGTAACAATCAGTTTTACAACTTTGATACTAGGTATTTTTGATATGTTTGTATCATGTTTTTAAGCTTGAATTCTGATGTAATATTTTGTAATTCCATTTCTCTCTTTGGCAACAGATTTTTTCATATAAATGTGTTCTGAAGATCATTCATTGTGCTTGCATATGACAGTGGGCGGAAATTCCTCCTTTTCAGGAAGTAGTTTCTCATCTATCAGATCAGACTGCTCTCTTCCCCCATCCTTTAATTCTGCATTTCAGTGTTCTCAAAAGAAAAGGACAGAAGCTGTTGAAGACTGAAGTCACATGACAGACTGTTACAGGTATAGAAAGGAAGCTAAAGGCTGAAGACAAGTCACATGACAGACTGTTACAGTTATCGAAATGAAGCTAAAGGTGTAAAGAGAGGACAGTGTGAAGGATCCTGACAGGAAACTCCCATTATCTTTTAAAGCCTAATATCTGAATGTACAGATAGCTTGACAGAATGCCAACTAGTTACTTAGTGAGATTAAGTTCCTGGAGGGAGGCCATGGAGAAGTAACTGAAGGTGTTCGGTCATGGAGTAATAGAGCCAGTTCCTACTTCGCAGTTTGGGAAAAGGCTTTCATTCAAGGATTTTTTTTTATACATACTGCTTTATTGAAAATAATAAATATAAGACCACACAGTCCAACATAATCCAGTTAACACAATACTTGATTACATCTGATTTGCTTGTGTTTCATGTATGGTCTGCAGTACTTTCAGTCTTTTTTCTATATCCCCCAACCCATTAACAGTCCAAACAAAAATATTAGCTCCATGTTCACCTGCTAAAATAAATAATCTTGGCCTTTCCTGGCACAAACTTTCACTTCAGCAGCCCTATTCATCACTGCCAACCCATACTTTCCTAGGTGTTCAATTTGTTAGCAATGTTAACAAATTGAAAAATAGTAAAAATGCTGATATTGCTTAAGCCATTAAACCGCAAACTCTTCCCTTTATGTTTGTGAGCATCAGTTTTTCATTGGTGATACTGCTTCCAATAATTACCAGCATCTATTATGCTTGCTTGTGTCTCACCCCAACACAGAAACACACTGCTATTTTCACTAACAGCAGCCAAAACAATGTGAAAACTAACCAAAAAAAAAGCTCTCCTAAGAATCTAAAAGAAAGCTAAAACCTTCCATTAATTTTAAGTCATTGTCATATCTTTTCCATAATGCTTTAACATGTGTAACTCACCAGACTGTCCCATAAAACATAGAAACCCCTGTATGTGACATCTGATCAGTTATTTCAGGGCCTACTCAGGAAAAATCAGTAGTTTGTTTCAATTAGCACTTGTAAGTTGGTATTACTAACTCCTTGCTCATGCTTATAGGGCTATGGCCCATCATATAGTCAGCATATACAAATATTGACCAGTATGCTAAACCCACAATCAATAAAAAGCCTGCTTTTCTCCAAATCCCCAGTCATGATCCTGGTAAAATGTCCCCTACAGAAGATAATGTTACACACCTTCTCCATCACAGACCCTTTCCATATCTGAGGTTCCTAATTCTTCCTCAAGCTGTTCTTCTATTACCTTTCTGGAATGTCTTTCCATGCCCTTTCTTCTTTCTACTTTTTTCATTTTAAACTGTGGAAAGGACTTTAACAGCCACTTCCCTCTTGTTTTTTCCCTCTTTTTTCTGTGTACCATCTGATGCAAATTCTGCATTTCCCTCTGTCCCTGCAATTGCAGTGTGGAATTCTCTAAACTTCTCAATTTCCTTCATAGCAATCTCCGGATCTAGAAATGTTTTAAGATCAGTGGGAAAATTGACTTTCAGAATAGCAGGATAAAACAGTTTGAAAATGATATTAAGCCCCCTGTGTTATTTGAACAGTATTAGAAATTTATTTCTCAGGTAAATAATGAATAATCATTATCAGCAAACACTTTTTTTCCATTATCGTAAGCTACTTTCTTTTTTGCCACATCAAGTGATAAACGTTATTCTTTGATCAAAGAGTTTTGCACTTTAAACAAAATCAGCTTTGGAAATCTGACTATGCAATGTCCTTTCTGATACACCCTGTGAGCACAATCCACCTGGACTTTAAATGAGGACAAGCTCATCCATCTGCTTAATTGGGAAGCCATGAACGATTTACAGTCATTATGATAAAATCCTTCCAGAATCCCCATAAAGCAGAAATTTTCTTTTCTTTCTCTATCTTCAAATTCTGTGATTCTTTCTTTTAATTCTTCCTGAAGCATTTCAGTCCCTTCCAGTTTATTTATATGAGTACTTTCTGCTTTTTCAGTTGTTCAATGTCATCAGAGTGAGCAGAGAGGACATTTTCCATTTCTTCTACCCGATGATTCCTTTTGAGGATATATTCCCTTAATGATTTATTCATCCCCACTATTCCCTTTAAAATAGTATCCATTTTTGCATGCATTGCCACCATATCCCTCACAATAGAGTCCATACAACTAGCCCATACAATCTTTGTTAACTCTACTCCAGCAATTATAATTAATTTAAGTAACCCCGACACAACCTGTTATAAAACGAATGCTGCATCTAACAACTCTATCTCATACCATGGCTTATCTCTACCTCATACCCACTTTACTTCTCTTCCTCACATCCCTTACTTCTTATCATACACAGCTCTATCACGTCCAATCTCCAACTACCATTACATTCTCACTACAACAAAAGGAACTCTCCTACAACTTCACTATCTCCCATCTCTCTTTAGCATCTCCTATACCCAACTTCACAAGCACAAGGTATTTATACATTCACCCTTACCCCCTAAGCCAAAGCTCAAATTGTTATATCTCTACTACTATCTCTCTACTCCCCCCCCCACTCTCAAACTTCTATGTGATGGGGATATCCACCCCAGTCCAGGTCCTGTCTCCCCAAACAAATACTTCCACCAGCCATCTACACCAACCACAACAATCCCCCTTGCCCCCAGTACCAAACACTTTGCTATATATTCAATTAATATACAGACCCTACCTATCAAAAACACAGAACTACACTTCTGGATTACCCTCCACTCCACATACATCCTACCCCTATCTGAAACTTGGCTAAAGTCCCACATCTCCAAGTCAGAAATCCTATTCCCCCCACTATAACATCTACAGTCAAGGCAGATTATGTACTCCAAACACATCAATGTACCCCCTGCTCATAACCCTATCTAACTTTCACTGAGCCAAACTACTTATCGTAAACTGACACCATAACCCCCCAAAGAACTTTGCCATAGCTGCTATCTATATTCATTGACATGACAATGACATTCCCATCTTCAAATCCAGACCCTCAGGGAATTCACTCCATATTTCATATGAAACCATTTTGTTAGGGAACGTCAGTATTGACTGGCAAAAACTATCGACCACCATCCCTTCCCTCAGCATAGACCTTCATGGCTTTCATCAGCTACTTACCACTCCAATTCATTTCAACAAAAATAATAACACAAGCTCCACCCTAGATTGGATCTTAACTACTGACCCTAATGTCTACCAAAACCCAAATACCCTGCCAAACTCCTTAAGTGATCACCTTCCTATCCAAGTTAACAGGCACTCTGTTCAGATACCTAAGATCCACCTCTATAAGCAATGTCATAACATCTCCAATTTCAATAATGAAACCTTCAACAACATGCTAATCTCCATAAATTGGCCCATTCTGAAATACATCCCCCTAAATGATGCAGTCCTTTATTTCATCCATACATTCCTCACCATTCTTGACTCCCTAGCACCTCTTAGAAAAGTTAGGATCAAATCAATCCACACCCCTTGGCTCTCAAAAGACACCTTCTCTCTTATGAAAAAAAAACAGGCAGCACCTGGAAAAATGGGCTGAAACTAAATCCACTTCCCTTCACCAAAAATATAAAGAACTCCATAACCTTACTAAGAAACACATTAACAAGGATAAGATTTGCTTGGTTTTATTTTTAATAATGCCTTTTAAGTTTACTGGTAACACTAGATTGAAGATGCTTATCAAAGCATCCCTACTCATCCAGATTTCCAGTGTTTCTTAAGGTTTTTGTGTGTCTGGATGACATTATCAGTTATAACTCCTTACAGGCTATGGGGTCTACACATTTTTCCATATTTAGATCATTTGCTTATCTTTGAAAATCTTTCAAAGTGTCAGGAGTCTCTGTCTTGATGAGCGATCTCATACAAAAGTTGGGATTCCAGCAACCCATTAAAAGTCTTGACAAGATTGTGTTCTTGAAGTGTCTGCTGATAGCCTTTCTTCCACTGGCAAGTTAGATCTATATCTGGATCTATTTCCATTTATTTTTTCCCACTTAGACTTAAGTCTCTGCAAGGGAATACCTCAGGATTTTGGATCTCATGGCATCTATGATTCTCATGATACCTCTAGGATGATGGCAAATGAGAAAGATATAGTGGTATCTGAAGTCTCTTTGATCCCATCATGAACACCCATTATTATTTCAAATCCTAATTCCTAAGAGAAATTGCTTGGTGAACACAGAAAATATCCCTAAATCTAGGTTCCCCCCTCCCTGCTCAAAAGGAGTTCATTACCATAGATGCTTCAGACTTTGCTTGGGGAGCAGTTTCTATGATAACAGTGCAAGGTGTTTAGGATCTCTTCAAGTTACTACAGACAATACTACAGTCATGTGGTACATCAGCAAGCAAAGGGAATCAGGTATTACCCCTTCTGATAACTAGATATGTTAAATTGGGATATAACTTTACAGCACAATCTCACTCTACATGCATCCTACATCCTATCAGAGCAAAACTGTGTGGCAGACAAGATGAGCAGGACAAAGGCAGATCCTCACAAATGGAAACTAGATCAGGGGTTCTTCCAAGATTTGATCCATCTGCGGGGAATTCCTCAAACAGATCTCTTGCCTCTTCTCTGAAAGATCAGCTCGCTGAGTTCAGCTTCAAGACTCCATACAAGAAGGCCTGGGGAAGATAGATGCCTTTTCCTTTCCTTAGAAGGGATGGTCCTGTATGCTTTTCTACCCTTTTCACTGATATCCAGGGTGCTTTTGAAGATTCAGAAGAAATCCCCCAAGATCATTGTGGTGACTGTCTTCTGGCCTAGACAGTAGTGGTTCCCCCTTCTTTTGGAATTGGCCAGGGGCAATTACCACAAGTTTCCTCACAGAATGGATTTACTTATAAATGAAAAGGGGAGTTCATACATCTGGTTCCAATCAACTGACTGCCTGGATGACAGTGTCTTAATTCCCTTTAGGCACCTGTTTACTGAGAAAGGGCAATAGATATTAATGGGGCAAGAAACCCTTCTACTGGAAAATCCTATATTAGTGAATGGAAAATGTTTCCTAGTTGGTGCCAACAACATAACCAGCTTCCATCCAGGGCTAGTTGTTCTCTGGTTTTACAATATTTGTGTGAGTTACTATCCTATGACCTTTCTTACTCCTCCATAAAGGTTAATTTGTCTGCCATTTCAGCATGTTGCTCATGGATCCCCATGTTTCAATGCATTGTCACGTGAAAATGTTTTTGAAAGGTGTTTTTCATAAAAGACCTCCAGGAAAACCAGTGGATCCTTCTTGGGATCTTAATTTTGTGTTAGAAAAGCTAACACTTTCTCCATTAAACAGCTCATCAGGCTGACTTTTCGTGGTACATGGAAAACTCTTTTAATACTGATTGCTCTGACGTCTGAAAGAAGAATATCTCAGCTACAAGCTCTTATGGTGAGTCAACCTTATCTCATTTTCCACAGAGACAAGGTTTCTTTGAGAACTAATTCTTCTTTTATAGCTAAAGTGGTATCTAAGCTTACTTTAAGTAAATCTCCCCGTTTTCTTTCCTGAACCCAAAAATGAGGGAGAAAGGATACTCCAAACCTTGAATGTCCACAGACAACTCAGGTACTGTCTTGAAAGAAAAAAAATCTTGCAGATGTTCACATCAGTTATATATTTCTTGTGAAGGAAAGAAGGGACAGCCTGTGTCTAAACAGACTATTTCCAAGTGGTTGTCTCAGGCTATTACATTTTTTTATTCTCACAACAAAACTACTCCAGGCAGGCTCAAGGCTCGCTCAGAGTTTAGGATTCAACTATGACTTTTTTGAAAGGATTGAATTCTAGAAGTATTCCAGAAGTAATGATGTGCTTCTCTATACATACTTTTACAAAACACTCCAAGCGTGATTCCTTCGCTAGGTCCAGATGAGGCTTTGCTAGTACCATTCGGAAGGGTTTCTTGGACCCTTTTCCTTCCACCTCCTAAATATTGTAAGCTGCTGTAATCTACCCATATAGCTAAGGCTACTGCATCAATGCAATTTGATGATCATAGTACAGTTGTGTAAGCTAAACTTACCAGAACATTCAAATGATCATTGCTTTTGAAGCCACTTCCTCACTCCACCCCCTTAGTTTTTTTAGTATGTTGTTTTGCCAAGGTGTGTGTATGTGTGTGTGTGTGTGTGTGTGTGTGTGTATGTTAATGCATAATATATATATATATATATATATATATATATATATATATATATATATATATATATATATATTTTTTTTTTTTTTTCCTTCACTATGTCCTCCCAGGGCTCAGCCTTTCCTCAATCAGTTGGCATGATAGCTCTGAAGGGCTTGGAGCTGAAACAGCTCATATTTCCGGATGGTTTGATTGTGTGGAAGATGTCTTGAAGCTGGCTTGCTAGTGATTATATCCATGACAGAATATATCCATATAGCTAAGGCTACCACAGCAGTGATCAATTGAATACCTACTCTCATGATAAGTTCACTTACACAACTGTATTTTCCTTTGTTACAGCCATTTCCTTCCCCATGATTTCAGACAGGGAATTTAGGGAATTTTTTAAATTTTCTGTCTCTTTATGATCCCAAAAAACATGTTCCTAGTTATCTTTTTCTTCCCTGTCATACTTCCAGCATTTGCTGTCTCCCCTGAAAAACAACTATGATGTCTGCTTGGAGTATAAATATAGAAATACTTATGAAGACATTTCCAAGTAAGAATCCTAAACCTTTTGGGCTATTGGTAATCTTATATTTTACCAACAACAAACTAGTAATACCAAATCTCCCTGATCCTTTTTTCCTAATATATTTACTGTTCGATTTCGTAATTGCTGGATTGCATTTCATGCCTCGTATTTTGCATTTACCCTGAGTTATGTGACCATGGAGTTGGTATATTTAAGTAATGAAGACTAGATCAGGCTCCCATGTGTATATATGTGTCTGTGTGTGTGTTGAGGGTTGGGATACAGAAGTATTTCCCCTACTGCAAAAAATACATTAGTACTAGTTTGTATTCAGTGAGTTCAGCATGTTTTTTTTTCATTTCTTCTGGATTAAAGAGTTTGGATTAATTTGATTTTAAAGTAGACCTTGTAATGGATCCATTTTATCACTTCACTTTGTATTACTATACCTGGATCATTTTCTTCAAGGAATTACATTCATGAAATGGTCATTGAAATTTTGGCTATATATTCATTACTGTTATGATAAAATGAGAGAGTATCTCTCACTGGCCATGGATTTCTGAGCTGCTTAATACCAGGACAAAAACATTTTGATGTGATTTAGGTAGTTCATAGGTTCGTAGGTTCATAGGTGTTTACTAGGCTAATGACCACAAGGGCCTTTTTAAGTCTAGCCATGCATTCTAAATCTCTGACAAGTTCTGATACTCTTGATAAGTGTAAGCAGGGGTTTGGAAAATGAAACATTTACAGGTTACCTGTGCCCATTAGAGACATAGGTGCCAAACCCAGAATGAATTTCCGGTTTCCCATCCAGTTTCCCAAGTTGCACTTGAATTGGGTTAAGGAGGAACTCTGCTTCACATGGATGGGGAGCCTGTTCCTTAGACACAGTAGTCTCTGGGATACATACCTACCTCTCCAGCAGGACCTATTAATATCACAGGCAAGGTTTATGTCTTTAGAATGGGTAATTCAGGTACTGTTTGTTTTGTGGATATGCAGGAGGTCCATCAGAGTGGGGCCTGACAATGCCCTGTATGCCAGGCATAGATCTCCCCTCAAAAGCCTATAAGAGACAGAATACATGGATAGGGCCTTGAGGTGGTCTGCATAGGACATTTTACGTATGCCCTGTATTCTTTTAGTGAGTAACCTCTGTGGACATTCCAGTTGTTGGATATGCCTAGTTAGGTACATACCAAAGGGGGCATTGTACTCAATGATAGGTCTGATGAATGCCAAATACAGTGGAACAATGACTTCCTTGGACTTAGGTGCCATACCTTTGTTTATAAGTTTTGCAATATAGAGTGATTTCCTAACCACTGTAGACACATAATGGTCAAAGGCTAGATTACAATCTATGTGTGTCCCTAATTCCTTGACTAGTGGATCAACTCTAAGGGGTGTGTTGTCAATATGATAGTTACCAGGGATGGATGACTTCCCAAAGGATACTGTTATACATTTCTTGGCATCTAGTTTTAGTCCATGGCTGTGACACAAGTTTTTATCTGTGTCAGCCCCTCCTGGAGAACATTTTTGTCAGTGTCAGATTCGATGGCAGCTCCTAATTTGCAATCATCTGCAAATGTACTCAGCCAGAGAACACTGACATTGGCCTTGACTTCTGAGAAGCAAATGCCAAAAAGCAGCAGTCCAAGGACTGATCCCTGAGGGACTCCACTTGTGACTGGCCTCTTTGTAGAGGTGGACTCCTCATTTCTAACTTTCTGGGTCCTGTCTGTGAGTCAGTTGGCTATCCACTGGGTGACATGGGTTTACACCTAACCTCTTGAGTTTGTCAACAATGCCCAAGTAGGGTATTGTGTCAAATCCTTTGGCCAGGTCAAGATAGGCAGTGTGAACAATTTTGCCCTCATCCCTTGCTTTGATGACCATCTCAAAGATGTCCACCAGTTGAGTAGGCATGATCTGCCCTTGACAAAACCAAACTGGGTTGGGTCCAGTGTCTGGAGGTTTACTATATTTCTATTGATCATCTCCATGACAATTCTTTCCATGGCTTTACATATAAGACTTGTGAGACTTATGGGTCTGTAGTTTCCAGGGTCTGTAGATGGCCCACCTTTGTGCAGAGGGATGACTGTTGCCTTTCTCCATACATGAATCACAAAACCTGTTTGGAGGCTGCAGTTAAATAGTAATTCCAGATGCCCTGATAGTTCATGTTTCATGCTATTTAGAAGGCATCCTGGGATATTGTCCAGTTCCATTGATTCAGTGTTCTTGGTCTTAGAGAGAGCATTAAGGACCTCTTCCCTAGTGATAGTAGGGGGGTTATGTTTGATGATATTTTCTGAGGGAAGGTTGAGAGGGAGAGAGGGGTAAAGTTGGACCAGAATTTATCAGCTAGGAGGCTTGCTACGTCTTCTGGCTCAGTATAGGTGGCTCCATTTACAATGAGCTCTGCACACAATTGGGTATTGCCTTTGAGGTTGTGGAAATAGCTAAAGAATGCTTTGTGGTTTTCCCTGGCCTGGGAGGCCAAACTTACTTCAAATTTAGCTTTGGTAGATTTTATTTGTGCTATAGTATTCTCTTTTATCTTTGCAAGTTTAGATGTTTCATCTGATTCTAGATTGATTTTGTCAATTTAGTATTGTACAGAGGGTATTCAGTTATTAATTTATGACATATTGCTATAACCATCCAAGGAATACTTTGTTTATTACTCCAAAAGAGAATTAAAATAAAACAATCCAATTATGTGTAGGACACAATCGTTAAAATACATAGCAGCATTATTTATTGTGATTTTTAGAGTTCTCCAGTTTTCCTTTGTGATCAAGACATATTTATGTCTGTATCTCCTTTTTTAGTTTAGAACTACACAAATTAATTGTGCTCTGTTTCAGTTCTTAATTATCAAATAATATATGGGTTGGGTGACTGCAGTTAATGGCCTCTAAAAGTGTTGCAGTGGAGGTGTTTGTTGATATTGTTCTAACTATACAGTCTAATATTTACTAACCCTATGTAGCCTTACAGAAACATGTTTTGAATGCAATTACCTGTCCCAGTTTAGATAGGGTGGCTTTTGGAGGAATAACCTGATTCTAATGAACATACCAATATTTGTATATATTATAGTGTAATGGTTTTGAAGAAACATCTGTTTTTAACATGTATAACATATCTTCTGATGTGGTCTACATATGTTTGAATATACCTACAGTCCAACATCCATTCATTTCTTTGTTGGAATAATTTTAGTATTAATAGATTTTTGAATTTTTTGTTTAATATTAAGAAAGTGATTATTCAATACTCTCTGTAAATAGAAAACACTTCTGCTTATGTGGATTCTCTCCCATACTAATGCGTTTTCTAGCTAAATGGCAATACAGCAGTGTCTAGTAGGGTTCATTTCAACCACATGGCCATTAGAACCAAATGTCAGGATTTTGGTGATATTTTTAGGCATGAAGTTATTTTGTTCTGCCATATCTGTCAATCTGTCAGTTACAATGCTTTATATTTAGTTGTGTGATATTGAGAATGTGATGGCTTTATAGTTTGTTGTTAGGACTACCTGGCTCCATAGCACCTAGAGATGTCTGATCTTTTCTTTTTAAGGTCAGTCCACCTATTTGGTATTATACATTGGGATTATTATAGACTAAGGGAAGTACTTCAAACTTGCCCTGCACTTAACTTTATTTGCCAGTTCTGTATCCTCTCTGCCATCCCTTTTGTATCCCATTAAAAGCTTGATATCCTCTTTTATCTTTCACTATTCCATCTGCCTTATGTCTTCTGAAGATTAGTTGACCCAGCTCTCAATGCCAATAGTGATATCATATACAAAAGTGCCAAAATGCATTAGCCTAAGGACTGACTCCTGTGTGACCCAATAATCTATACAAATTTCATTTGGGATGGTCTGCCAAACTATTTTTAGTTGCTTCCTTTCACTCAGACACCATTCTGCCAATTCAATCAAAGGCTATAATGAAGCCAAGATGAACAAAAAATGAATCTGTCTGAAGTCACATGACCTAATTTCCAGAAACCATGTTGGTATTTAGCATGCAATTTACTGTCCTCCAGGATACCACACAGCCTTCCCTTCAAATATCATCCATAATTTCTCTTCTGTAGAGATTGGAATTAGGCACTTATAGTTTCCAAGATCATTCTAGCTCTCTCCTTTTGTAGTTGCTTCACTGTGGTCTCCCTCCAGGAACCCAAAGCCACTATGTAACTGGTTTGTGTTCTGTCAAGCAATATGTGCATTCAGCTGCTAGGCTTTTGAGGATAATGGGAGTTTCCTGTCAGGATCCTTAACACTTGTCATCCCTTCTCACCTTATGGTTCTTTTCTATAAGAGTCTGCAATGTCACTTCAGTCTTTGCCAGTCTTCTTTTCTTTTGAGAACATAGAACTGCAGAAATCATTAATAATTTCTGCAATTTCCTCATTCTCACTCTACCACCTCTCCTCATTCTCTTGGCACTGTAGGTTTAACTTGACCTTCCTTCTTTCCCATTCTCACTTCTCCCCTTTACTCATGTTTTCTAATGCTAACTGTGTCCCTACCCTCTCCCTAACCCCAACCTTACACATTATAATTTGTTCAAAGCTGCAGTGGGTTAGGCCTTCTGCCCCTGCTCTACTGTTTTCCAAATATCTGCTGACAGACTGCAAATGATAAATGCTTATTTTCAACTGTTTTCTGCATTTTCTGATCAACTAAACAATATTTGCTGCATATCTGTTTGTTTAAACTTGTGCAACTGTATTTTACTGCAATTTTAGATTGTCTGCTAATTGAATTCCTCTTACAACTGTAATTACTGTTCAGCTGCACTTGAAAAACACTAGTATATACAAGGTTCAGGTTTTTGCTGAATCTAATACTGGTTGTGAGCTTTGGAGCTTGTAAAATAGTTCATCTTTTGTCTGGGCAGCCCCCCCCCCCCCCGCCCTGTGGCAGGAAGGTATAGTTTGGACTGATCTAGCTCGAGTTACTGTTGCAGGGTTCTGTTTAGGGTATTTTGATCGGATAATTTGAACTTTCGCTGTTTCCTATTTTTCTGCTTTAGAAAGCCTGTGTCTGAACTGGTTTTTGCTTGTTTGTGCCTGTTTGCCCATTGCGCAGCGTTGCTCAATACTGCGTAGAGGGATTATTGGTTATAGGCACCTGCTGCCTAGCCTTGTAAATATTACCTAAACCAAATCTCTTCACTCCTAAACCTACTAATACCTTCCCCTGTTCTATTCCCTCTCCAACTGTTATAGCCAGACCAAGATTATTCCTAGAACCGTGAACTGTCAGTTTCCCTCTTTCTCCTACTAGGCTGGTTGACATGGGTCTACTGAGGCAGTGTAGCAACTGTCTCATGCACACTGACAACCTCCTACCTCTAAATCATTGCTGTACCACTTGTGAGAGATGTATCTACATTATGAATCTGGAATCACAGCTCTCTTACACATTAGATAGCAATACAGAGTGGCTTATCAGCCCACCTACAACAACTCCTACTCATGACACACAACATACATATAGACCAACATATGTGGAGCTACTCACAAAAAACCTACCTAATCACCAGAGACCTCCAAAGCACCTACATACTAAACTAGCCATAACACCCAAAACACACAATGTACATAATGACACAAGCACAAGTGTCTCACTATCAAATCCCATAAGGCAATGCACATCCACTGCAAATATCTTAGTCACAAGAGACCCTATAGTGAGACACACAGATGCCCTGCTCACCAGGCTGAACAAGGAGAAAACCACTGTCAGATGTCTTTCTGGTGCCAGGATGTATCAGATCATGCAGGTACTCAAATCTCTCAACAACAAGTACCGTTATGGTTCTGTCATAGAACATGTTGCTGTCTATAACTTGATTAGTACCTCCCTGGACTACATAAAGAGAGACATGACTGAGCTCTCTGAATATGTATCACAGGTAAGTATGTACCTAGCCTTGAGCAGCATATTACCCTCACATAGAATGATACCACAATATAAAGAGAAAATCATTTACTTCAATATTTGACTTATTTTCTGGTGTCATTCTAAGGGGATCCAGTTTCTGTCAGCTGGGATGACATGATTGATAGATCTTAATGCTTTGCTAGCGATGGTCTTCATCTGTCAACCCTGGGATTTCAGCTGCTGGCAAAGGTTTTTGCCACCCCCATAGTGCCTTTATTAGACAATGTCACAAGGACAAATTTCCTGAAGTAAAAATTTCATGAAAAAACAACCGCAAGATTATGCTGCTAAATGGTAGGAGTCTTAGCATGAAACTGCACTCAGTAGAAGCAGTTCTCATCTTGTAAGACACTGACATCTGTGTAGTCAATGAGACCTAGTTCAAGGCTGTGAAGAGCACCCCGACTATACTGGGTTACACCTCCTACCACATTCAGACTGCGAACAGAAGGCATGAAAACAAAAGGAGGTAGCTTATCAATAATATACCTCCAGATTGGTTAAACAGCATGATTCCCTGGAGATACTTCAGGTGCAACTAACTGTTGGTTGGACACCTATTCAAGTCATTGCCAGCTACAGGACCTCCTCCTCAAATCAAGACACATACTCTGCCTACTTGGATCTACTGGAATCCATCAAGATACACCTGAACGCCATGGTTCTGGGTGATTTTAATTACCCATCCATTGACTGGGTAAATTACTCTTGCTCGAACTCACTTGCCCAAAGGTTCCTCATGTTCATTAACTCCAATGCCCTGGACCAGCTAGTGGACACCCTAACTAGGGGTGCCCACATCTTGGATCTTGTGCTTACCAATATGGGGGACCGCTGTAGCACTTCCACTGTGAGGTCTTCCCTTGTCAGATCTCACCACAAATCAGTCACATTCAAAGTAAAGATCACACTGGATACCCCCCAGCAGGAACTAAACTAAAAAACTTCTCCAAAGCAGAGTATATCCTTATAAGAGATGGCATAAATAGCTTCACTGCACCTCCCCCCTTATATGGAACTGGCAACTCTGCTGATTCCTACTCAAATGCCTTTTACCAATACCTGTATAACTGCATTGATGCAGCTTTACCTGATAGTAACAAAACAAGCTTTTCAAGGAAGAGAAAACATGCCTAGAAAACTGCTATTAACAGGTTTTACAATAAGAGGAAGAAATCATTGTCCAAATGTAAGAAGGAGTGTGCCCTAACCTGGAAACACTCCCTCCTCAGCTTAATCGAGCAAATAAGACCTCTTGTAAAGTCCTCCAAAGCAAACTATGAATCCAAATTAGTGTCCTCAACTAAGGACAACCATAAGGGGTTCTTTAGTTACATCCATTGTCTAAAAGGTAAGACCTAGATTTGCACTGAACTAGTAGTTAATAATACCACATATACTGAGCATGTGGACATAGCAAACCAATAGCTTCTGTGAAAACTTCACTCCCCTGTCCACACCACACATACGCCATGACATTCCTTCCACCTGTCTCCCACCTTGTATATCTAGGGAGCAGGTCATCAATACCCCCTCTAAGGTGACAACACAGCGTCTATGGAATGTGATAACATCCCAGGCTGTGTCCTTACATGGGCTCCAACAAGAATTAGCAACACCACTGGGTACTCTTTTCATTCTCATTCATAGTCTAAGCACCGTCTTCATCCCAGGTGAATGAAAAATGGCCACTGACCCTGGGAACTATAGACCTATTAGCCTGACTAGCCTTATCAGCAAGACCAGGAAGTGAATCATCATGGACTTTAAAGAGAGAATAAGAAGTTTAAAGGTACGAGATATGAAATGGGATGAAATAGCAACTAGAGAGATTGAAATAAAGTTGAGAAAAGCCTCTAACTGGAAAACCCCAGGCCCAGATGCAGTACCTAACTTTTGGCTTAAAGTATTAACTTTTTTGCACAATGATTTAGCCATAAGTAAGAACTATTTATATATGCATCCTGAACACACACCACACTGGTTAACAACAGGAAAAACAATGCTCTTACTTAAGAGTGAACCTGCAAGCTACCCTAAAAATTACAGACCAATAACTTGTCTTCCGACAACATACAGATTATGCACGGGAATTGACGCTGACAGAGTTTATAGTCATTTAGAAGAAAACTCAATTATGGCAGTAGAACAAAAGGGCAATAAAAGAAAGTCATATGGAACAAAGGACCATTTGTTGTTAAACAAAGTTATAGTGGAGAATTGTAAGAAGGGGAAGAACCTAAGTATGGCATGGATTGACTACAAAAAAGCATTTGATAGTATCCCACGTTCATGGATAAAAGAGTGCTTAAAAATGTAAAAGATACACCCTACACTGATTAATTACATTACAGTAAGAATGAAACAGTGGCAGACCACTTTGCAATTAAGCCATGATAAAGGACAGATTATTATCCGAGGGATAAAAATTCAAAGGGGGATATTCCAGGGTGACTGTCTGTCACCCTTGTTATTCTGCCTTGCCATTAACCTATTAAGCTGCTTACTTAACAGCCTAGGCCATTGCTACAATTTGGCTTCTAGAAAATAACAAAGTCTAATGACTTCTCATCTTCTCTTCGTTGATGATTTAAAATTGTATAGCTCATCAGATGAGGAACTGAAAGCACAGCTGCAGGTTGTCAAAACTTTTTCAGATGATATCGGAATGTCATTTGGTCTTGATAAATGTGCAAAAGCAACCTTTAAGAAGGCAAATTGCAGCACCAGGAAAACATCAGTTTGGGACAAGAATGTGATATAAAAGAACTTGAGCAAGAGGGGGCGTATAAACACTTGGGAATTGATGAAGGATCAGTAATAAAACATGAACAAATGCGAATAAGGCTTAGTAAGGAGTATTTTAGAAGACATGAATTAATCCTGAAAACAGCATTGACACCTAGGAACAAGATCCAAGCTATAAATCAATTTGCTCTTCCTGTCCTGACTTATAGTTTTGGAGTGATTGACTGGCCCCAAAAAGTGTTGGATAGATTGGATATCAAAACAAGACAAGAAAGATGCTTCATGCTCACCAAATGATTTATAAAAATCAGTTTATACCAAGATTATATGTCCCCCGTTCTGAAGAAGGGATGGGCCTCCTTGAAATTGATTACGTGTATAGATCTGCAATCGTGGGACTCCACACATATCTGTTGACCTCACAAGATCCAAATATGGTGAAAGTTTTGAAACATGAGGAGAATAAATCTAAGATGACATCTCTGCTTAATTTAGCAGAAGCATATCGACGTCAAACAGGAATGGAAATCAAACCAGAAGTGGATAAAAACCAGGCAGCAACTGAATGTGCTAAAAAAGAAAAGAAAGAATATAAGGTGAAGGATCAGATGACAAGGCAAGAAATGTGGAGAAAACATAAATATAGTTGCAAGTATAAAAAACTTCTGGAAGATCCTCATGTTGATCAAGAACGAACGCAGGAATGGTTAAGGAGAGGTGAATTTACATCAAGAAATGAAAGGTTAATATTGGCAACCCAAGATAGTGGGCTGCATACATGCTGATTTACTAAGTCCATTGAACATGTGGGAGAAACAGACATATGTAGGTTTTGTGGAACCGAGTTGGAAACAGTTACACATCTTATTGCTGGTTGCGATGCTCTAATGGCAGAGGGACTGTATACTGAAAGGCATAATAATGTGGCGAGATTGTTACAATGGAGATCGTGCAAACATTATGGTATCGAAGTGGCTGAAAAACATTGGAAACATGAGAAACAGAGAATCATAGAAAATGATGAAGTTTACATCACATGGGATCACTCAATACCAACAGTCCAAAAGATAGATGCTAGAAAACCAGACATAGTGATCCAAGAAATGAAGACAAAAGTAGCACTGATCATTGAAGTTGCCACACCTAGTGACTATAGTGTCTTGCGTACAGAAAGACACAAAGTCATAAAATACCTTGATCTGCAGGCAGAAATGAGAGCCATGTGGAAGAAAGATGCCCAAGCAGTTCCAATAGTAGTAGGAGCAACTGGTCTTACAAAAAAGAATTTGCAATCATATTTAGATATGTTACCAATTCATGTCACACAGTATGAATTGCAGAAGGCGTCATTGCTGGGCACATTGCGGGTACTGCAAAGAGCAATTTTGGCTAACATCAAAGAGTGAAATAATACTAATTTCATGAACTTTAATCATACTCTGACTTAGGAATGGGATCCATTCCCGTCATGGTATTAGAAACCCAAAAGACTTGAAGAAATCAAAAAAGGGGAAAGACCTTCCCCAGGATTCATGAAGCTCGGCGCAAGGCTGGCGTAAGGTCTGCACCGGCGGTGCAGTGAATAGCCGGCGCAGTAGCGCCATATGCATATTAATGAGAGTGCACCGCAACCACAGACACGTGCGTAGTGTACGTGAGCGAGCCCAGGTAGGATGCGTCTGGAGGCGTGTCTAAGCCGGCATGAGGTGAGCAACCTAATGTGCTGACAGCCACGGTCCGCCCATAATAGTAATGGCAGCAGCCAGGTCCCGTGCAGAATGAAACACACGTAGAGTATGCAACATAGTACCCATCCCAAATAAACGGAGAAGCAAATACAAGCCACGAAGGCTTAAGTGTACCCATCCAAGGAGCAAAGGATACGCATAAGACCGCGTTTGTCCCGCAATGCACCGTCAGTGGTTACACTCAGAGAAGGTGTACAGCAGCATGTCAGCGCGCTGCACCGACATAGGAGCAGCGACTAAGGTCACCACCTATTCCACTCTGGGTGGGGCAGTCTCTCTATGGGCAGTTGTGTCCCGAAAAAATGTATTAAAAATGGCAAATGTGCTAAGATTGTAGGACATAATGATATCCCGTATGTAATGTAATGGTAGCATGAATTGGTTATTTCTGTAACTGAAATACCTAAATGTCACAAGAAACAGAATAAGCAAGCAAACTGCCACAACAATAAGCTTTTATTTAGGCAAACAAGTGAAGTCCTATGCTATATAGTGACCGTGTGTATGTGTCGGCCTGTAAAGTCAGATGTGAGTCCCGGAAATATCCCAGCTTGAAACTGGAAAAGGTGGCAACCCCAGTAGCGACATGGGCATGGTCACCAGGGTTACCAGCTGTCCCAATGTGCCATGGACAGTCCCTGATTGGACAGTTGTGTCCCTGCAACAATCGGAAGAATGGAAAATGACCTCAGATCCCTGCCAAAATATTCCCGCAATATACATGTAATAGTAGTATAAAACATAATACATTTGTATATGAAACACATACATGGCAGAAGAAAATGAATAAGGAACCTAAATGCTTACAGAATAAGCTTATAGTATGGCAAAAAAGTGAAGTTCTGTCAACTGCACTTGCCGTGGGTATGTGTAGTCCTGCAAATTCCGAAGTTTCCACATAACATGCCCCACTATGGGCATTGGAAAAGGTGCCAACCATAATGGTCACAAGCAGTAGTGAGAGTACATAGCCGGGTAGCTGTGTTGACATAACAACATTAAGGAATCAAGATACCTTAAACACAGGCAAACATGTGCATAGCAACATATCCCACACCCAGCAACGTCTCTGTTGCATACACTGGATGGCGTATGTTGAAGTGTAATATCCAGAAGCAGAACCCATGCATTCAGATGTAATACACAATAGCCTCATTGTACATGTCAGTCCCACCCATGTACACCTGTGCACCCTAACCCGCTAGCATCCGTGTGCAGCTATACACCCACACACAATGTGCATACCTGAAATGTGGTAAGATGTTTGTGTTAGGCAATGCCACGCGGGCAAATACGTACCCCACATGTCACCAACCCACCTCAGGTACAGATATGTAAATGGCTGCATGTGAATGTGTCTGCAGAATGTGTACATCCTGCATGTGGTATGTACCCGTCGAAACCATATAGGTTTGCATACGACACGGTGCACATAACTGTACACATGTGGACAAGTCGGGTTGTTGAACCACCGCATCGATGATTAGCTATGCAGTGAAGTCGATCACATATAGCGGAACACGTGCCCACCAAACAGGGTGCTACAGGCAAAGAAGGGGAAGGTGGGACATCACATGTGGAGAGTAGTGTTGCCGGACGGCCAAATACACACGGTCAAGGTAAAGGACGGAACAACATGCATATGGCCGGATGGATGTTGTTCGAAAAATATATATATAAACACATATGAAGTGCCAGTTTAGACTTGAAATACTAGATAATGCATTGAATTGTACCGTACAATATGGCAGTAGAACTAAACCTGCATGTAATTGGTGAAGCTAAGCTGTAGTGTGATGGAATTCTGATCCTGGCAGTAACCAGTACAGCAGGCTTATGTCTGTCAGCATTAATTATCTGCTGGGTTACAGAACAATAAATGTATGTACATGCATAACATCACCCCTTCCCCTGAGGAGGATGGCCTTGTGAGCTCTATCGAAGATAACAGTACAACTCCTTACCAGAGAGACAAAGCAACGTATTAAGAAATTAACCGACTACAGTATCGGAACAGTCTAGGGTCCTTGAAACAGCTACAATCACAGAAGGACACTGTAATTGACAAGGTGCCTTGCAAGGCTGTGTTATTCTCATGGGAAAACATTTAATAAGCATTACCTGAGCACTGTTGTAGGAATACAACGTTGTGGACTCTAGCGATGTAAATGCCTTGTGACTGACCACATCATTAATGTGTGCAAAAATGATAGTATACCCAATGCTCATACAGCTGTAACATGTATAGAGTAAAACAAATGTGTAAACATTTACTGCATAGTTCATTGCCTCCTGCTGCACAGTAGTAAAACGTTATTAATCTCAGCTTCCTGTGTTATTGACTGTCAGTTTGAAAATACAAATGAGTGTTACAGTTTGATTTAAACAACTTAATTGACAGATGTGTACGGTCTAGCATGGGAATAGGTCAAGCCAACCATCACAATGTCCATGTGTACCACATACAAACAGCCAGTAACACGCAGTAGTAGTGCATGAAGGCATACACAACTGTGGGAATAGTACAGGACATATGGCACGTGCCAAGTGCAGATGCATGACACAAACCCCAGGATGGGTGTCCCTGCAAAGAGGAACATGTGCCAACCACACCTCCCACAGATGTACCGGCAAAAAAACACATGGCAAACACACAGAAACACTACTGTCCAACACACGACTGCAACGGAGCCTGGTCAAACACCAACATGAAGCATGCACAAACAGGGACTTGTGTAATGTTTGCCTTAACACCCCCACATAGGCCAAAGAAGAATAGAATGGACATATGCATGTAATGTTGTGAAGGATGTGTGGTAGTCCTCGGTATCACAGTGTTAGGGACACAGATACACTGTCATCAACTGTGACGTATGTGCACTGTACACAGCATACCTGCATGTAATACAGAGGACAATCATGTGCCACAGAAATATACACTGGAGAAAGAGTATAGGGGATAGACAATTGTAAATGTGTCAAACTATGAATATAGGTTCATACGTCCATAGGTACAGGGTAGGCCATCGTCCCAGGTTCAGCCATAACACTACACCATAGTTAGGATGACTTTGCCAACCTTCT
This sequence comes from Protopterus annectens, assembly GCF_019279795.1. NCBI lineage: Eukaryota > Metazoa > Chordata > Ceratodontiformes > Protopteridae > Protopterus > Protopterus annectens. The sequence continues at coordinate 367,813,944 of NC_056739.1, read as the reverse complement.
GTGCTTCAGATAAAATACCCATGATAGTGCTGTACCTCCGTCAAGCAGGGATAATGATGTAATCCCTGGCCTATACCTGCAATTCTCCATCCAATGGACAACACACCCGCGAACAAGGCTAGGAAGGATCTCTGTCTCACATGAACTGTGATGTAGATCCACAGCATTATGAGTGTCTGGGTGATATATGTGTCACTCCAACACATCCCATTAATGACCGTGACACGGTAAATGTCACCTGCCCTAGTGGTTCTGAGGGATGCAGATACAGTAGGTGAAGCATACACATGACATATGGGTTGACATGGCCTTGTATGTCAGGCACAGGTCAACACTAAACAGCAGGTATGTGACGTAATGTGGCAGGCGTCCTACAAGTGGGGCAGCATTACACAAAATGATGTCACCCTGCATCTGTACAACAATTAACCTATGAGGGCTTCCCAGCTGCTGTAGGTGTATGGTCAGATACAGTCTGAATGGGGCAATGTAGTAAATCATAGGTGTAACACGTAATGGGTACAAGGAGACAATGACCTAGCCTGATGTAGATGTGAATCCCTGCACAAACAGGTGGGCAATGTAGAAGTCCCACACAACCACGATAGCAACGTGTGTGTTGAATGAATGGTGACTGGCAAACTCTGTCCCCTGATCCCTGGTAATCACCCCTGTGCTGAGTGGACAGCCACCTATATGCTGGACAGGGGTGACCTAGTAGTTCTCCACAGGTATGATGTTGCATTACTTAGCATTTAGCTGTGGGACATGTCCCTGACAGCAGATATGCATATCTGGGAGGCACCTTCGAAGGATATCTGTGTCAGATGTCCATCCCACTATGGCACCTGTTTTGCAGTCATCTACAAACAATGTTGCCCACAAAACCCCTGTGTGTGCCTGTACCGTGGAAATGTAGATGTATGACAGGAGTGGACCCATGGAAGGGCCCCATGGGACACCACTTGCGACAGGCAGTAGGTCTGACACGCTGCCAGCAACTATGACCGTGTGGGTTGTGTCACATAGACAGTTTCCAACACATTCTGTGATGTATGTGTTCACATCCCAGCCAATGGGTTTATCAACGATACCTGAGGGGGGTAATGTGATGAAGGCCTTTGCCAGGTCAAGGTAGGCTGTATGGACTGCAACACCCCCATCAATGGCCTCAGTGACTGTCCCGAAAATGTCACCCATGCTTTAAAGGCATGAACCGCCCCTGAACAAGACAAACCGTGTTGGATGCAAAGTATGTATGTCCCTTATGCAGTCATATACGACGAGTT
>NC_056739.1:367635965-367761610 GCF_019279795.1 Protopterus annectens | reverse complement strand
TTTTAATTCTGTAAATTGACCCTAGCTTTCTATTGATGGCTTGGCTAATCTGGTTAACATGTATGTCACATTTGAGGTTATTGTCTGTGATGACACCTAATAGTTTTTGAGATAGGTCAGGGTAGATTATTGTGCCATCAGTTGATGTTATGGTAACGGTGAACGTGGTAGACCTACGTGTTTGTGGAATAACAGCATTTCAGTTTGATTGGGATTTAGGATCAGACGATATTCAGAAAGCCAGTTTGCTATTGTATTACAGGTGGTCTGGGTAGCTGAACATAACTCTACTGGAGATGTGGCTGAGCAGATCAGAGTAGAGTATACAGCATATTGGATACAGCTGGCTTTTGGGATGACAGTACAATGGTCGTTAATGACGATGGAGGACAGCAAGGGCCCTGGGATAGAGCCTTGTGGTACTCTGAGGGTGTTAGGTAGACAGTTAGAGGGTTTGTTCTGCCAGAGGCCGGCCTGCTGTTGACCATGCAGGTAGGATTGACACCATTGGAAGGCTCCAGTATCTAGACAGTCTGTGCAGGGTGTGGAGTCCAAGTTGGTGATCAACCATATCGTATGCCTTTGAGTTATCCAAAAAGAGGGCTGTGGATATAACATTGATGTTGCAAGTATGGCTTATGGTGTTAGTAAAGGCTAGGACGCCTGACGGAGAGCTGTGATGAGGACGTAAGCCATGCTGAGTGTCTGCCATTATGCGAGTTTGGATTAGGTGGTGCATGACTTGTCTATGACGAAAGTCACCATAATCTCTGCAAGTGGAGAGTGTATAGCTATTGGCCTATCAGTGGAGATGTCAGTAGAGCTGCCTCCTGTGTGAAGTGGGATTACATATGACATTTTCCAGATGGTGGGAAAGTTAGATTCTAACATAGTACCTTTGATTACCTTTGAGACGGGGTAAGCAATAGCATCATCTGGTTTTGATAGGTACTCGGCAGGGTGTTGATCGGCACACAGTGTAGTGGGTTTCACTGTTACAACCAAGGTACGGAGAAGTGAAGTGGCAACTGGTTGGCAGCTGGACGCAAGTAGTTTTCTAGGGGTGCTACTTTCAGGACCAGGGGAGCTAGGAGGTAGATGGCAAGCTAGGGCCTGCACTGTCTCAGTAAAGGACTGGTCAAAGCTATCAGGAACATCTTCAGGGTATTATCATTAGTAGCAGCAGGGATTGGGTTTGACGTTTGTCCTGTACGTAGTATATATGACATGCCACCTGACAGGGTATGGCATCACTGGGTTCAGAGAGACCAGTCCCCAGAATGGCTGTGTGGTGGCATCCCACACATGTGTTGTATATACCTGGCCAAGGGTGATGGCTGACTGCATACATGTGGCAGCTGTGACAATGACACATGACCCACATAAACCACGACTGGACCATAGAGGCGATTCACAGGTTACCTTTGGACATGCCACCCTAGTAGTGTGATTGCCATGGTGAGTACCAACACATAGGGCCAATGGGGAACAACATACTGAAGGTGTGTATGTGTGGGTGGACTGCCTCTGTCTCATAGCACTGACATATATGACTGCACACGTGGGTAAATGCCGGGTAAGACGTGTGCAATGTGTCACAGGCAACTTACATGCGTACAGGACAGACAGTGACGTTCTGTCATGTGTAAGGTTGACATACATATGGTACGCTATGCAGATGTCACTAGCAGTCTACAGAAGCACTGTAACCCTGCATTGCAGGTGTAAGCAGTGTTCCAGGGGACCCCAGGAGAACATGCATGCAAACAAGGATACAGTACACAGGGCTGGAAGTACTGCATCATACAACAAAGAAGGGGTAACAATAACAGTAAGTAACAATGCATATATGTAGGCACTATCAACATGTACCCAGGAATACGCAGCACAGATGGCCATGGTGGAACCGATATTATGTCATACTTATTTGTGGTCTGGACAACATTGGTACTGCACACATATCTAGATGCGTGAACATACACATGGCATAGTTGTTGTGGGCATCTTGACACCATTACTGTACATGTCCACCATTGCATATCACTACTTGTGTTAGCTTTCCCCCTGTGCTACCCATGTATGCGGCTATCTGTTGACAACCTTACCACCGGCATGCAATTATGTGCAGCTGTTATGCTTTGGTATGTACTATGGGTACAGATAACAATTCAGGACATTCATACAGTTACTACAGCAGGCATGCTGGGGTACACACACAGTCATAGCAGCACACTGTACTGTTACCAACATGATAGTACTAATACATGTCTATGTAGTCACCCTGTGCATCAGCAACGTGTTTACCTGTTCCCGCAATGATGTTGGAGATTGCAGGAGGTGGCACAGTGTCATCATATGCACAGGGTGTGGATTAGGTATGCCTGAGTCAGCCACTGATACCACCAATTGACATGTGTGTGTATGTGTGTTGGGGAGGGGCAGCAGTACAGGGTGGAGCAGTGTTGCTGCAGTGTGTGCGTGTATGTGGTTGCCCTAGGTATTAACATTCCGCATGTGTGTATGCACGCACACAGTTCCACCTCATGGCTGCCATATACAGGGGTTTGTGGACAGCCACAGACTGCACCTGGCAGGCCATACAGATCAGTGTCTGTGTGCACGGACACGGTACCTGTGCCTGGCAGGGGTGCTACGGACCGTATCCAGTACAACGCCTGACTGGGTACTGTCATCAGAAACGGGAGTGTGTTGACTGGACACATGTCCCTGTTGGGACTGTCCAGAGCCACGTGCACATGGTCTCCTGGGGCGTTCCAATGACAGCACAGACACAGCATTGCTGGGGCTGCTGCTGGCACTATGGGGGCGTGCGCGAGCCTGTTGCCGTCCACGCCGACTGCCAGCTGCTGCCGCTGCCGGCATACGGCCACGTCGACACCGCAGATGCCCACCATTGCCCTGGCTCATGGACATCTGGTTGTGGAACTGCTGTAAAATGTCCCCACAACATCTGTCTATGACATCGGTGAAGTTACGGATAGCATCCGCAATGTCACGCATACTGTCTGTCATGGCTGTGCGGCATGCTCTGAGCTCCCTCAGACTCTGTCTGGTGTACCTTTCCATATGTGACTGAGCCTGCATGACAGTCCAAAACATCGCTGAGGTTGACAGACCTCTTTGGGCACGTCGGCCAGAGGCAGTACGCCCATGGATGCTCCCACGAGAACCCATGGGCAACTGTCTGTGTGGTACCATCGGAGGACCCTGCCCATGGCTGCTGTGTGGGGACGCATGTGCCACAGGTACCACATTACCCTGGTCTATGCCCGCTGTATCCTGTCCATCACCTAGGGCCAATGGTGACATAGGATGTATAGGCAGGATGACTGTGCGCAATGATGGGGTTGACAGCTGTGTACTGTCAATTGGCTGACCAATGGCAGACCCTGACACACCTTCCTGTACCATTACACATATATCATCATTACCAGTAGCCGTGGCACAGGATTCAGGTTCCCTGCTGCAGGTCACCAGAGCAGCCCCAGAACCTGTGGGATGAAGATAGGAAACACAGTTTACATTCTCCAGACATTGTTACCAGTGTTGCACTTATACACACATGCACACATGGACACATGCACACGGGCACACATGCACACATGCACACGGGCACACATGCACACGTGGACGCATGCACACATGCACACGTGGACACATGCACACATGGGCACATGCACACATGCACACATGCACACATGTTCACATGCACACATGCACACATGGTCACGTGTACACATGCACACATGCACACATGGACACAGGCACACATGCACACATGCACACATGGACACAGGCACACATGCACACGTGGACACAGGCACACATGCACACTTGGACACAGGCACACCTGCACACATGCACACATGGGCACTGACACACCTGCACACATGCACACATGCACACCCTGCAGCATACACACAGAGCACTGCTGAGTTACACTACTGTTACTAGCATTATCAGGACTATTATAGGTTATGTTAAACACACTCACCAGCATGGATGGCCTGTCTCTCTGTAACCCTGGAGGGACCTGCAGAAATGATGAGATTAATGTCAGTGGGCACATCTGTCCCATTGATATTGCATATGATACAGTGTACAGAACAGTCAGGTGTACATATGGCATATTACCTGCACGCTCCATGTCGTGCTGCTGTGTGGAACCAGCCTCCATCATAATGCAGGTGTACTGCTGTTGGTGTTCCGCGGCTGGAGCCACAACACTTAGGAGTAGCCCCTCCAGTCTGGTGAGGGGGGGATGTGTGGCCACCCCACCTCCTGTGGCGACCTGTTGCCTGTGGATATCTGCTGCACGCTGCTGGACACTTCGGATTAAATCACTGCAGTGATGTCGTACCTGCTCATATGTCCTGTTATGCGTGCCAATTTCATTTACCCTACGGACCAGGTCTTGCCACAGTGCGGCCCTCTCCTGCTGGTTCTGACTGGTGCGGGAAAACAGGATGTCATACTCCCGCACCAGGCTCTGGTGGATCTCCTCATCCTCCGCCACGGAGTAGGCGGGGTTACGCTGTCGCGCCATCTCCCTGGAAGAGAACACAGACAGGATATCAGCAGACCATGTCAGCAATGTATGGCACACATACTATACATGATACGCATGTGTAGAGATATACTACTACTCCCATATGTTGCATGTGTGTGTGTCGTGGTGGATACACAGGTACATGGCCAGATATCAGTGCTCAGCCAATACCTGTGCAACAATACCTGCCACATTCCACACTACGTAGTAGCATGCCCCATCGGTCAGCACACACTGACAGGTGCTATGCACAACCTCACTCTGGGGGTCCATCCCAAGGTACTATATGTGGGACACCGTCCACTACTCTGATGTGGACAGACGTTACTCGGCCTGGATATACATATCCCACCACCACCACCAGAACAGTAGACTACATTGATATGTATGTGGTTAAACATTTATTCACTTGCTGGGACTGGGATGGTATCCATGCAGCACACTGGGCCAGTGGAAGCCACGAGCCACACTGCTGACACCTTTGCAAATGCTTACCATGGACATGCTGCGGATTGCATGACACTTGCACACACATGTCTAACCCAGACCCTATGCACAACAGTTAGGCATCCTGTCCAGTGGACCCCAGACAGAGGCAGATTGTATAACAATAGCAGGAGGCTACTGCAGGACAGAGCACATTCACATTAAGGGTAGGCATCTGTGGTCAGCACTGGTACTATGCTACAGTCTGTCATAACAACAGCCACAGCCTACTCTGGGAAGGAAATGGACACAAACACTATGGATGACCGCAATGCCTTCTTCATTTATGTTACACATATGGACCACATGCCTCGGATATGCTCTGTGTTAGTCCACACCTACTTAACATTCACCAAACACACGCATATTGGCAACATTCCTGCAGACATATTCGGTGCACATATCCCCCCTCCCTCTCCCTCACCTTTGGGATACTTATCCCAGCTGGATGTAACCTCCCTATCATAGCAGATGTCCAGGTGAGGGCCGCCCTCAGCAGAGGAGAACACACAGCATCACTGTGACCTCGTGGTCCCCCTGGATGTGTGCTACCAGCACTCTGAGGGGACATACCACCGCATGTAACACTGATAGTTTATCTTGGCCGTGCTACAGGATATGTACCTGGACAGTGGCATACAGCAACAGTGGTCCCACAACACTAAGGGGGCACCTCGGCTGACCCTGGGAATTACCATATCATATGCATAATGGGCCTGGTCTGCTACGCTATGCGATTATGCAGTATGGGATGCATGTGCAGTGACATCAGGTACCTGCAGACACTTGTTCCCAGCCAGTGTGCCTTTGGGATGGGCTGATCCTGACCTTTGGGCCTGGCTGACATTTCAACGCAGTCACTACAGCCATTGCTAGGCCAAGGCACAGACACATGCTACCAGGATCCTGGCCTATGACTGCTTGACATGTGATGTATGGTCATCCCCTTTTGTTGGAACTATGTACACACAACATATCACATGGACATACCTATGGATACAGACCTATGACACATTTGGAGGGTTCACAGTATGCACACTATTAACCTGCTACTTTGCATTACCTCTGTTTGTCACAGCTGGTTGCGTTACCACAGCTTCTGCTTGCTGCTGCTACTGTCAGTGCTGACAGCTTCAGGGTACAGAGAGTCACAGTTCTTTTTTTTTTATTTTCTTTCTTGCTCTCTCTCTCTCTCTCTTCCACTTCTCGCCCTCCCTCTCTCTGCTTGCAGACAATGCAATGAATGTATTGCATGTGGGGAGTGTTAGCACTGGATGCTTTTGTAGGTATCTGCATAGGTCCATGTGATGGCCTCTGCACCAATTGCAGGCCAGCATTTGCTAATTGCATACAGCCAGTTGTGTACTGATTGCAGTTCTCACTATGATTTCAGGTCAGTGCTATAAAAGGGTATGTGTGATAGGCATTGCCCTTTCAGATTGTGTGGGCGGGGACCATGCTGGTATGCTGTGGACAGTGTTCTGTGACTGTGAAGGTTAGTATCTCTCTCATGCTTCAGGCTGTGTTGTATATTCACAATTCTCCATTCCTCTTTCATGTTCCCTGTAGCAAGTGTGTATGCACATTGACTCCTACAACTATATATAGATATTTTATATATATATATATATATATATATATATATATATATATATATATATATATATATATATATGTGTACATATGCATACATATATCTATGTACTTTAACTGACCTTATTATCTACAGGCTGCCAACTAGCATGGCTGTTTCTTTTCACACACTACTATTATGGATATCCAGTGGTTTTGACATTTATTTTAAATGACATGCTTTGTGTACTACACATCCTATATTCCCTTTACATTCATCCCTACTTTTACAGGTTATATTTATTTTAGCACAATGTTTTTGTATAAGAGTCATGGCTTAGTGGTAGGTTGTACAGACTAGTGTTTCCAAGGTCCTGGGTTTGGGACTGACAGTGGGAGTTTATTTTTCTTTTGAACTGAGTACAGGACCTGTCAATCACAGTGACTAAGGCACTTTTAAGCAGTTGTAACCGGGCTAGCGCTGGTTTGTGTGGAGCTTACGCATGCACACTGGCAGTTAGCTCCGCGCACACCTGGATACAACCGCTTAACAGTGCTTACTCTGGTGCACACCCGCGCTATTTTCTTTGAATGAAAAGAAAATGGGGAGACAGGAAAGTGTGATGAAAAAGGGGTCACAAAGAGGGTAAGACAGTAGGGAAACAAGCTTGGGATGTGCAGGAGGGATGTAGGTAAGGCCCATAGCTGCCCATTTCTTCATCAGCAACAGCTGTGCATATGTATGTAATTTGGTGTGACATTTGAAACCTTCCACCCCTGGGAGAGGTGTCAGGACAACAATAATACTTGTTGTACAGCCAATTGTAATTGATAGGTTCCATGTCCAGCGGACATGTGTGCAGAATGGGCAGCTATGTATGGGGCGTAATTTTTTTCTGGGTACAGAGTGCCCTTTTTTGTATTTTTTGTTTTTTTTCAGGTAAGAGTGGTATGTCAGGTGAAGGAAGTCGGTTCAGCTGGGGAGGTAAGCTGGGTAGGTAAACAGACAAGACAAACAAGACGCATACAGGGGCAGTGTATGACAGGTGTGGGGGGGTTACACAATTGATGGGGATGGAGGTTTGGATATCCAGAGCCCATGAGCCCACAGATGGCAACAGTGGAACTGATATCCCCACCCATAGGCAGTTGCCACTGTTCCTTCACTGCCCAGGATGGGGTTGTGCTGGGGGCTGTGTAGGCAGGGCAACGGGCATGCCCATTAGTTGCGCCACCTGTGCCTCGAGCTGGCGTAGGGGCTCAAGGACAGAGTCCCGAATCTCCCTACGCACCACAGTCCGGACGCTACGGAGGGTGAGTGGTGGATCTCCTCTGGCCACACTTGCAGAGGGGGGGGCGAGCCCCATCCCCTGCAGCGCTTCCACCCGCAGGTGGCACAGGGCCACTGGAGGAGGGTCCGGACTCGGCACTAGTGCCAGGTGCACTCGCCAGCTGAGGTGGGAGAGGTGGGTCCGCTGGAACCCGCCTTCCCTGTTGTACTATGGTTTGCATTATGTCATGACAGTTTGGGTTAGTGACATATAATACCATTCACAGTTAGTTGTAACAGCATGCATTAGTATTCCCATTAACCAAACACCCAGATATTCACACCATTGAACAGCGTGCATAACACATGCATAATTTGAACAGAGATACACAGTCCAACAACATGCAGGGATAATTGATGGCAGCAGGCCATCAGGTGTGGATGTATGAACAGGCCAGATGCATCAACGGACATGCAAATATATATGACCCAACAGGACAAATGTCCAGGGGTGTTAATTATGATTGCACATACCATTTTCACGTGGAATGGGTTATAGGTGGTTATAGGGTGGGGTAAAGAAAGTAATATTAACACCTTCGAATACCAATACATATGCTGTACATTTCTAATAGCTACAGTTATATACACACTACTGTTCTAACTACAGTGTCCTATATGTTAACTATTTCACCTTGCTGATAGGACTGTTACTGCAACATCAATATACATTTTAGTGTTCTTCATACACATTCATATCAAGCTTTGTTCAGCTACATCATCTTGCTACTTTTGCTTTATATACCTGTAGACAAGTGTGGATGTTTGGTATATCAGACAATCATCCTATCTGCGTATTTCAGACTGGGAGCAACATATCCAGATTTTGGGATACACATTCCACATGCAGCAACACTTTGAACAGATTTTGCTGTTTGGTTCTGAGTCTCACATGCATTTAATTCTGTCTTGACTGCAGTATACTTTATTCTGGGGTTATTACTACTGTATTGCTGGATTCCTGACACTTTCTCACACTCTCTCACTTGCTTTCATGTTACTATTCAGGATGGTACTTCTAGGCTTTATTGACATGTTTTAACAGTAGTTATTACAATCCTTTCCAGCAGTCTCACTTCTGTCATGTTTCAGTATTTCCACAGGGATATATTTCACACATGTGATTTCATCATCTTCTGCAGCTATACTTTACATCCTGCTGCAGGTTGTGTACTATTTTCTTACAGACAGGGCATTTTTATTTCAGAATATATGTTGGACAGTTTCATGTTTAGTTTACACTTACAGGCTGGGTACTCTTGTAATCAAGCAATACTTGCATACACTTTCACACTGTTACTTACAGATTTTATTCCTTACTGGCTACACTGCACTCTTTTGCTGACTGTCATACTTTTATATTTCTTTACAGTTACTGGTAGTGGATTACTGACCTGCCTGGTGGTGCAACCGCACCAGCCTATCGCCATAGGCTCTGCGGTTCGCAGAACAGACACCTGCAGCTGTAATATAAATGAAGTAATATTGGAATACACATCTCCATAATTTCAGCTAGTTTGACTTTTTACATACATAATTAAATGTTACTTACTCAGTGGTGGGGCGTTGGGTGTTTGCCGGGCCTCCTGGACCCAAAGGTTCAGTTGGTCCTGCTTGCGTCTCTTCAGGTCCGCATGGTGGTGACGGACCTGCTCACCTGTCCTTGGAATCCCTGTGGCACTGGTGAGTTCATGAGCCAACCGGTCCCACGCCTCAGCCCTGTACGCTCCCCAGAGGACCTGGCCCTGCATGAGTTGGGCCTCATGATTGTGGACTAGGAGCCAGGCCATGTACCTGGACTCCTCAACACCCCACCTCTGCGCTCGAAAGCGACTACCCTCTCCTACTCCTGACATTCTGCCTGCAGGTCTGTTTTACAATCGTTTATGCTGTGTATTCCCGCCTATGGGGCTTATATAGTCCGTTTTTCCCACACATATCTGTGATTGACCATTTTGGAATTGTATCAACTTCAGTAAACCTGCATTGTCATGCTCTAGTGTGTATTCATTCCTATATATGAGCTATTATTGCATTTCTAGGTACTGCTGTCATGGCTTAGTGGTTCTGTACCTTGACTATGGTGTATAGTATCCTGTGTTCGAACCTGGCCACTGCTTTTTATTTTTCATGACTGTCTAGACATGCTGAGGGGTGTGTCTGTGTAAAGGCAGTTTTGATATGGCTTGCTCAACGTTGCCCGTCGGTTAGCTTGTTTGCGCGGTGCGCAGCTCCGCGCAAATGGGGTACGCTGGTTTAAGCCTCATTTGGCTATCGGCACGCATATTCCGCTCAGCTCAGTTAGGGGCACATATATTTAGCGTGGTAAACCACTGCTCAGCTACGGGCACTCATTTTGCACCAGTTAAACCACTGCTTATCTACGGGCACATACACTCACTCTGTTAAACTGTAGCTCAGCTATGGACACATCTGGCAGTTTCTATTCATTTCTTACCTCACATTTCTTCAATATAAATGGGCTATTTCATTACATTTTACATATATTGGGGTTTTATGTGTACATATTTGTCAGGGACTCGTTTCCTGCTTATTTTGATAAAAAAAAATTGGTGTTGTGGGGGCTCGAACCATGTATGCCTGCTCTTCAGCCGACATCTCTACCGCTATGCTATTGCTTCCTGGCTTATTTTGCATATTTAGTTCTTATATGCTTTCCCACTGACTGCTAACTGTAGCTGCGCTACGGGCACGCCCGCGCAAACGAGCACACTCACGGTTAAACATCTTTACAATTTAAAAAAAATATGACATGTTCATTTATATTTCTTTTATGTTTAATAGTCTGTAGGGGCATGTGTTGTGTTGTGTTTATTCACATTTCCGTGGACTCTGTTGTGGGTGTCTACTTTGGGCACTTTTACACTTCTGGGGGCGTGTCCGCTTGCAGGGCTCAGCCTACGGACATGCCCCCAAATGTCTTACATGGACCGTGTTAGACTTAGGTGTGATTCAGCATGCTCTCGTGAATATGCAGAGCATGCTGACATCACTCCGTTTAACTGCAGCCTCCGTGTAAGAGTTATAACTCTTACACGGAGGCTTCGTGAATCCTGCCCATTGTGATCAGTAGACATAAAAATAAAGGGTGCTTTTGCTTAATACTTTGGATTACTGTTACTAAATCACAAAGCAAAAGGGGATTTTCACTTAACCCTTTGATTTTATGGCAGCCACACCTTACTGACAGTTCACAGTTATCTGTGCATTTATCAGGTTCATAGCAGATCCCTTGTATATGCGTGCACGTGCGCGCGCACACACACACACACACACACACACACACACACATATACACATTCACACACACACACACACACACACACACACACACACACACACACACACACACACACACACACACACGTAGCTATGTGTATGTGTGTTTGTATTTATCTGTCTGTATCTATGTATGTGGATATATGCAGATGTCTTAGTACTTTGCCATAGTGACATTATGAAAAATACAATTGGACAGATTCTAGAAGCTTTACTGTCTGGTGTAAGCCTTCTCTGACTCCAAAACACTTGCTCTCAGTGTAAGTGACTTATTCCAGTGCAAGGCCTATCTATAAAGCAGGCATATACTTTGATCAGATTCTAAAATACTTGCTCTCACTGTAACTGACTTACTGAATGTAAGTCTGTTGGAATCATGCCCCATCTCTTTTGGAATCAGGTCCATTGTTGGGTGACATCAAATGTTCCAGATGGTCAAAGAAGGAAGATTGAAAATGCATGGGTAATGTAAGTCGGGGCTTAGGTGTTTAATGCCGAACATTTTGGATACACTGAAATCTTTAGCAAAACGTAGTGTTTATCTTTGTAGGTTCAGATTAGAGTAAGGGCTATATGTAAGGATAGATTTAGAGTTCTGCCTGTGTAATTTTTTTTTTTTAATTTGTTGACTAGGAAAGTCTGACTAGGACAGAGCCTATTTTCAGCAGAGTTCTGGGAAGAAACACTCAAGATGCATGTTTTTTGAAATGTGGGAAGAAATCAGTGTACCCAGAGGGAACCCACACAAATGCAGGGAGGATATGCAGACACCGCACAGAAGGCACCCCTGCTGAGAATCAAACCAGAGAACTTCTTACTGTCAGGTAACAACATTAACCACTGCATCATTACATATTGTTGTATGTGATGTGTGTCTGAGTGTCTTGTGCAGTTGTATTGCTACAGAAAGGGTTTTTTTAACATGAAGTGTGGGATTATGTTTAGCGTGGTGGGGTCAAGGTAAGTGTTAAAATTTATTAATAATGTGGTGCAGGGTACATGGTGTATCCTGTAATTTTTCTGTTCAGTAGTATAACGTGTAAATGGAAATATAAACACACCTCCTGCTGTTTGCAGTATTTTTAGAAGGAAGCGGTGTGTTGCATCATAGTATAGGTATTTACAGTATGTGTGTACCTCCTTATTATAGCAGCCTTCATGAAATGAATGGATTTCACTTGAACTTCAGACATGTAGGCTAATTCTCAAAACTCAAGCGTGGTCACTGTGCTAAACCGACAAGCCATCTGTACTTTAATAGTTGTTTTAACATAATATGATGATATTTTTTGCATTTTTAGAGTATGCAGCTCTAACATAACTATGTAGCTTTAGCTGCTCTTCAGAAGAGACACATTAGGAAAGGTAGCCATTTGTGGCTTTATTGCTAAAGGAACAAAATAGGATCTGGTAAGCTAAGGTTGGGTCTGCAAGTTGTTGATGATATTTGGGTTAGTTAAGCAAGTGAACACTCAAATCCACGAAATGTGCAACAATACTGCATGTTCACAATGCTTCTAGTAATATATGCAGCTATTGCTTTAAGACCATGATTGCAAGTTACAGATGTCTCTATCAGTCACTTTTTATGAAATCAAAACATTAAAACAATGAGCAGATAGACTACACATTCATGTCTCTCAGCTTCTAAACAAAGTATAAAATAGCAGGAAACAAAACTCAAATCCAGTGACACATTTAACCCTGATTTACTTAAAAGTTAATAAAACAGGTTTTTCATCACCATGCATTTTCAGAATAATAATAATCGTAAAACCAATGTCCCACTCCTCAAAACACACTTGTCTCAGATTTTACCTAAAATTATATACTTGTCCCTCTTCCAACATTCAAGTATGTCACAAGGCAATGTGAACAGGAAAAATCATTTCACATAAGGACTTGCTATGAAATGTACTCTTTACATAAGCACATCACCAAGGCCACTATAAGTAAATACCTTTATGTGGGCAAAAGTAAATATAAGCAAACAATTTACATTCAATCATAGTTTTTTAATTGTGTTTGAGTGATATTCAGAAATATTGACAGCAAATGTGTTGGGCTGGTATATATGAAAAAAAAAGAAATACAAGATTCCTGAATAATTTGTAAAAGCCCTGATATATATCTGCATGTGGGCTTTGAAAGCTTTGTACCAGGAATAATCCAGGTACAGAGCAGTTATGGAAAATAAAGTCTCCTCCATCTTGAAAAATTCACAGAACTGTGAATCATGTTTTACAGTAAGAAAAGTAAAGATTTGTGGTGATAGAAATGTCAGCTATCCTTACCAAAGACAGAAGTGACTTTCAAGGTGGTCAGCACCACTTATATGCTCTTAGAATGCAGGAGAACAGTAACATATTTGTTACATTTCTTAATAATTCTAAAACTGTATTTAAATAAATTACCATCCTAGATCTGTCATCATGTGGTGTACCAGTCACACTAACACAGTATCGCATGCAGACTGTAATAGCCTTACACATGTTCATGCAACATAACTTCCACCAGTGGGAGGTTGCTCGGCTCCGTATCACATCATTAAAATAGGAAACAAATAGCTCCTGCTTTGAACTCATGCCAGATGAGACTTAAACATTTGGCAGGTCACTTTTTGGCATGAGTGTGGAACAGAATTCAACTACTTGCACGACAAAGTACCCCTGAAGCTGTAACCACACATGGCAGTATTACACAATCCTAGAAAAGGAGTGTCAAGTGCAGTCAGGAAGCTTTCCCAACTGGATGCCCTTCATAGTCATTTGCGCGTTTGCCTGGACAATAAGCAGCATATTGCATGCATTGTCACAATCACAACAGTACCATTTACTGCAGACCAGAAGGTTATGTGTCTCCCATGTGTTTAGCCATATGTATGCAGTTTCTTCATACTTACCCAAAACACTGCCGATCTTTACCATGTCTCATGTCCCATTCACATAACGACTAAACAGATCGTCTCGTATTGTCTTCATTATATAACATTGGAGCAGTATATTCCAGGATTATCTGAACCCTTCTACCATATGACTCTTACAAGCACAATAATAAATAGCTACCAGACACCCTTGACCTTTTCTACTGCCTAACCTACTGCTGCTGTAGGCATTCATACAGTTTGTGATAATCCATTAGTGATGCACTTCCTTGGTAATTGATGGGTCATTCATGTAGTATTTGATAAGAGAGTGCAGATCTTTATGAACCATGCTGTTGCTCGGACTCATTATAAACCTGGAGTTGAAAAATTCTTGCCCATCATTGCAGATGTGCTTATGAATGCATTTTTTTTTTAATTTCTTTAAATCTCTGTTTTTATGTTAACATAGAAAATTAAGAATTCTTGTTCTCTGGATATTTTCCTTTCATTTAACGTATGCTTAAAATTACAGAATTTGCTTACCAGTCCTGTGTATTTATAGAACATGTCAAAAAAATATAATGAATCGTTTTAGCAACCAATCAAGAGTGAAAATATAAGGTGTAAGAAAAATGTAGTGAAGAAGCTAAGAACTACTGCAGGTTTGTCATGTCAGTCAGAACTAATTTAATTTAATATTCATAGTTAATGAGATATTACCAAGTAAATGCTAGCTAATTTTCTTTTAGGTGGTTTTCTGCACTACTGATAAATATTTCTGTAAAAGCTTCTTAAATCTCATTGCATCCAGAACACATACTCCAAAGTGTCAGGCTGTTCAGCGGAGTGTTTGATATCTTTTCTGGCTATTGATCCCTACCCAAAGCTGTTCCTATCTTGGCAGTGAGAAAGTGCTGATAATTTCATTAAATGGAAAGTGTGCTGCCTTCCACAGAGACTAGGAATAAACTGACTAGCAGAGAACAGACAAGAAATTTGTGTAAGGGGTTAAAGGGAGAGCTTCCCAAAGCCTAGGATTAAATGAAGTAATTATTATCCCAATCGATATGGGAAAAAGCAAGTAAAGTCGTGGGCTTATTGATTCCTCAAGTTCCACTATAAACAATCTTAAATAAAATAGGCAGTGGTATTTTGCACTTTTATATAAACATAAATAGATTTTTAACATATTTTTAGATTTACTACACAGAACAACATCACTTGTAAAAGTGAAATTTTATACATTTTAGAAAACTATGCATTTGTTCCTATTATTCAGTGTCGTCCCCATGGCAGTACATATTCAGGCTGATACTTTCTAACAATAAAATGCTGCATTTTTGGGCTGGCTCACTTACACTCTGTCTATTTGCATTTACATTATATTTAATGCACCTGTACTTTCTTAAGAGTTGGAGATGTTAAGTAGTCATGTAGTTCTTCATTTGTAACTTTCTTGGGACATTTATCTTTAAATTGTTTTCCCTGGATCAATCCCAGAAATTAATCGTATCATCAAAATAGTAAACCTTTCAGAAATATGACATAATTTGTTAATGCATACATTCATTCTCTGAAAGTTACTTTATCATCTTCAGGGTCACAGGGACCCAAAACAATGTAATATGTGCGTATGGCAGATTACCAGTTCAAGACACAGTAGCTGTCCAAAGAAGAAAGGAGACCCCCCTTCAGCCCCTCTCTCACTCACATACAGACACAGACACACAAGCACGCACACACACACACACACACACACACACACACACACACACACACACACACACACACACATGCATGCACACACACTCATACACACACGCGCGCGCGCGCACACACATGCACACATGCACACACACATGCACACACACACACACACACACGCACACACACACACACACACACACACACACACACACACACACACACACACACACACACACACACACACACACAAAACCCTAACATCAAGTGACATGACTGCACATTTGCCTGTCAGTATGAGAAGAAACCAGGTACAAGGCAAAAATCATCTTGGACAAATGAAGAACATGCCAGTTATGCAAAGAAGTCACCTCAACCAGGGAATGAACAACAGAACTAAATACTGTGAAGCATCGTCACTAGCATGTGTTACACTGTGCCACTCAACATCATAGATTGTCAGATTAAAACAAATATGGTATGCATGCATTAATTTAAGAAAGCCAGTATTCTCTAGTGTGCATTATGCTTGTCTCCACTCACATAATGCAAAGAAATATATGGGCTTAACAGGTCAATTTGATTCCTGCTCCAGTGTTCCCAGCTCTACTGATCTACACACTAAGATGTTTCTTTCCTTAATGACATAGCATTAAAAATATTGAGCCATTTGCAACTTTATAATGGAGGTAGTTGCATGTTATGCAATGTACTAGCATAGTGCATCTGCATTTGTGAAACTGTCATATGCCTAAAATTGCACAGGAAAGTTGCAGATTATTGAGGTAAGTGACCTTGGCATTTCTGTTAGACTTAAATTATCAAGCTTCTTTTTGGATAAACTGTATTTGGGAGATGACTATTTCATATGTTGCATTTAATAATTATGTATATAAGCAGGTTTTAATGCCTGCTGGGGTTTAGCCAGTTACCAATTAATTTTACTAAATTAGACATAAGTGCAAGGTATGAAGATGTTTGACTTTGGAAGTAAGGGATCTTTATCACTTTTAGCAAATGTATTACTGGAATTCATATCAGAAATCTAAATCTTAAATTGCACTCATTCCTTGCTTTGGAAGACACAGATGTCTGTGCAGTATTAGATACATGGTTGAAGGCTGCAGAGAGTACCTTGGCGATATAAAGCTTCAATGTCTTCAACACGTTCAGACTGCAAAATGAATGTGAACGAACCAAAGGGCAGGTGTATCCAGTTTCATCAAAGACAAATATACCTCAAGACTGATTAAACAGTACAACTCCCAAAAGCTACTCCAAGTCCAGCTATTATAGGAAAGACTCCCCCCACATCATTGTTAGTTATAGGTCCCCAACCATGAACCAGGTAAATGACACTGCCTACCTGGACCTACTTGAGTCACTAAAAACCAGTGGTGTGCTAGTCACTTATAAAAGTAATAAGTTACTATTACTAGTTACTTTTCAGTGAAGGTAATATATTACTATTACTTATTACTTTTCTAAAAAAGTAATATACTACTATTACTAGTTACTAAGTAAAGTAACAAGTTACTCTTGAGTTACTTTTACATAAGTATAGTTTATCAATCGTTATATTACATGTCACATTACAATCCATCAATATCACTCAGTAAACACAATCTCTGTAGAAGTAAAAGCCATCCAAATAATTCTACATTAAATTGCACATCTGTATCTAAAGAAGAGGTTGCTACTAGCAAAACAACTTTGCATTTCAATGTTTCATCTACAACTTCAGTGCCTCTTGCCCTTGAAGAATTAATTGCCTGTTACATTAAAAAGAATTTGGTAAGCTGTTAATTCTGCAATAGGAAATGACTGACAAGCTGACAACAAGTTCATAGTTACTTGGCATCTCACACAAAGGAGGACACACTCAGGAGTGTAGAATCCCTATCCCCCTTAAAATGCACCAAATAATCAGCAATTGAAAGGGCACTGCAATATCAGCATGCCATCTACATGGTGTGGAAGTAGAATCCACAGCTTTCTGTACTGAAGGCAATTATGCTACTAACACTGCTTTCAAATTCTACAGCACAAACAGTGACTGGCATTTGCTAAACAAAACAGTTACCTGCACATTGAAAACAGACTTAGTATGAGCAGCAGTAAACTTATCTTCCATTGAAACTCACAATTTCATGAAATGAAATGAAACTCATAATCAATTAAAAATGCACTGAAACTCATAATTCTGGGAAAATGTACTAAAACTCAAACTTACAGTCACGTCAACAGTCTGGAAGTTGATGAAGAGGATTCGGGCTCTTGTCTCTAGTCTCCACTGAAACTCAATTCCTTCAGCAATCTGGTAGTCCGTGTACAGGGTTCAGGCTCTTGTCTCCTGTAACCAATAGGGTCAAGCCTGATCAAGTTAATTGACTAATCTGCCCCTCTCTCCAACTAGGGCATTACATACCATAGCTCCATACCTCTCAACCTCTTAGTATAAGAAATCTGAACAAAGTGTAAAATAATGGGACAAAAGCCCCAAAATAGGGGCAGATTTTAAATATTGCTATTATAGACTTAGAAATTTGCTAAAATAACATTTGCCTTGGCATGCATTTTCTAAGAGAAATGGAAACTCAAATGTTTGACATTATTTAATTATTTCAGTCCTCAGTGATTTGCCGGAAAACAACAAATGTTAAGGAATAATCCAAAGTATAAGGCAAACATCTAGACAGTTGAGAGGTATGTATACCCCTCAACCTCTTAGTGCAAGAAATCTGGACAAAGTCTGAAATAATGGGGATACAATGGCCCAAAATAGGGATACATTTTAAATATTGCTATTTTTAACTTAGAAAGTTGCTAGAATAACAGGATATGTCTTAGTATGTATTTTCTGAAGGATATGAAGTTTGAATCTCATATATGTCATTATTTAGTGACTTCACTCCTCCAGGATTTGCCAGAAAACCACAAATTTTATAACAATCCGACCAAAGTTATGAGGCTAAATCTGGACAGTTGACACACACACACATACACACACACACACACACACACACACACACACACACACACACACACACACACACACACACACACACACACGCACACACAGACAAATACATACATACACACATACACATATACACACACTCACTTTCTTACTTACTTACATTCTCTTTCAATGGAATGGTTATTTTAAATTCTGTGTGAATGTGAGGAACATGTTAACATTCGAGTTAGCACACGTGTAATGCACACAGTGTTCTTAAAAGAGAAGATGCTGCCACCATGGAGTAGAGATGCAGTGGGTATTTTTTGTCCTGCAAATTCTCACATATAAAATAGTCTCAGTTTGGGAATTTGAAAAGCTAGCAGCATCAAGTAGTGTAAATAGTTGTGTAACAACCTTTTACTGCTAGAGGCAGGTTCAAAGCAAAAAAATAAGAAGGGATAAAAGTCTCATAACAGGGAGACATTTTAAATAACAGTTTTACTGAATTTAAAATATTACAGAATAAGAAGAGCTGAATTAGCCGAATAGCTGTTGGTCATTATGCATCATTGTGTACAGCTGTCTACCTTTTACAATCAACAATTTTAAGACAGACAGTGTACAATTCTAAGGCAAAATCAGAAGCCCTAAAGTAGTATGCTGATAATAAAATTGGCAACCATTCATACAAAGTCCTATATTATAAACAGTACCTCTAAAACTTACAACAGAAAATTATTCCCAGTCTTGTAACATGCCTTGGGAGTGCTGTCTCAGCCAGTCTCTAGTAGCTATTATGTTCGATTGATAGTGCTTGTGACCAATACACTGAGAGATAGTTTGGGTTGTTTCTTTGAATGTGGTGGTGGGGATATTACATAGAAAAGGGAGACTGGGAGTTCTAGCTGGGCGTTCAGGAAGTTAGGAGGAATGTATCATTATTGACATGTAGGGCCGTTTTCACCATATGGAGGTAAATATGAAAATGGACAATTGGTATTAACTGTATTTTATTACTTGTGGATTGTGTCTCCTTGGAGGTCAATTCTTTTGGAGATGCAATGGGACTTTCATTTCTAGGCCTATTCATAGTGATAAGAGGTCCCCAGTAATGATGGGGAGCTAAAGATTGACATACTATCTGTAAAGGTGCAGCATTTTGCTTTAAGTATGCTAAAAGCAACAGTGTACTGCAAGGAGGTGTCCTTAAGGATGCACAGTTCTAGCTAATGCAGGGTTGTGTATTACAAAGAGCAGTGTATCATACAGTAAACCTGGAAGGGGGCAGAAACACTTAGCAGCAAAGACCCCCTTTTTTTTGTTCACTCGATATCTGCCCCGGCAGGTCTCCTGACCTGTGATTTTGCAAAGTAATGCAAAAGTAACTAGTTACTAGTTACTAAAAAAAAGTAATATATTACTATTACTTCATTACTGTTTTGAAAAAGTAATGTGTTATATTACTAGTTACTTAAAACTGTAATATGTTACAGTAACATGTTACTTTTGTAATGAGTTCCTCCCATCACTGCTCAAAATACAGCCAAACACCCTAGTCATGGGTGATGTTAAGTATCCTACCATCGAATGGGCAACATACTATATGAGCACTAACACACTTGCCTAAGGTTCCTAGATTTTGTTAACACAAATGCTGTGGAATAGGTAGTAGGCACCCCCACAAGGGTCTCAAATATCCTTGACCTAGTACTCACCAACATGGAAGATTTCTGCACCACCCCATGTGTGGGGTCCTTCTTGGTAAGGTCAGATCACAATCAGTTTTGTTTGAAGTAACAGTTACAATTGAACCCCCGTCTGGAGCAAAAAGGTTAAAGAATTTCTTCAAAGCAAACTATAGCCTTCTACGCAATGGCATAAATAGTTTCAAACCCCCACTCATAACTGACAACAGTGTCTCCCACACTGAGGAGAACACTAATGCCTTGCATAAACACCTATACAAGTGTATATACTCAGCCATATCTGAACAGATTAAATCAGGATATTCACAAAAAAACGAACCAATCTGGTGGACATCAAGCATAAATAGGTTATACAACAAGAGAAAGAAACTGCTGACTAAGAACAAGAAGAAAAGGTCTCAGTAAAGGAAAAACATCCTCTACAGCTTGAATAAGCAAATTAGACATCTCATTAAGTCCTCCAAAGCTAACTATAAAACAAAATTAGCATCCCTGGCTAAGGATAATCACAAGGCATCTTATAACTACATCAAAAATCTTAAAGGGAAGGCTCAGATTTGTGTTAAACTAGTAGTGGACAGTACCACTCATACAGAACCTGCAAAAATTGCCAATCTCCTAGCAGACAAGTTGACCAAAAACTTCACTTCACTTTCCCCACCAATCATACAGCAAAATATACTTGTCTCCTGTCATCTACTTAGTATCTCCAATGAGCAAGCCATAACTGCCCCCTCCAAGGTCAAAAACACAGCCTCTGTGGGACTGGACAACATCTCAGGCTGCTTACTAAATGGTCTAAAACAGCAGCTGGCAGAACAAGTGGGTACTCTCTTCAACTGCAGTCTAAGTACTGTCTTTGTCCCACCCAAATGAAAAACTATGACTGTGACCACTTTACACAAAGGGGGGCCCCTCAACCAATCATGGGAATTATAGACCCATAAGCGTTACCAGCCTTATATGTAAGACCATGGAAAGAATCATTATGGACCTAAGTAACAAGGATATAGGAGACCTTCAAACTCTTGACCTGACCCATTTTGGTTTCATTAAAGGCAGATCATGCTCATTAAACCTGGTGGACTTCTTTGAAAATGACACCAAAGCCTTGGATGAAGCAAAACAGTGCATACTGCCTATCTCAACTTAGCCAAGGCCTTTGACATTATCCCCCACTCTAGCATTAGATGGGTAGCCAACTGGCTCACTGACAGAATGCATACAGTGAAAGTAGGGGATTCTACCTTTACCAGTAGTCCTGTTACTAGTGGTGTTCCTCAAGGATCTGTGATGGGTCCACTTCTCTTTGGAATCTATTTTTCAGAAGTTCAGGTGAAAATAGATAGCCTGTGGCTTATCAAATTCCCTGATGACTGCAAACTGGGTGCAATCACTGAAACCCAAAACAATGTCACTGTGCTACAAAAAGGGCTTACACAAATGAATGACTGGTGCCAAAGCCACGGACTTAAATTTAATGCAAAAAAATCTATTATCATCCCCTTCAGTAAAGCTGAAGGCCCAGCAAATTACAACATTAACAATAACACACCTAAGTTCAAACCCAATGGTGAGAGACTTGGGAACGCAGGTCAATAGCAGCCTTAACTTCAATCATCATGTGCCCACAGTGGTGAGGAAGGCCATCTACATTGCCCATCTCATAAGTAAGGGAATAGCATCCAAAATGAAGGAGGTTATAACTCCTCTGTACTCATCCTTCATCAGACCAATAATAGAGTATAATGCTCCCTTTTGCATGTACTGCACCAGACACCTGCAGCATCTCAGAGGTTTCTGACTAAGAAAATTCAAGGCCTTCATCACATGACCTACATGGACAGACTGAAGGCACTGTCAATAGACTGCTTAAAGATGACTTATGTCTCGCCTACAGAGTAGTCTTGGACGTGATATAATAGAAACACTGCACATCCACAAATCTAATTGGACAAGATTCACTTACTCTAGAGACTTTAACCTGGCCTGCAAGATAAACAGTACTTGCTGGAGAGACAGATTTGTTTCCCAGAGGCTGCCACTCTTCTGGAACAACCTCCCAATTCAAGTTAAACTAAGCTCCTCAAGGACCGTATATAAGTGTAACTTGGACAATTGGATGGGAAACCACAAATTCATCCTGGGGGTTTCACCTATGTCCTCTTGCTTAAGGCAGTCAGTGCTGATCATACATTTGTGCACTAATATAGGCTATTTATCTCAGTCTATAAGGGAAACAAGGATAAAACATGGCTAGGCTTATAAAGACCCTAGGACCAATAGCCTAGTAACCTCCTATGATCCTATGAAGTCATGGATAACATCATGGCTTCATAAACAAATATTGATACTGGATTCACACTTATAGGCAGGGGTTCAAGTTGAAGCTGCTGCAAGCAGCTTGCTACAGTTATACTTTTTTGGTCTGCAACTTTGGACCAAAGGAAGTGCCAGTCTACAGGAATGTTAAGGTCACTAGCTGAACTAGCTGTAGTTCTTTATAACGTAGTTTGCATCTCTTGTTTTGCTATCCACCTTTCCTCCCACTTTTTCCATTTCCTTGAATCTTTAGTCATTTGTACTATTCTAGCCTTCATTTCTCAGGATGTTCTTTCCCTAGCTTTCCTTTTCACTTGTTTTTCTCATTTCCTTCTTCTCATTATTGTAAAGTTATCCATTTTTTCCAGAAATGTTGACTTTGTGGTACTGCATGATGACATTATGACATTTACTTGTTATTGTGCATTTCTAACATATCACAGAATGCTTTTTTCCTCCCCTGGACTGAGCCTTAAATGGGACCTTTTGGATCAGTGCTCTACTATAGTTAAGAAAAGTAAATAAATAAATGCAGTTATCATAAATAAAAATAAAGTAAATTATTTTAAAAAGTGTACATTATGAAAGCAGCTACTAAGGCCAGCACTGAAAAAAGGAATAGTATATTTCAGAAAGGCAAAAGATCTGAACAGCTAGAGATCATTAAGTCTCATTTTACAGCTAGAAGATGTTGACTTAAATATAACCAGTCTGAAGTTATTCTATGAAATATAACATATATTTATGCATAGTACTTCCATGATCTAGAAAGATGATATGGAATGATGTTTAATAAGGGAATTTTGCTATTTTCATGGGAATAGCCTTACATGAAAACGACATCAATGTGTTTCAAATGTTTTATGAAAGAGTGAAAACATTATCCCCCATATTCAGCAAGCAGCCATGCAGGAATAAGTCATTACTGCATGGCAGGGACCATTCCTGTTCAGCACGTACGTCATACATTTGCATGAAGGCAGGCTGCTGTGCTGCAATATGTACACAGAAATGTGTACGAGTGCAGGGGGGGTGTCTGAGAGCAGTGCTCACACAAGATACGTACCCTCTGCATAACAGAATTACCGTATGGCAATGCAAAAAGAGCGAGATCATTCTTTGAGCATCAGAGCTGCTGCCAAAATGAAGTATAGTGTACGGCTGTAAAATAAAAGTGTAGTGGCCAATGTAACAATAGTAGCAAAGCATCAAAGAATGAAGTTAGAAAATAATGACAGAGAATTTGTAGTGCAGAAGTCATACCTTTCAGAAAATGCATAGAAATACAACACCTGTTAGTCTAACAGCCATAAAGTTTGCAAGAGAAATACTTAAAAAATGTTCATAATGTTTATTTTTTCTCACATTTGCAAGAAAGTTTAAGTGTAGCTGCACGGGTGTGCCCGCTCCTTAGCCGAGCTGAAACAACCCAACAAGTTAAATAGCAATACACATGCATAGCTTAGTGGTTAGTGCGTATGCTTTGCAAGTGGATAGGTAGGGTACAAGCCCCACTGATACCATTTGTATTTTGTATGTGAAATCACCACAAATGTAAATTTATGTGTAGTTATGTAGTAAATAATTTATATTTGCAACCAGAGCAGTGTATTAGGGCCAGATGTGAGGTGTCAGTGTAATAAAGTTGTGAAACCCCCCATATAAACACAAGTGCCCCATACAGATAGTCACACAAGAATAAATGTATTGAAAGCACATAGTGGGATGTTAGGGAAGGTAAACAAAATAATAATATGTCAGGAATGATGAATCAATCCCACAGAGCTGATAGTCTATAAAACTAAAATATAAGCAATGCCAAGCATAGCACAGGCTGGTTGTACGCATTACTTAAATATGAATGCTAAACAGTCAGTAGCCAAGCTAAATGAATTTGCCCAGTGATATGCAGTGCTGAACCCGCCCCTTTAAGCACTGTCAACCTTAGCTAAGTAGGTTTGCCCATAGCTTAGCTGAACTCAGCAGTTTCAGAAGTAACCAATCATGGCAAAGTGTGGGAAATCAGCCCTATTTAAACCCTGTAGGTGGGAATACAGCCCATAACCAGTTGGAGCTCATCAGTGTAGACACCATGACTGGAGTAGGAGAAGGTGTTCAGTTTCGTATGCAACACTGGGGCATTCTGGAGTCCAGGGTCATGGTTGGACTCCTTGTTGAAAACCATGATTTGAGACTGCTGCATGGTCAGTAACAGGGCTCAGAATATAAAGCGGAGGCCTGGGACCGTCTCGCCCATGAACTCACCAATGCCACTGGGTTCCTTCGAACTGGTGATCAGGTTCAGCATCACTATGCTGATCTGAAGCAGAGAAAGAGGGACTTTTTGGACCAGTGGGAAGAAGACACTTTGGCAGGGAATGCCCCAGTAGTGTATCAGTATCAATTGCAGTTTAAGATAGTCCAGGCTGTGTATGTGATGGATAGGTAGTCATAAATGTTTCTCTGTCTCCTGTATAGCTGCATCTGAGAGGTCTTCAAATGTGGAGGCACATGGCAGCAGATTGCAATGGCTGCGCCTTGAGGCTGGTGAGTACTGATCTAACTGGCAGTATAATCAAAAGTAGTAGAATATCACCTGTCAGTGCTGTAATCTCTGTATTGTTTGAACTGAATAAAACTGAAATTACCACAGATAATGCTAGTGATATACATAAAACAGTCATAACCTGTCAATAAAACTATACAACTCTGGACTGTTGTGTTTTATTTGCAATGTGTTAGTAGGAATTGGAAATGTGCATAGCTTTTGCACAGCAAATATGGCTCTGATAGCATTAAGTATCTGAGGTTCATGTGGCAAACAGTCAAGTCTTGTACAACAGATTAAGCATAACAAAGTTCCCCTGCACTATGATCTGATAGCTGAATATTAAAAATGTTTGCAAACCCTTGGTTCCTGTAATGTAATATCTGAAAGTGTGAATACACAGTAGAACAACTGTCTGTCCTGCAGGAATGTCAGAAGTACAAGGTCAGATTGGCCAAATCACAGACTAATAGGTAGAAAACACTCACACAAGAAATAGCAGTTCCTTGATAGCTTGTTCTGATAAATATCAACATTGTGACTACTTTTTGAACAAACTGGCAGGGTCTGAATCCTGGGAGTGGTACTAAGCCATCTGTATATTTTCACACAAGAATATGTGAGTATTGTTACAAACAGTCAGATAGTGTAAACACACATTTTCCCACAGCTTCAGCAGGTAAGGCAGGCTGGATATTAACCATAGAATGTGTCTCTTATACACTGTGTAGAATACACACTAGCCAGTCCCAAGGCTGCAGATGACAGCAAGAAAAGTACATAGACCACGCAGTTTTCCCCAAAAAATGTCCCTCAAGTGTCAGCCCATCATGACTATTGGTCACTGTCCCCAGTACCCATGGTGGTGTACAAAAATGAAGGTGGACTATGACATTAGCACACACACATGCAGTATGATTGCACATATCAAAGTTGAACCATGTTAATGTGTAGGTAGTGTTAACCCAATTTTTTCCACAGGTCTGGCAGGTAAGTACAGCTGTATATTAGGTGTATGAAGTTTGAATTGATAACTGTGTACAACACCCACTGGCCAACCCCAAGCCCATCGGTAACTGTAATGTCAAGTTATATCTGGAAAGTTCTGAGTAGGTAGTAATGTACAGAACAGTTGTGACCAATGTAATAACAAATAGCTGCTCATTTCTCTGTCTCACCCCACCCTATCTACATCAATGATACAACCACACAAATAAATGGTATGTTTTTAACAAACCTACTGTTGGGACATGTTCCCCATTGTTATACCAATATTTCAAGTGTTTGTTTATTGCTGTTCCCTGATGAAATTAAATCATTGGTGGCCTGTTGTTATCAATGTAACATGCGTGCTGCTTTAATATCCACTGTGGTTCCATATCTGCATGTGTTCTGTTTGCTATGCAACTGATTGAAAATTGTGTTATGGTGTCTATTGGAACACCCATGCATGCTGTTATAACTAATCCTGGCATTGTATTGTTCATAACTAACCAATATATGTTGTAAACTCAATAAAATAGATGCAAAGATCTGTTCCCTTAGGCTTGGATACGAAATACTGGCACTCCAAAGCACTGATATAAAAACACTTCTTTATTTAAACAAAAACTGTAGACTTAGGTTAAGCGCTTTCATCTAAAACACTTAGACTTCCTCAGAACCAGGTTCTGAGGAAGTCTAAGTGTTTTAGATGAAAGCGCTTAACCTAAGTCTACAGTTTTTGTTTAAATAAAGAAGTGTTTTTATATCAGTGCTTTGGAGTGCCAGTATTTCGTATCCAAGCCTAAGGGAACAAATCTTTGCATCTATTTTATTGAGTTGACTGTACCTTATCTATCGTTATATGTTGTAAACTGTTAACACCCTAGCTCATCTGAGAAGGACGATCCCAGTGTATCCGCCTGTCCCACCTAATCTGGCCATGGCACCAGAACCCAGCATATCTGGGACCCACCCCAGATCTTCCTCGTCCATTGGTCCTGCAGTACCCATAGGTGGAACTGCTTCAGGGGATGGGGCTCCCCCCCCTAAGAGTGGGCACAGACAGGAGCTTCTCAGCCGATGCCAGGTCCAGGGTCTGGTGTGTAGGGAGATGCAAAAGGAGTTTGCAGCTCAGCTACACCAGCTTGAGGGATACATGGTGCATCTTGAGGGTCAGCCTGCCCCTCCTGCTCAGCCCCAGCTCAGCCACCTTTGGGGCCATGAAGGTGAAGTGTTAACTACCCATGGGTGGGAACCTCAGTCTCACTGTATCCATTTGTGAGCTCATGTGCCTCTGATTCCCAACCACCCTCCCCATCAAGGTGTTCACCCCCCACATGTCATATACCTCCCCTGTCTGCTATCTTGTCTGATTTCCTACCCACCCTCCCTCCCCACAAATACCTCCTATCCTTCCCCAACAACCCAGTCTCACCTTAAAAAAAAGGGCAATCTGTTCCCACAAAAAAAATATGTCCCACACGAAGCTGTCCATTTCACAGACGTGTCCACTGGACACATGTAATCTTGCCCAATTGCCTAGACAACACATTACTGTTGTCCTAGCCCCTCTCTCAAGGATACACATATCCAAATTCACCTCCAAATTCAATACATATGCACAGCTGTTGCTGTAGCAGAAATGGACAGCTATGGACCTTCCCTACTCCCGTCCTGCACATCCCTATCCATCTTTCATCTTGTTTTTCCTCTGCATGCCCCTTTTTTCACCACTTTCCTATCACCCCTTTTTCTTTTCTTTCAAAGAAATTAGCTCAGAGGTTAGCAGGAGTAAGTGTTGCTAAACGAAGCTAAAACAGAGTAACCATGTTTTAGCAATGCTTAGCATCATGCAAACCTGCTTAAAGATGCTTTAAAGTGCCTTAATCATCCTCTCACCATCAGCCATTGTTGTGGCCAGCAACAAAACTAATCAGCTCTGCCAAGTCTTGAATCTAGGACCATTTATACTATAGTCAGCAACCATACCACTGCACCGTCTGAGTTCTACAAGTTGCTCTTGCTTTGCCTAACTTATCATGAGGTCTGGTCATTTAACATTAATGAAAAAGCTATCAGCCCCAGGTCTTGAACCGAGAACCCTATACACTGCAGTAAGAGACCATACCACTACACCACCTGAGCTGCATAATCTATGCTTGTTTAGTCAAACTTAACATTCAATAGAGTGCCTATAGTTTTAACCGTGTTTTACCATCGCTGATTGGCGGACAAACCAGTTGACATATGCTCAAGCACAGAATAGGTAAACAGTAGTTACCATACCTACCGGATTTGCGCATTGGTAAGTGCCACTAAAACAAGCCCATGCAGTTTAAACGCCTGTACGTTTAACCCTGTGCTAGCTCCATTTAGATTCACGCAAACCCACTTAAAGCCACTTTAAAGTGCCTTAATCACCCTCTCTCCATGAGCCCTTGTTCTGCCCAGCAACAAAATAAACAGTCTTTGCTGGCTTTGAAACCAGTAACATGTACACCATAGTCACAGCACATAACCATTAAGCCATGTAAGCTGTAAGAGCTCAGGATGATTTCCTGAACATATCTTGCAGGACAATCACTGTAGTATAGGGAATGTATGTTGTGGAAGCAGTTACTCAAATAAGATATATATACACACACACACACACACACACACATATATAAATATAACTATAAGTATAAATATAAATGTATATATATATATATATATATATATATATATATATATATATATATATATATATATATATATATATATATATATATATATATATATATATATATATATATATATATATTTATATGTGTGTAAACATATACCTGTGAATGTTTGCTCTATATATGTGTGTATACATATATATATATATATATATATATATATATATATATATATATATATATATAAATAAATAACACACTTGCAGATAAATACCGGTAAGCCTAGAAAACATCACATTACAATGGCTGTGTGGATAGATATATCCCCCATGAGAGTCACACAATACCCCTACATATCCTGTGGAGGTCATACTGTAGGTAGAATGCTTGGGTGGTATGGGACATTCATCTGCTGACCCAACACATACACAGTCCAAATAACAAGCACATACTCTGCCGCTACATAATCATGATAGGCCTTACACAGTGGCCAGACATACAGCAATCTCTTAGGCAAATAATTGAAATGACTGAAGAGAGCACGGTGAAACCCAAACAGCCAGTAATCCTATAGTTGCCACCTTATCAAATGGTCAGAGTGTGATATGTTTGCACAAATGAGAATGTTTGCATTAAAAAAACACATACCACCGTTTTCCCAAAAAAGGTTTATTTGTGTACTATTTCAGTTGTTTATGCTATGTCTTACACCATGTAGGTGTGTAAAATACAACATAACTGAATTATGCAAATATTAAAGGAAACATATGATACATTCTTGCTCCTACCATCTCAGGACATTTTCCAATTGTCAGAATTGTCATCAGCAGTACTATACCTCTCAACCTGTTATAAGCAAAAATACGGACAATGCATAACATGATGGTGGATAATTAAGGACCAATTATAAATATTCTCTTACAATTTCAGAAGGCTGGTTGAATGCTAGAGGTTTTGCAGTAGCATTACTTTTCTGAAGGATGTGGAGTCTACAGTCAAATGTTTGTCATCACTGAATGATTCCAATCCTTAGCTTTTTGCCAAAAAGGAACCTAATTAAGGAGAAACACATAAAAGTTATGATGCCAACATCTGGACATAATGGAAAAATGTGTACAGTTGAGGGTTATGAGTAGGTCACAACTAGCCAAACAATGACCATGCCTTGCACAGAGGGACAGGTGGTAATCAAAAAAAGCCACACAAAGTATCAGACACTGATGCCATGGCAAAAGCCTTCATGTAGTACAACAGTACAAAACACACTTGCCTTGAATACAAAAATCAATCAACACTCAATTACATGATTAAGCCAACAGCCTCCAATTACACTCCTCAGCTAACCACCTAGTAGGGAAAGTATCAAATGTTAAATGTAAATTGATCCTTTACATAACAATGCTTCACTTCAAACTGGTCTATCAAACTGACAGACTATGTGCCAAACAGTAACCTGTATCCCACCACTGTCCCTATCACCATGGTATCAAAAAGTACAGCTACATACCTTTTATGTTTTTATTAGTAATATCTCTCAAATGTACAACAGCCTAAGAGTCAGAAATATACCCCCTAAAATGTGTTAAATGGGTATATAACAGTGTTTACTATACACTGACCTCTTGACTGTACACTGTCACACATGTTGTCTAGCCTATGGCCCATATTTATGGCCACTACCCCACAACATGAGTGGGAGTCCACAACATCACTGGGATGAGAACAGGAATGTCAGCACTAAATAATGATAGCCCATACCTATCAATCTCTTACTGCATGACATCTGGACAAAGCCTGATATATAAGTGGATGACATAGGGCCAAACAGAGGGGCATTTTCGATATATTTCACTCATACACTGTGAAATTTGCTGCTGTTACAGGATTGTTTGCAACATATCCTTCCTGAAGGATATGAAGTCACAAACACTAATGCATGTTTCCAGTTACTGATAGCAGTCAACAGAGTGTGGCAATGATTTGTCAAGGGCAACACCTGTTTGGGGAACACACTAAATATAGTGGCCCAAACCCTGGCCATTATGTGGATAGCCCTACAGTTGAGAGCTATGCAGACACATAACATTGTCAGACTGCAAGCTATGCAGAACTAACATGTACACACATACCCTGTTAAACTAGCAGTATTCAAAGTATACGGCAGTGATACACTCTGTCCCTATGTCTGTAACCTTACATAAACTTGTAGCTGGCCTATGTCCACATGTCATGTTGTAAGATATATTCTCACCTGCTGTCTGTAACCCTGCTGCCCACACACAGAAAGGATGTGTTCCTTATAGGCAAGGTAAAGGGACAACGACCACAGGAAGTACACATTTATAGGAGTGGGTTGCCATGACATTGGCTATTGGAAGAACTACACAGCTGCTCTACATGCAATTAGCAAGTGGGGAACACCGATTGGTGCATAGGCCATCACCCGGTCATGACCGTCACCTACAAAAGCCATGCTATCACATAATAAAACCCACTCAATCTCTGTAATACAGAGAGGGAGAGAGAGAGAGAAAATGACACAGAACGAGACAACAACCAAACCAAAACACTTAGTTTTCAATATACAACAACCCCCACCCCACCCCCCAAAAAAAAGGTATGTGAAACATTTAAGCATGTAATTTAATGTATTACTTGGTCTGTAATAATGGGATAGCTGAGTTTGAAAAATGTATATGTGCCAACAAAACTTGCTGTACTGATGTCCTGCTGTACAGCTGCTATGGCCATAGCATCTGGCTCTGTCTGCAGTGGGATATATCACAGCCATACCTGTCAACTGTACAAATCTTCACAGAATGTCCAGATTTTGAAATCAGACTATGTCTGTTCCTCTTGACATCTCTACCTGTATGGCAAATAGCTGAGGATTGAAGTCATGAAGTAATGACAAACACTTGAGTGTAAGACTACACATCCTTCAGAACAGTTACAGTCATTCAAAATGTATTATGCTAAAAACTTCATAACTCTGTAACAGGAATATGTACAATATGTCCCTATTTACCCCCTCCCCCCCGCATCATGTTAGGCTTGTCCACATGTGATGCTGTAAGAGTTTGAGAGATGGTGTCACAGCTCAGGAGCCTGACTCACCCTGGGAAAGGACAGCTCACATTTGCCAACCACTAGAGTGTCTGTCAAACAGTTGTGACTGTGCCACTGCTAGGCTAGTTAATGGGATGTTGTCCATATCCATATGTTACCTGTGAATATGAGTATGATATATGTTTGTCTTGGAAAGCTAAGAGACATATATAGGGCATGTGGATAGTACAGTACTGTTGCAGACATGTGTGCCGAACTGCATGTGATATCTTGAATTAATAACATTCAACTTTACAGTGTTCTGGTGGACAATAAGCACATTTGTGACTGATATATGTAGACACACATACATATACTTGATCTATGTTGGTCAAACCAGTGGCAAGTCTTCCAGCAATGAGAATATAACATAATAGTGTAGTTATGACTGTTGAACATATTCCAGGTTATCACAGTGGTGTCAAAGGCTAATGTGCAATCAACTTAAATATGTATGTTGCAGCAAGAGTAATATGGTATCAATATTGATGTTACTTTTGTCAACCATTGATGTGGGTCTTTGTCCTGACGTCCTGTGGGTATATCCAGCTAAGAAGTATGATTTATTAGCAAGACTATGAAAAAAAGTGTGCCATACTAACACAGAACACAAATGTATATCAGGTATCCCCTGGGCACATGTATGTATGTGTATGTCCAGGTGGAAGGCACAAAACTGATACCATGGGTTACAAGCAGTCAGAAAAATAGGGTGTGCATGTTGCACGTGTGCAATATCAGTGTCAGTGCATTCAACAGAAATACATGTGTACAGCTACTGCTTGTTGCATTGCCTTGACACTGATATGGGTACTACAGTCGGCATGAGTATCATGTAGTAATCAGTGAAGTGTTCATCTGTGTTATGACCCGTTTCCCATGTCTAACACTAACAGCTATAGCAACACCTACACAAAGTGGATATCAAAAGCGTACACACCCCTGTTAGAATGCCAGGTCTGTGTGCTGTATGACAATTAGACCACAGATAATCTTTCAAAAATGTTCTACACCCCAAATGTGACCCATAACCTGTACAATTTATTGAGTGTGCAAACCAAGTCAAATGGATGCTGTAATTATCTCAACAGGTGTTCACCCAACATATCACTTTAAAGGTATGCACACTCATTCACCTGGCTTATTGTACTGATTATTATTTCATATATTTTTTCACAGACCAGATTGTCATGTTTTACATGGAATTGTAAAGGATAGAGGTCACATTACAGGTGTGAATTTATTTGAAATGAGTTTTTGTGGTGCCATGTTTCAATTGCACAAATACCAGGCATTGTAACAGGGGTGTGTACACTTCATATCCACTATAGTTATATGCAATCAGCAGTACCTGACCTGTAAAAGCAACCTCCACCAAGGAGAGTAATACCCCTTGGTGGACAGCAGTGATACACAAAGCACATAATAGGATGCTATATTGGCTGTACAGGGATACATAGGTGCAGCCAACAACTTGGAGGCAAGTCCACCTCTATCTCAGCAAGCATGTATGTTCACAGCTGATGTTGTGCAAGGCTGATTATGACTATAAATCAGACATATCCACACCACCAAGGACAATTGCAATAGAGTGTCTCCACATATGTAGTCAGTCTCAGAGGCAACAACACAATTCAACCTGTACTGGGGGTAAAGCACACCTCATACACACGTCATGGATATAGGCAACATGCATCACACAGGTTTGGTGGGAACAGTGCCACCCTGTCTACACAAATTCTATAGGGGGATATGCACATCAAATACACTACCCCCTCATCAATGGTGAACATGTACATAATGCCTACTGAAGGCAACAACAGCAAATCTCCCTGGGCCATGAGAACATCACTGTCTGCCTCTTACCTGAACTAAGGCATGTGCTCACAGCTCCATGACACACTACAGTCAAACACAGACTTGTCATCATCCACACACCATCCACATGGATGATGGCCACTGTCTCCCTATACACAGAAATGAATGGAGAATAGAGGATTATGCAGTTAACTGTGCAGCATTGTGTGGAATAAGATAGGTCAGGGCCAGGAGTGTAATGACAACTGATTATAGGGTTAGGTTGTAATTTGGAATATTGTCAAGTAATATTCTGTATTGATGTGCAAGTAGACAACCATATGAGGTCATGTAACCTTTTGTCCTATTTATGTCTTCCAGCTACCATGCCACGAGGAAGGCTACCAGACTTTACTTCATAGGAGAATGATGTATTTATTCAGGATCTTATACAGCACTATGATGTCCTGTTCGGACATGACACAAAAGCTCTACGTGACCGAACAGCCCTTTGGGAAGAACTGGTACACAGGGTGAATGATGCTGAACAACGGAATTGGCATTATGAGCAGGTCTGTCATCGCTCCAGTGACATTTTGCATTCTGAACAGAACCGAGCAGCTGTTGTAGCAAAGGAGTGTCTAGTTGCAGGTGGGGGTGCAGCCATCCAGCTTCCACTGACACGGATGGATCAACTCCTTGCCAGCCTTGGTGCACCCACCCGTCACACCCACCATGAAGCAGAACCCAGTTTTGTTGAGGTGGATGGCACCCAACCAATTTCTGAGGAGCGTTCAGGTAAGGCCACAGTGCACATATCTAGAACAGTATTGATTCTACATTTCTATCTGTAGAGAATCTGCATGCATATATCAGAGAAGATAGTCTGTAGCTGGAGTTTAGTAATGCACACATGTGCACATCTATGGTGTTGGGCTGCATATTCTGTAGTACTGTTGTTTATTCTGTTAATGTTCTGAAATGCTGCTTCCACCCCGTAGCAATGTCACATGAGTGGCTACTGAAATTACCTCTCTTCCACAACTATGTAGGTCCCTCAGGTATACAACTGGGGCAGCAGCCTGTGGCTGGTGAGTATGGGGTTATTTTGTTCATGTTTGCCAATACACCGGCCATGTTAAGGCCATGCTATATGCCCTGTACACATTTATCATACCTACCTATAATGCATGATGTACATGTTCAGTTTTGTTGGTGTTAACTGCACAGCATTACAGTGGTCACAATGGTGAAGGGTAGGTAGGAGTCCTGCAGTATACCTCACAACCCGTCAGTGCAAGATATGTAGACAGAGACAAGCCAAATGGTGGGACAAATGACCTACAGTAGGGACATGTATGAAACATAACCCTCACACAGTTGATACAACAATGTGCACACACCTATGATGGTGTCAACTGTTCCTGATATATAAAATGACAGAGCACAATAACACATCCCACACCTTTTACAACCTATAATGTGCACCTAACATGTGCAATTAATGTATAAAATAGAATCCTATGTTAGGATAACAAATATGGGGTTTACAAACCTTGCAATACACTGGAAGCATGCATGTGCACACACTCCAATTAACATATTGTGGAGGCAGCTTGTGATGTACTGACAGCATTCACTCTGCTGCAGTACACACGTGCCATCAAGTACAGGCCTCTGTGTCACACCATGTAATGGTCAGCTGTCTGAGAAGTATGTCCATGACAGTTGGCCAGCTGTCTGCAACACGGGCAGCCATGGCTTACTGTCATCTTCCAAGGCATGACATGGATCCATTATCTGAAAGGGAGTAGTCAGGAGTAGGGTAAAATAACATTACCTCACCATTGTATATTCCATGGCAAACAGTGCAGACAGTCATCTAGAGGTGTATTAAATATGGGACAACAGTGATGTTGACAAGACACAGAAGGCCATCCAATACAGATGACAATACATAGTGCAAACTGTTCAGGGAGGCTACCCAGATACATGCAGTAACACTGAGGCAGTTGCACAAATGTCTAGCAAGACCTGCCTATGCATTACCTGTGTCAACAATCGCCTGGAGTCTACATAAGTGTGCCCTATGGGTTAGGGTAAGTAGATGGGAGATTTATCCTACAAGAAACATCATCCAGGCCTCCATACAGGTATTAAAAGCATGACCCCAGGTCTTCCAAAGGCATGTGTTGCAATGTTTAATGGTGTCATGAGACCAAAACTTAAACCTACAGACAGTAGTCGTAAAGTTATGTATGGTGCACAAGCAGCAGCTCACATCACATCATGGCCACCATCCCCACCTTGAAGGTTGCTGGTGCCAGTGTACATCTTTATGGTTGCTGTTAATTACCTGAAAGTAGGTCTGTAGACATGGTGGAGTGAATGTGGAACACTGCAAACTAGCACTCATGTATGGGCCACAGTTATCAGGCATCTGCAATAAGGCTGAGGATGGGGAGGGGTGTCAGCTTCAAATACAACAGTGAACTGAAACATACTTCCAAAGCTAGCTAAGAATGGCCGTAACACATTCAAGGTTATTAATTGGCCCACACATACACACAATCCACAGCAATACTGAAGTCCCTGTGTGACTTCCATGGGCTGTGCACATGAGCTGGCTTTGCAATCTGGCAGAGTTGTGGTACCTTTGTAGGGAAGACGGACCTAATTATGCAAAGGCAGGGATGTGCCATGCTACTGTGTCCCTTCCAGGAATAGTAACTGCTGTATTTCAGTTAGCAGGTGCTTCAACAAACCATTGGTTTAAGGGTGTGCACAGCTATGCACCTCTATATGGTACGCATCTCAGTCCATATCTCCATGAATGACAGTCATCTGACTCAGGATTGGATTGCATATGTCACATATCAGGTGTGTGTAATGTTTTTGACTGCAGTAATGTGGCCCCATTGCATATCATAGAAGAGGCTGCCATGTCAACAAGGGTGTGTATGCTCCTGAAATCCACATGAGGCTTGGAAGGTCATCAGTGTACACAGATGTTATTGCACATACATCAACTGATGATGATGAGATCTGTGAATCAAATGTCAGTCATTCATTAGTGACATCCATCCTCATATCATCTGAGTCATGTGTCAGAAAAACAAACAGGGGTTGTGAAGAACAGAGCAAACATAACTGCTACACATATAACACATTCAGCAATGATTTGTTTAGTTGTGAGGTATGGTGTACAGTGCATGCCAGTGTGCTGTACAGGTGCACAGCATTAATGTGTACAATGTGCCCCAGGGGAAGGGGCATCACCTACTAACATGACTCGTGCATCCCACATATGTATATTGTTTGTAACCAGGATCTAGAATGGCTGCACTGCCTGATATTTAGTGTCATATGTCATGCATGTCAATTGTTGGGTACTGAGGTCTGTGTAATATGTTTGTGCCTGTAAGTGTGTATGTGTGTAGAAGTAAACCATAATGTGCACGTCTTAATTTACATTTCTTGTCTTCCCCTCACTGGTGGTGAGATGGGTCAGGGTCCCTCCTCCAGGCAAACTGATGTTAGTGTCCATACAGACTCTGACAATGATGATAGGCATAGTGAGGCACAGGCAGGTGGACATGCAACAACTCACAGCCAACCCTGTAGTGGCAGTACCAGCAACAGCGCTGCAGGGGGGTTCTGTCCACACCACAATGCAGCAGGCAACATGCACGTGGTCCTGGCTGGACCAAACAGGGTTGCAGATCCAGCAGACAATTGTCATCATCAGGGGAGAGTAACATATCTGGGCTTCTGCCTGGTAGTGCCCGTGCAACCCCTGGCAGGAAAAGTTCCTGTGTCCATGGTCAGACACGGTAAACTGTACCCCTGCCATGTACAGTCTGCAGCTGTCCAACAAACTCCTGTATAGGGCAGCCACATGGTAGAAATGTGTGCAAACATACACACACACATATCACCAACACAGCTAGGGCACCTCCATACCTGCACACACCACGTCTGCATAGCCAATTTAATAAAGAACCCCCTAACCCACACACATGATGTCAACCAAACAGCTCATCCTAGGTCTCTGGCAAACCCACAATACACTCTGTGCATATGATGATACCTGTGCCATATCCCTGCCATCCATATTATTGATGCAGGGACATGGTAATATGGTTCTGATGCACAGGGTGAATGTACTAAGGTTTAGCAATGTAATGTTGTTTAACGTGTTTTCAGCTGGAATGATTAATGCTTACACATCAGGGT
The DNA here is from genome assembly GCF_019279795.1 of Protopterus annectens. Classification (NCBI taxonomy): domain Eukaryota; kingdom Metazoa; phylum Chordata; order Ceratodontiformes; family Protopteridae; genus Protopterus; species Protopterus annectens. Next base: position 367,723,456 of record NC_056739.1, on the reverse strand, counting down.
GTGTAGCTGTCCAGCCATGATGCATTATAGCTGTTATTAACACTGACTGATTTTGATCTCCATAATGTATTCTGTTTGTGTTCTAAGTCTCTTTGTGTCAGCAGGATGTTGGTCTGTTGTCCTTTCCTACAAGGGGTGTGGCACTGTGGTGACACATTGACTGTGTCATATCCTGGGTACAGCTGAACACAAGTAACAGGTCTGTATAACAGTTACTGCATGTGCCACATGGCTGATAGGTCTGAGGGGTGTATACAGGTGAGTGCATGGTGACTGATGTAAGCAGCTCTTCTACAGCTGCCAATGGTAAGTGAACTGGGTTGCACACACCAAATGTTTGTGAATAACACACACACAGAGGCTTTGGTGTTGATGCAATACACAGAGAATACTGTTCACATGGATGTACTTCATTTTGCAGTGAATCCATTTTGGCCTATGTAATTCCACGAAGACCAAATTGCCAAAACATCACATCAGTAAATAATCAGTCCACCAGTTTAATGTCATTGACAATGGTACTGGCATGGTATATGTTCTCTTCCCCAATGTAGTGCAATCCTGGAGTTGGTAAACATAGGTGTGCTGATGTGGGTGGCACAGCCCCCCACTTTGGAGGGTGTGGGATAGCGTAGAACCACACATAGTGTGATTAACAACTACTTAACCTGTTCACATATTCTGTACAGTATAACAGCACACTAAGCAGGGGAATGCGCAGAACAATAACCCCAATGTGGGTGGCTGTACCCACAACAACCACACCCAACTACATATACCAACCCCAGTATCACTATACAGCTGTGCAGTGGGGAAGAGGGCATTTACACATCCACTACTAGTTTTGATGGAATGAATTTCCACAAGATGATTGATTTGAAATGTTACCTTTTGCCAGTTAGTTCTCAGACAGATGATCTCCTGGGGCATATATCTTCTGCAAACTGAAGTAGATCCCTTCACATACACACACACTTACTTGGCAACACGAGAGTAGAACCCTTACCTAGGTATTTATTGCTACTAATGTGTTTGTCCTTAATTGCACACACCACAGAGCTTTTAGGGTGAGGAGTGTCCCGAGTTTCTTGTTAAGTGAAGAACATCACCAGGCCTTGTACAGTATGGTAATGGGGGATGTACTGGGTGTTAATGAACAATGCATAGTATGGCATACTGTCATATACACATTGATAAACACATACAGTCATAGACACATTTGACAGACCTGGGTTTAGCAGTGCTAACTGCCTTGTCAGTGAGTCCATACTGTTGCAGAGTTTTTGCACACATCACATGCATCATTGGGCTGGATAGTATAATCAGATACCTGTATGTTTGATGGTGACAGCGGCCCTCATACAGTGGACCTTTGGACATGTACTGGGGGTACCATGGTGTAATACAGTATACCCAGCACCCACACCCCACATTGGATATTGTACTCACAGAAACCCATGATAATGCTCTGACATACCCACAATCACACATTGACCAGGACTGCAATACAAACCCTTGTCTAGCCAATCAGTGCTGCTACAGGGATATGCATTTATTGCACATGCCACAGGGATAGTAGGGTGAGGGTTTGTCATGGCTGCCCTAATATCAGCAACATCACCATCCCTTATAATATATGGCAAGGTTTAGTGTATTTGGAGAATGTGGCCTCAGAATGCAGTCTCCTATAAATATGCACACTCACACACAATTGTACACATGTATACACACACACACGCACACACGCAGACACACACACACACACACACACACACACACACACACACACACGCACACACACACACACACACACAACACATGGGCGCACATTTGCAAGGACTCAGGGGGTAACCCACAGTTATCTACCATTTGTAGAACAGTGCTATGCTGGTACTGCAAGCTCCAAGTAGCCTGTGGGGGAAGAGAGTCACAAGGTAAATTTAATGTGAATTACAACAGCAGCCCTTTCTAAGTATAGCAATGGGGGTGTAGTGGGTGAGAAGGCCCTCAGAGGATTTTCAACTACAAGTTTACGAGCACACAGACACTGTTATACTCAATAATGCACACGCACATTTGTCAGTATTGAGGTCCATAGGTGTAGGTGTTCCTAGGTGTGTACCAGGCTAATGTCCATGGAGAGATGAGAAGAGTAGGGCATGTCAGTGCACTGGTATAATGCCACCTGACATTTGTCAGCAGGCCATCTATCAACTGATGCCACTTAAGTGATCCCTAGGGTGACAGTTAAATTCAACATCCACTCATCTGGTTTTCTCTTGAAGAGGGCCAGTGAGGTGCTCCAATTGACATGCATGCAACATATATTGCATAACATGGCCAGTGTCTGGGTTAGGGACCTGTACCCAAACATGTTCTGTTGACAGTGGTAGTCTGGTTGAGGTATCCATGGCATGTGGTGCATACAGAGTGGGGCTTCCTAGCTGTTGTATTCATAAGACAGCTGAGCAAACATGTAAGTGTCAGTCAATCAGAGATTTCCTCTAAGCAGCCAAGATGAATACCTGACATCTGCACATCTGTACAGAGGACAGACAGAAAGTAGCTAGTCAACAGGTTATGCATTAGGATGAATGTTTTGACAGATAGACATCTGAAACTGATAGGTATGCCATTACTATATGACAGCAGTCCTCAATGACGTCCTATAAACATAGTAGTCTACAGTTAATATCAACATATAAGATCAATATCCAATAGGAGATGCATAAAAACATTCAGGTCAAACACCAAGAACATAATAGACAGTACTCAGAGTCCAGCTTTGCATGCAGAAGTGTATAGTCCAGTACTACAATCTGCAATCTACTCTTACTTGGAAAAGCACTGTTAAAAGTAGTAATGTAATGATATAATACATGCAAGCGTGACTGCATATAACCTGGGATACTACCCAAGTATGAAACACATACAAAGAGAACAGATTATGGTACTACCATGTATACTCAGGTGTCCCATACAGTATACTCACACCCCTTGCTACTGTAATGACAGCACATAGAAGCATGTTATGTACATGGAATTAAATACATTTATTAAAGATATCATTAACCCGCTATTTTATCAGACTGGAATGTGATCACCGGTTACCAGGGTTGAGCTATGCTTAGCATTGCTTAAATGTAAATGCTAAGCAGATTTGCACAGAGGTAAGTGATGCCTGCATGGTGTAAGCGCTTATTCATTTAACTTTACCTTAGCACCGCTTACCATCCCGCAAACCCATGAAAACCTGCTTAAAGCTGCTCAGAACTGCCTTAACCACTCTGTGTCCAACAGTCCTTGTTCTATCTAGCAATAAAATAAACACCCCTTGCAGGTCTTGAATCCAGGACCCTCTAGACTATAGTCGCAGCACTTAAGCACTAAGCCGTGAAAAAGTCTGTTGTTTTTTTCAACTATATCATTCAGTACACATACTGAATAGTAGTGAATAACTGCTTTGACTACTACAATTGTTGAGTACTTGTAAGTGAAAATAGTGCTGAATCAGTCATGCTCTTATATGTAAATATACAGGTCTACTTTACATGGTCGTCTTTTCCCAAAGTTGACTTTCATATGGCCGAGACCACATGATCGACTTTCAAAAATCCGACCATGTAAAATAACCACAAAAAAACACAACAAACACTTAAATTAAAACTGTTTGGAGGGGGGCAAGCCTCCCTGCACCCCCATGGCTCCGCCCCCACACCCCCTGTAAATTAATTATACCAACTCTGAGATCACACTACAGTGCGAAGAGGGAAATGTTCCCATTCCGCACTGTGCGGAGATAGCGGTTCCCCATGGTTAGCTTTTCAAAAGTCAATCATATTGTCTCGGCCATATGAAAGTCGACTTTGTGAAAATTCGACCATGTAAAGTAGACCCAAATATACACATATCAGATTAATATGGTGAGATACATCTGTGAAGGTATATACAACACTAATGTTTACACATAAAAGGATATAGATATATGTTTATACATATGTGTATATATATATATATATATATATATATATACACACACACACACACACACACACACACACACACACACACACACACACACACACACACATATTCATACACACATATATATCTATCTGTATATATATATGTATATATATATATATATATATATATATATATATATATATATATATATATAGATATATATAGGTATATATTTCTATATCTTTCTCTACATATATGTATATATATATATATATATATATATATATATATATATATATATATATAAAACATATTCCCATGACATGTAGTGGAGTCATACCTCAGCACCATAACTCTCAACCTCTTAGTGCAAGGAAACGTAATGTACGTATTGCAATTATAAATGTAGAATGTTGCTACAGTGAGAGGGGTTGTGTCAACATATATGCTGTGAAGGAAGGCTCTTCTGAAACTGACATATATGCCATCAGTTACTGACTGACATCATAAAATCATCATAGTGAAGAACCACACAAATCACAGTAATGATCCTGTGGAATACAGAAGAAATATGAGGAATAAACATGAACAGTCTGAAACAATCTGGTCATTCAGGAAGTATACACAGAACGCCTTAGTGGAAGAAATGGGGAACAAGCCTGACAAAGGGGATGTTTAATGCCATGGAAATGGGGATATAGCAAAAATACTGGACTAGATAAGCTCACACAGTTGATGCATTCATACTCTCCTTTCTGTCCTAACACATATTAACTGGAGGAGTAGAGGTCCCAAGCCACATACTTCACACTAGTTAGTGACATACATCTTCACACCAGCCCACTGCTTTGTCAGAAATGCACAACGTTTGGTGGCCAGGCAACAGTACATCTGACAAATGTCTGGACACAACATCACACTAGGGTAAATACACTGAGCTGCTAGGCATGTCACCAAGCACTGTCTACGCCACAGGCAGACTGCCACAACACTAACCCAATTTACCTATGGGGGAATACACATTTAATTGCAAATATAGCAGGCACTACAGGCATGTAACAGCATGGAGTAACAGACACCTGTGTGAAAGTGCATACCCACAACCAGTCTCAACAGTCACATAATGGTAAGCCTAAGTAATAGTACAGTCTATGGCCTGTGTGAACAAATGTCATCATCATGTTTGCCACTCACACACTAACCCTACATGTACTGGCTCAATTCACAGTGTAGTCTGATGCGTGACTGTGGTAAGGGACATGTCTCATTCTGGCCCTAAAAATATATAGGCTGGTAGGGTATCTGAAACTGGAGCAGCATGCAATGTCAGATAGAACAGGACCAAGAACACTGACATCTACCCCAGTCTGTACACAGGCAAAATAACATGATCACAATACACTGCTACATAATACAGACACTCTGTCAACAATCACCATAAGTACACAGATCTCACTATTGTACAGACTACAACAGAATGTCCAGGTCTTGTCCTCAACTATTAGGCCTCCTATACATTACATAACAAAAACCACAAACCAGTGACCACCAATAAAAGTAGAAATCTTTATTCTCACTCTCTGACATCTTGGCTGAAATGCCTCCTTGAAGGCATTTCAGCCGAGACGTCGGAGAGTGAGAATAAAGATTTCTACTTTTATTGGTGGTTACTGGTTTCTGGTTTTTGTTCTGTTGTTTTAACTCCTATACATTACATGTCTGTCAGTCTGATATATCACTGGCTTGATACCAGGAATTATATCAGTAAATAATGGTATACTGTACATATCCACCTCTTACTCTATGACATATGAACAGAGGGTGACAGACTTGGGGGACAGAGGCACAAACACAGGGCCAATATTGACATTATTGCAATTATAGCCTGAGAACATTGCTGGTGTAACAGGGTTTGTTGTGACATATCTCTTCTGAGGGATATGAAGTCAGTAACACACATGGATGTTACCATTTGCTGACTACAATCATCAGAGTATGCTACTGCATTTATAAAGACAAAAAATGTGTGAGTAACACACCATGCAGAACAGCTATATCCACACAAACCCTGTTAAACCAACATTACTTCAAATGTAGAACAGCAATACTTACATTCTGTACCCATGTCTGGAACATCCCCCTCCAGTTTGTTGGCCTGTCTCCACAGTGTTTGTTATAAGAGGTATTTCCAACTACCCTCTGTGATGCTGTTTGTCACACACCCACATGAAGTCCTGCTCACAGTGAAGGAGAAGGGCCAACACCCACTTGCAGTGCTTACTTACAGGAGTGCATTTCCATGCAATTGGCTATAGGAATGATACCACAGCTGTTCCACATGTAATTAGCAAGTGGAGGACTCCAATTCATGCACAGCACATCATCTGATCATGAGCATTATCTACCAAATTCAAGCTGCTGCCTATGCAAAACAGATGCATGTTTTCACCTCTACCAGAGAAGGGGATATATATATATATATATATATATATATATATATATATATATATATATATATATATATAGAGAGAGAGAGAAAGAAAGAAAGGAAGAGAGAAAGAGCCAAGTGTGTTTGTGTATGCTCTGTGGGTGGAAAGAGGTGTCTGGGTATTGTAATGGTTGCCTATATATTAATGTATGGTTGTGGATTGTCTACAACAGCCTCTACAGTGTTTGACAACTGTTGGTCTTGTAATGTGATATTGGGACATATGGGTCCTCAATATGAAAATGCAGCAAAACCCACTCTGCAATGGATCTTGTTATTTACACAATCACACCAACACCCACTTGCCATTACTGAGTTTCAACTCCCTACCTAGGGTATGCATTGGTGCTACAGTGTTACATACTTATCATGAGCGCCACAGAGCTTATATGTTAGAGAGTTGTCCAAATGTATCTTTGAAGGTGAGTGACATCAGCTGCAGTGCTAAAGGAGGGGTAAGGGAAGTGTAGTAAGTGTGAATGACCACAAAATCAGGTGTCAACAAAGACTCACACACAAACACACACATTATTACAGTTGCCAGGACCATGATTAGAACTATTACCTAACTTGTTTGCTACACTATGGTATTACGCAGTTATCACAAGTGCCACTGCACTTATCTGTTGGAAAGTTGTCCAAAGGTATCTTTGAAGGTGAGTGACATCAGCTGCAGAGCTAAAGGAGAGGTAAGGAAAGTGTAGTAAGTGTGAATGACCACAAAATTAGGTGTCAAGAAAGACTCACACACAAACACACACATTATCGCAGTTGCCAGGACTCCTACTTAACTAGCTTGCAGCACTATGGTATTACACAGTTATTGCAAGCGCAACAAATCTTATATGTTGGAGAGCTGTCCAAAGGTATCTTTGAAGGTGAGTGACATCAGTTGCAGAGCTAAAGAAGGGGTAAGGGAAGTGTAGTAAGTGTGAATGACCATAAAATCAGGTGTCAACAAAGACATACACATTCTCACACATTTTTACAGTTGCCATGTCTGGGATTAGAACTCCTACCTAACTAGTTTGCTACACTATAGCATTACACAGTTATCGCTAGTGCCACAGAGCTGATAGGGCTGATCTTTGGCCAAAGGGTTATTTCAAGGAGACTGACATTAGCAGGTGTGCTAAAGTGGGCAATGGCAGGTGTAGTGAGTATGAATGTCCTCAAAAATCATTCATCTCCATATACACACAATCACAGTTGCCATGTTTGGGATTAGATGACCTACCTAACTAGTTTGCTACACTATAGTATTACACAGTTTTCACAAGTGCCACAGACCTTATAGAGGTGAGATTTGGCCAAAGGGTTATTTCAAGGTGATTGAGATCAGCAGGTGTGCTAAAGTGGACAATGGCAGGTATAGTGACTGTGAATGGCCTCAAAATCATTCTTCTCCATATACATACACACACATCAAAGTAGCCATGTTTGGGATTAGAACTCCTACCTAATTAGTTTTCTACACTACAGTATTATGCAGTTATTGTAGGTGCCACAGAGCTTAGAGGGATAAGATTTGGCCAAAGGGTTATTTCAAGGTGACTGACATCAGCAGCCATGCTAAAGTGGGCAATGGCAGGTGTAATGAGTGTGAATGGCCTCAAAATCATTCACCTACACACACACACACACACACACACACACACACACACACACACACACACACACACACACACACACATTAGCCATGTCTGGGATTAGAGCTCCTACCTAACTAGTTTGCTACATTACAGTTTTATGCGGTTATCGTAAGAGCCACAGAGCTTATAGGGTTAAGATTTGGCTGATGGTTTATTTCAAGTGACTGACATCAGTAGAAGTGCTAACATGGGCAATGAGAAATGCAGTGTGTGTTTGAATGAGCCATAAATCATTCCTCTGAAAAAACACACACAACTCAGTCACACACAACTTTACATTTGACAGGACTGAGTATACACATGCTACATGAATACTGATTTGTACTATTGTGTTGCCCAGTTATCACAAGCACCACAAACACTATAGGGCTGAGGACTACCAAAAGGAATGTCTACAGTGTTTGACATCAGCACATCATGTGATATTAGCCAATTGGATGTGTAGTGGGTAGGACAGGCCTTATAATGGAATTTTATCTGTCACTGTCTGTTTCTCTCTTCCCCACATCTCTGTGTGTATATGTTTAACATGTTATAGTGTGTTGGCCTTGGATATGTGTAAGTATTCCTATCCAATGTCTGTGAAGCATAAATGGTGTAAAATTTGGTGTGTGTGCACAGACATCTGCAAATGGCAGATATGTATAGTCCACTGTGTTGTCAGACATGGGCTTCATTTCTGTAAGTGTATGAGCATGCCCAGTATGACCTTCTGTATTGAGAGTGTGAATCCATTCCAGGTAGGGTTGTACTCCAGCCCAGGGTTTGGTGTTCTCAACCTACAGATAGCAACCTGTTTCTGCAGGATATCTGTAGATAGGTTGACAATATGGAGTCACAATGGGTGACAGGTGGATACTGAAACTATTGCTGTCTGTGCTGCTGGTGTTACATGGTGGGTGTTAGCAGAGATATTCAGACATATGTTCTGTTTTACACTGTGATGTATTATGTCATCGACTACTGACAGATATAATTATTTGCTCAGAGTTATTTACTGGGAAATACAAGATGAATGAAGCTGAGTCCAGTATTGTCGTCCGCAGCCTACACATTCTTACACACTCAGGCCGTTCTGGAGGGGTAGCTACAGACACTTGCTGATGGGTCTGTGTAAATGGTCCAGCACCTTGGTAGTATGGTGGTTGAGGATCCCCTTCTTGCACATATATTAACTTAACAGAATGGCCATATCCTGCTGTGGCCATACTTCTCAGCTGTACAGATTCACCCAGGTTACCCAGAGGCAGGGCTCATATATCTGGTCAGTTCTCCTTCACATTGTGGTTTACAAGCAAGTTTGTAGCCACCCACTACTGGGTTTTCAGGCAGGGGTATTATGAGCACATATCAGAGTTTCAGACTTCACACACTCCATGACGTCCATGCGTCTACACCCCCCACTCTGTTATTCTATCCTCATCCTTACATCATGCAAGTGATATTTGGGAAGTATCCCTATAGTTGGCCCTTTATCGCAGCGGTATTTATGGATTGGTCCACAATCCATGCAGTAGGACATGGGGAGGGCATGCTACTGGGATTTGTCAACATGGCCTTGCATTTGTGTTCTGTTGACTGTGTTAGTTTGTTAGTTGGGACCCCATGAGATACCATACATTGGCACTATGGGTGAGGCACAGGCCTTTTACAGAGGACTGTAGGCCATTTGGTAGTGATGCAGGCCATCTGTAGCAGGCCAGTGCATTCTGTCACTCCTACATTCCCAGGCTGCGAGCCAGTGGATTCCCCTGGGGTGACAGGGTAAGTGTGTGAGGTGTTAATTGCATAAGTTCCTGTACATATTGACCCATTGGTCTGGATGCAGGCAGGATGCTGCTTACAGCTAGGAGCGCACCTGCATAGGACACATCTTCACCATGCTGCATTATGTGGGTGTTTCCATATGGAAGTGGGGTCATACTATACTCATTCACAACAGCAAGGATATGACCTGTGATAAACATGTAGCTGATGGTGGGGTGAGTTGAGTGCATGTGTGATATGGAAGCTACTTGCAGCTGACTCACAGATATACCTGGGACATTCCCCTTATACTGCCTTGTGCAGGGACATAGGCAGTCTCTCATTACTTCATAACTGTGTCTTTTGTGGTCTGCCAGTGATTGTCCAGACTACATCAGTATTCCATACTACACGGACAACTAATGTGCTGTTAACCTGTATGTACAATTCCAAAGTTGTGTGCAGTTGACAGTTACATTTTATGCATGCTGTCTAGGGTACTTCCACCTATGTACTGTGTGTAAGTATGGGCCCACATTCATGACATGTCCATCTTTCAGACAGTGACAGATATTGACATCTGGACAGTGAGTATGTACCACTGCTGACATGGGTATTGCTGAGAAACATTGTGGTTTGCACTGCAGTTGTCAGAACATGGCCGTGCCATCTACAGTACTGCCCATAGGCCACCAAGACACAGCCCTCCATGCCTACATGCTGACCACTTCCACACAATATTGAACACACGACAACCTAACACATGGACCCCTGCATATTGTACACATACAACAATATATCTTGTAGACTGGACCAGCTCGGGTAATCTGTGCTCCACTGTTATTACGCCTCACACTTACATGTTACTGCATTTCTACATAGGATTGTCTGGGGGTACACCTGACGACTTTAAACATTTGCTATGACTGTACTGGTATTTCAGGTACTCTGTTGGCTTCCATTTCATTTTGTATTCTGACCTATCATGCTGACTGGAGGCATATCAGCAGAATACAGATCTTAGGTTTTATTGACCTACATTTCTGTTTCAAACTTCTTACCCTTCAGAACTGACATACAACTGCCAGACCTATTTTAGTTTGTCTGTGTAGGTCTGGAGGGGGGGCTGTTAACCACTGCCATCAATTGGAGGCCTTAGCCCAGCCTTTCTTTAAGGTCATCTACACCTGTCCTACTGGCTGAGGCTGGTGGTGGGTATGTGAGCCTCACTGACATGCATGTATGTGTCCTATGGACATGCATTTGGGCCACCACATGTACTGCAGTGGGATTGTCACCTTGTCTAGTACTGCCTAGGTTGTTGACAGCAATATTTGTTATGATTTTCATGATGCCCATATAGGTGTGCACTATCTGCTGCCATCCCATTCAGCCACCCAATTCCCTTGCATGCTCACGTCCATACCATAGACACAACTATCAGAACATTCTACTCAATTCAGCAATTGATAGGAAGACTGACTTACCTTGTGGCTGTGCCAGTACTGAGGACGGTGTTGGAGGGCTGACTATGTTGGATGTACATAGTACCCTCTCTATACATGGTAAAGCACAGGTAGTGTCATGTTTGGCATCCCTTTTATTGTATGTGCTTGTCAGAGAGAGGTGTCATTCCCTGGGTCCCTACCTTGTCAGTGTATGTGCTATGCGTTGCCTCTTTGCCAATGCCTGGGCATACTGGTCATGCCTCTTTCTGCCTACATGAGCAGGCTCAGGTAGTTCCTCCTCCGAGTCCCTCTGTGCCTGTGATGGCCTTGGCAATTGTGAGGGGCTGTGTGGCCTTGCCCCGTGCTGTTCCTGCTGCAGCTGTTTCCGCAAGATCATATTGTGAAGCATGGCACATGCTATGAACATTTGTGTACATGTAGCTGGAGAGTACTGCAAGGCTTCACCGGATATGTCCAGGCAGTGGAACTGTGACTTGATCATTTCAAACACATGCTCTATTATGATTCTGGTTTATGCGTGTGCCTCATTATGGAGTTCTTGTTCAGGTCTGTGTGCATTTCTGAGGGGTGTCATCAGCCACGGCTCCAGTGCACAGCCAGCATCCCCCACTAGGTGGCCATATGGGATGTCCCAACTGGCAAATGACTAGTACAGCTGTGTGATATGCCAGATGTGGGAGTCGTGATAGCTTCCAGGGCTGCCAGCACACAAATTCAAGAAAATGCCCTGGGCATCGCACATGACCTGGCAGTTGATGGAGGGGAAGTCCTTGCTGTTTATGTAGACACTACCCTGCTCACCGGCTGGTGCTTTGATGTGTATGTGTGTGCAGTCTATAGCACCCACAATCTCAGGGTATTCTGCTATTTGGTGGAAGAGATGCATATTGCTAGTCAGTGCCTTACGGGTCTTGAGGAAATATATGTGCTCAGCAGCATGTGCTGACATGACATCCAGGAACTGGTGGAGTACCCTGGATGCTGATGCCTGTGAGATCCCCATGATATCCCCAGTTACCCTTTAGAAGATACCTACACATACCTTGGTATCCACTGGGATGGGTTCCCCTCTGTTGGTTCTGTGTGTGAGGCATGGCCAGCACAGCTCAACAATTTGCTGTAGAATGTCCCTGTCCACCCTATAGTGCTCCACCATCTCCAGCTCATGTAACCCCTGGTAGGTTACCCTGGGTCTCTACACTTTTCTACTTCTCCTCACTGTGGGTTGGTCATCAGCATTCAGATCCTCACCACCCTCAGCCTCTTGCACATATTGATGTATGAGAGCAACAGCAGCCCCTAACATTTTGTTAGTTTTGTCAGGTAAAATTCCCCCCATCTGTGTACACTGGTGGTGTAGAGTTTGTGGGAAAAAACAGACTGGAAGGTGTTTTTATAGTTTATAGTAGTGTGGTAGGCTGTTCCATGTGTAATTGTCTGATTCTGATACATTTCACCTGCCAGCTATGCTAGTTCTCCTTGATTGCCTTCCTACTGCTGTTTTTCCTTCCCATTGCATTACCGTTTAAGCCCCAAGGCGTAGCACGCATACCCAGTGCTCAGATGTGAACAGAGCTGCTATTTCCTGTTTTTTTTTTGTTTTTTTTGTTTAAAATCCGGTGCGCGGCACACACACGTTTAGGCAATGTAAACACTGCTAGGCAGCCTCAGACACACCCCCTTCCTTAGCTGTGCTTAGCTAAGGGCAAACACAGGCCACAGAGCTCCAGTAAGCTTACAGCATGCATGACACTCCCCTTATGAGGCCATCCACCTCTTATACTTATACAGTGGTGTTGCACCTACATGGTTGGGTACAAGCTAACACTGAGAGGAAATCTTTGATTCAGTATCAGTCCCCTCATTTGCATAAAACAAAATGCTAATTCATAGTTACCACACTCACACTCAGCCTTCTCCCTTAGCAACCACCATTCCCTGGTATTGTTGTCTTATGCATGCCGTTGACTATTATGGCAAAATGCTGATTTGGGTTTAAAAGTTTATTTCCAACTTTTTTTCTTATTTTCGGGCCGATCCCGTTTGCGTGCCGCTGCCCTAAGCTGAAATGACCGAGATCGGCCAAAAAAAAGTTATTTTTTATAATTTTGCAACTATTTCTCATGCCAATGGCCATATATTTAGACATTGGCATGCCTACTATATTGAATACATGCAGAAATGTATTCGGTTAGTAACCGAATACATTTCTGCAGGATGCACTTTTCCTGCACAGACGGCTGCCTGCTTCCTGGATTCCTAATTCACCTTATTTGCATGATTTTCACCAGCAAATGAAGTGATTAGCATATAGCAGTGGGGTCCATGCAGGAATAGTGTAGGAGCGCTCGTGCACGTCCCTGGAGCTCGTTCCTGGATCGCTTGGCAGCCATATTGCATGCAGCAGCTCTTGCACTATTCCTGCACTCTGTGGAGAGCTTGCTGAATCCGGGGGTATGAGTTCTATAAAACATAATATGCTAAAAATGCAAATATAAAATAAACAAGGCTAGAAGTAAATTATACTGATTGGCAATGCACTGCTGTTATACTTCATGAGTAGTTCTTGTGTCAAACCATGTGTAGACACACTTGCACCAAACACACTCACACATGCAAATAAAGACACACAACACACACACACACACACACACACACACACACACACACACACACCACAAAGAAGTTATCTGCTATTCTTTGTATTGATGAACTGTGGTGTATTGCCAAGGGGATATGTGCTCTAAACTCCAACATGCTCATGGCATACCCATATACCCTGCCTAGAACTAACAACCAGCAAAGCCAGCATGACTTTAAGATAAGTACAACCTCCTCCTTTGCATATCCCAGAATTCCAGTGCACACTGCCTTGCTTCAGCTCTGTCCCCCAAGCTTCATTTTGCTGAAGTATTGTAATCATTATTTCTTTATCCGCTGTCCCTATTTCATTGGACTATGTTGTAGCATGTTTACAAAAGGCCCCTTCAGCATTCTGTGACTCAAGGTATGATGTCTTCCTAATTCTGCCATTGTTAACTACAGTGTATCATTTAAAATGTATTTAAGATGAAGTCCAAAGGACAATATGCAATTGAATAGAAAATTCACATTAGTTCTGCAAAAGTAGTTTATTGTAGCACACCAAGAATGCATTTAGAATGCAGCACGTACACAGTGAGTAACTGCAGTACAATGACTAAGACACTGCTACATTGCATACCAAAAATTGTTACCTAAATGGAATTAAAGTTAAAGAGGTATTATAACGGAACATATCTAGTGTGACTGTGGAAGTACAGTTAGCAGTCCTATCTGTGGTACAGTACTGGCACATTGTGTAGACACTCACTCCCCGGGATTCATGAACCTTGCGCCAGGCGCCCGCATAGCGTCGGCGTTATAAAGCCAAATATGGCCACCGAGCGATTCAGGTATGAATCAATCCCACGTGCACTCCCGGCGTGCGCCAGACCTGCGCCGCCCCCGGCGTAGGTATGCTAATCACACTGTGTGTGGTATTGCACCATGCAAATGAAGGCAAATAGCGATTCACGAAGTTGGGTAGGCGTAGCGTAAGGGCACGGCAATGTAAACCAAAAAAAAGGTTTACATTTAGCCAAACATGACCAAGGAGTAACGGAAGGCTGTCAACGTCAGGTATCATACAGGTGCAATATGCCAATGGCGAAAGGCACCGAGAATGTCCAAAGAAAACATGCCCAAACTGTAAATAATGACATAAATGTTATGTACGCAGAAACCACAGCAGAACCCCCGGATATGTGCACAGAAGGTGCAAAACAATTAAATAATATGAGAATGTCCTAAAAGAGCAGTATAATACACATCAGATGCACAGCCACCACACACCATAGGATGTATGGAAAGCCTCAACCCCAGCGCAAGGGTTGTCAAGGAGTGGCGGCAGTGTTCGGCGCCATAACCATGTATTAGCAGTCAATGCCATGCAAATGAGGCAGATAATAGTGAATCGCAAAACCGGCGCCGGTGTAAGGATGGAGCAAACGGCGCAGCGGTAGTACACCGAGGAGTGGCCTACACGGGATACATGTCAATCGCAGAGGGGTGTGCCACTGTATGAGGAAGCACATTGGAGGGCAGCAAACATGGGCTGTACAATGCACATCACAGCAGCAGGATTGGCGTGTGAGGAAATAGATGCGCTGAGAGTACATAATGCCCGCATAGATGCATGTGCACGAGGATGACTACGTTCCCAACCCAGTCATGTGACGGCCTCCCCGTCAACAACCACGGATATAGGAAGGTAACGCGGAGAATATGAGGAAATGCGGAAGCAGTGTAATTGGAGCCGTAATGAGCAATCAACACCAATCAATCCAGGAAGGGCAAACGGCGAGCTGACAACTCTGCATGCAGACTCCTGCAAACGGGAAAGGGAGGCATAGGAATGCAAAGATAGTAGGGGATGTAGTAGAAATGCAAAGAGCAAAGAACCGAAATAGCACAGCCAAGTACAGAGGTAGCATAACGGCGGCGGCAGACAAAATGCATCATATGCCATGTGCCTGCAGGATGCACTGCAGGCAATAGTAGGTGCAACGTGCAGAAACAGTAATGTAAGATGCAAAGCTAAGCCAATGCAGGCAACTGTAATGTAACACTACAGGCAATACCGTTGCAGTTGCAACGGTAAAACACCGAAGATAATCCACAGATACGGCTGCACAGACACACCCAATGACATCACCGGGTATACAGCACAACAGTATAAAGTGTGAATGCACACAACACACAGCGCGATTTCCCAAACGCCGCACCGTAGGGTGTAAACACACGGGGAACTTTTAATATGTATATGCTGGGTGCCGCCGTGGCGTGATGCATAGGTATGTGTCAGAGACAGACGGAGTTGCGGAGGAGGGTGCCGACAACTACCGTAGGCCTCATAGGAGAAGGAGAGTGTTCAGACCAAGGGTGACCTACCAGGGGCTGCAAGACCTGGAGATAGTAGAGCTACAGGGTGGACAGGGACACGTTACAGCAAATAGTGGAGCTGTGCCGGCCACGCCTGAGAACAAGAGACAACAGAGGGGAGCCCATCCCAGTGGACACAAAGGTATGTGTGAGCATGCGAATATTGGCTACAGGTACCTTTCAAAGGCCAACCGGGGATATAATGGGTATCTCACAGGCATCAGCATCCAGGGTACTACACCAGTTCCTGGATGCCATGTTACGACATGCCCATGAGTATATAAACTTCCCCAGATCTCAGGAGGAGTTGGCTAGCAATATGCGCCACTTCCACCATGTGGCACAATACCCGGAGGTACTGGGTGCGATAGACTGTACGCACATAGAAATCAAGTCACCGCGGGAGCAGGGTAGACGCTACATAAACCGCAAGGGATTACCCTCCATCAATTGCCAGGTCGTGTGCAATGCGCAGGGCATTATCATGGATGTGTGTGCTGGCAGCCCTGGAAGCTACCACGACTCCCATATCTGGCATGCCTCACAGCTGTATCAGGTATTCGCCAGGGGGGACATCACACAAGGTCACCTTGTGGGGATGCTGGCTATGCACTGGAGCCGTGGATGATGACACCCATCAGAAATGCACACACACACATGCAAGAATGCCATAATGAGGCACACGCACAAACCAGAATAATCATAGAGCGTGTGTTTGGGATGTTGAAATCACGGTTCCGGTGCTTGGATACATCCGTGGAGCCTTGCAGTACTCTCCAGGCACATGTGCCCACATATTCATAGTATGTTGTATGCTACACAATATGATTCTGCGGAAACAGCTGCTGCAGGGACATAATGGTCTAGGGCCACCAAGCCCGCCACAACTGCCAAGGCAAGCACAGGCACAGGGCGTTCAGCGCCATGAACACACTGTGCCAGCCCCAGTAGGTAGACGGAGGCGTACCCAATATGCCTACGCCCTGGCAAAGAGGGAACGATAGCACATACTTTGACAGCGTAGGCCCCATGGACTGACACCTCCTTACCTGCACACACAGTGAAATGGATGCCACACAAACATGTCCGCCCGTAATGTGTACCGTATGGGCGGACCTATGTGTGACTCCAACAAAGGCACCACCCAAACACTGCACACCCAATAGCCAGCAGAGCATGGAACGCCAACACCTCAACCGCACGCCGGTCCTACAGCAGACGGCGAGTCAGATGCTGCCACTGTCGCCGCAAGTCGACTACATATGTACTTATGTGCATACACAGATACGGAAATAGATATCAGTACACACGTAGAAATATATGTACACATACACAGATATAAAGTACAACAGGTTAATATGGAACCCAGGGATGCAAGTTTACAGATAAGTAAGACGCAAAATCCACACATAGTAAATATAGTGAACGACAACCCGAACATCCGGGAGGGTGGGCAGAGCAGGGAACGCCAGCCATGGAAATGTCAACCTGCATCAATACATATCCGCGGGTCGGGATGATCGCCAGGCCACGGTATAGTAACGGATATGTGCATGTCATATCCATAGGATATGAGTGCGGAGGTACACACCGCCGGGCGATGCGCCAACGTAGGTACTGTGTGCAACCGTCGGTGCGAAGCGGCAATCATACCTGTCAAGTGTACGTCATTATGAGGAACGTACCTCATTTGGGGTCTAAAACAGTTCATGTTCCTCGCAGTTCCTCAAAGTTCCACATTGAAATAGTCAGTCACACATCCATTGTTAGGAATGTATTTAAATGAAATCCTGGTAAATAGAAATTAATCATAGTAATTCATTAAAGGTTCTTCTTTGTAAGTAAATCAGCATATTTTAACCATCCTATGACCTTCGTAGCTGAAGTTGTTAGTAAGCCATTGGTATGTGTTCCACAGTTAGCCCATCTGTTCCACATTATGAATGTGTGTGTTCCTCATTTTGGAAATGGAAGTTTGAGAGCTATGGCGGCAATATGTGTATGTGTGAGGTGAGGTTGTCGTGTGTTCCGCTGTGTGTGTGTAATGTGTGTGCCACTGTAAAATGTGTATGTAGGTGACATGTCACAGGCGGAGTGTAATAACATGCGAGGCATACAGTACAGGAACCATAGGCGATGTACAGCAGTACCCACAAAGTAGTACTGACATCTCCTCAGTGGCTAGGCGTGGCGGCGTAAAACGATGCAAAGCGGAAATGTCCCAGAATGTACCACAGGACTATAGCCAACAGGAGATGCAAAGGACGATGTACAAACCATGACCGTATGTATGGCGCCATATGGTAGACTCAACACGATAGGTCGGCAACGTTACACAGCAGCAGGCATGTACGGCGAAAATACGAATGTGCTATCCCGGCACCGATCGTGGACACTTACGGTCCGTAAATACCGCTGTGTGTTCCACGACCGCTAAGTAAGCAAGCGCACACGAATAGGAGGCTACCGGTAGCATACAGGCCGTCCCAAGTACAGGACCACAATCACCGTAACTATCAGTGACAAAATGCCAATGGATAGTAGGCACGGACGAACATCCGCAGATATATAACCGATGTGAAGGAGGAATACGTGCAGGAAGCACACATGCAGGTGATACCGACACCACACGACATCAACAAAACAAACATTCCCAGAACAACAGACAGGTAACCTGCATCTCCCCAAGCAGGGATGGAGCACACACACAAGCATATCTTGTATGTATAAATGCAAGACCCACACCCATGCACTGCCACCCACATCCGCAGATATACCCCATCGCACATATCAAAGGGATAACAGCCAAAACCGTAGCAGAATCATACAGGCAGTCAATGACAGCGGCATACCCGCAACAAGCCGCGTGGGTAACACTAGCAGCAGCCGATGCATCCTTGCATCCGTTGTGTACAGGAATATAACAGCTATGTTACACATCTGAATGCACAACGCCATCGATAGACGCCGCCAGGACACGGACACACACATGTCGAACAGAATACCATACCCAACACACACAATCCACGGCTAACACCACAGCGTAATGTACCTGACACCACACATAGCGTATGCAGTCACACAAACATGATACAATACATACCATCCCCACGAAGGTAGCGCAAATAACCAACGGCCACACGAGGAATGAACCATGGCCTAGTTTCACGGGTAACGCATTTAATGGAGGAGGATCACCAGTGATATGCGCATAACTACACACCGAGGAACAGCTATTGGCGTGATGAACCCACATGCCTCAGGTGACGACGAATAAAAGGAAGACTCCCTGGATATTCAAACCGTATGTTCATACCGAACACTAACTGCATAGAAAACAAGGAGTTACAGGAGAATCTCGACGAATACAGAAGCAAAGGCCGGAAAGGTAAGTCGAACCCACGAGATGTACTGGTGTGTAACGCATGATATGTATGACTAATCTGCACTGTATGTGAACGATGTGTAAGTAAAGATACCTGTCCATCAGGCAGAGAGTGGTGAAAGGTGGTTATGTAATGCTAAGCCGCGGAGCATACCAACGACTGTGGACAACGTGTGCACAGCAGTGGGACAACATGTACACGGCCGTGATAACCCACGGTTCGCCATAGGGATTCCAAACACAGAACAATGCCACCACCCACGCTGATGCTGTCAGTGGATATCGAACAATGAAGTGCCACAGCAGGATAGGACATGTATGTATAGTGTCACAGCACACATGTGCATGGGCATATACCGTCGATGTCATACGGAATGTGCGCACGACGTGCACGTATCCCTCGCAGTAGCGGTGACTATGTCAATTATGTGTAATGCAAAGCTGTCATGATGGATATGTTCAGAAATCATAGACAGTATCACAGGCATAGCATGCATGATGGAGGGATGGCCTAATGTTATGTACATAAACAGGATATGTATGGCCTGCACATATGGGACAGAGTAGTAGCAGAATAGGTACTCGAAATGGAGGGAACAGCAAGTAACCATGTCCAAACGTTCCGTAGCAGGTGCAATGTGTGCAACAATGATGTCCGGCAGGGCCGTGTAAACACATGTGTAATGTACACAGTAGTGTCACCCCCCCCCATGGTAGTGTCCACTGAACGGCAGAGGTGGATGTCAACTGTATGTCTATACAGTACTTCCGCTGTGGTGGTACCATGGGTCTGTGTCACCCTACCAGCAAGGGAGCTATCACATGACTAGTGACACAGTGTGTCCCTGTGGGATGTGCACAGGACCTATGTCCCACAGCACGGTGTGTGTCCAGTCTGTGGAGGTCACACAGACGCCCAGGCTGAGCAATGTGGCATGTGTGCACACATGCAGGAGTGCTCCTCCCACCCTGCCCACAGCAAACGCCATGTAGGAGTACTACATGCATCAGTAATGCGGAGAACATGGCCCATGGCAGAGTAGATGACACCCCTGTGTTAGTGGTATGCAGGTGAGTACAGATGTGTTTCATGACTGTCATTTGCATATGTAAACTGTCTGAGCCGAGTAGACATCACGGCATGACTATACTGAGACATGTAAAGTTGTATCCATTGTGTAAGGTACACCACCTATGTGTTATTGTAACACTGCCTGCGTGTACATGTGTGTATGGCATAGGTACAAGGGCACCCAATGTACCAGCTAGACATACGGTCCAGAAATGCGCCATGCACATGTGTACCCACGCCATAGTGGTATATGGCAACCACAGCACCATGTGGGGCATGTGTGTACAGCAACCATGTACAATGTGATATGCATGTATAGGGACAGTATCCATGTGATACACACTGCATGACTGTCACTATGCAAAGGTGATGTGTATGCACTATGTGTGATGTAACTGATGCAATGATATCTACATGATATATCTGCCACACTGACACCTGTATGGTTGTTAGCAATATGAGTAGGATGAGCTAGAATCCTGCCAGGTATGTAGATGTGGTATATGTAGGCATGGACAATACTCTTTGACAGCATGTAGTGTATGTAAGCAAATAGTGAGCATGAGGGGCCACATGACTGATGACTGTGCAATGTCACACGTACCTGACTCGTCGTAGTTAGCATGATATGCCTGCACCACTGTGTGACCTGTACAGGAGGCACATGGCGTAACATCCTGACACATAGGGGACGATGTGATGCTGGATGTGTACATTGGCAATACCATACAGTGGAATGGCGCTGAAGGGCAAAGAGCGGATAATGTCTGAGTTGATACCCTCTGTACCACACCAACCACCCATGCAATGGTATGACAGGTGGCCAGCATGTGGATGTGGTGTGCTGTGGCGCACAGAAGCCCAACAAGGGTGCCAGTAAAGGCATGGAGGTCGTCAATGAGTGTGTGAAGCATGTATGTGAGGATGTGGCCCAGTGCCATACTGAATGGCCCAGTCATGGGTGTACAAATGCAGCCCCATACGTGCAATGCAGTACCACCCATGTGTAGTGTGATAGATGTGGTAGTGTGGTGGTCAGGGTACACAACGCATGAATGGGCTAGCAGGCAATGCAGTGTGCTGCTGCAGAGACATGTAACAGCCAGGTTGCCGGGATACAACAACTACGGAGAACGGAGGTGACATTGGGACCGTGTTCTCGGACATAACGTGTGCATGGCAGTACTATGTATGTGTCCACAGGGTTAATACAATGTCCAGCCATGGATTGGAACCCTGTTGTGAGTGAGAGTGTGTATTGTTGGTAGGTACCCCATCGGCAGGCATGATGCCAGCAACATCTGTGTTGGCAATGCCTGCATGAGTGTTGTATGCTGCATTGAATGTGTATGTAGCCAAACAGCAGAGACATACCAGCACTATGCGTGATGGCCCACACTGCAATGTATGGCAGTCATGTGTAGGTAGCTAGCTGTGGAGTATGTGATGCACCATGAGGACACACCATGACTGTCAGGTGACACACCACACACATGTGAACATAACTACCGTGCAACAGCCTGCACATGTGCCCATACAGCACGTGTGCATGGAACAGGAATACCACAGTGGCGTCTGTGAAAAGGCCAGTACCACCATGTCTCTGTGTGGAATAGCATGGTCCCTACCAGTGCGTAAATGTAGCGGAAGTGCACTGTGATATGTGTCGGCATAGTCATGTAGACTGTCCATCGTACGGGGTGCCATGCCATCAACTACCTCTGTCAGTGGATGTCGGTAGTACCGGCTGTAGAGCGTATGTACCACGCATGCTGCGATGGTCGTGCATCTAGGGTGTGGCTACCAGGGCTGAGAAGCATGGATGTTCAGCAAACAGAGGGGGGATGTGTGTAGGCCTAGCACACAGACACATGGAGGTTTGGTGCATGCCGAGGGCAGTGTAGGTATGGTATGCGTCATGTAATGTGTCACCCAGCTATGCGTACTGCATGGCCAAGCATGTGTGGGTACATGGGAGTCCATACTAGGGAAGTGCGTGTTGCTGTCAATACATAGCAGTAGCAACTGTCCTAGGTGCAATGTACAGTATGGCAACACGGCCAGCATGTAACCCGTGGTGTACAGTGTATCCACCGTTGCGTGTCACAATGTGCATAGCGGTCACGAACATGGGTATCTGAACATGGATTACCTATGATGCAATGTGTCTCGGGAATATACAGTATGTGTGTAAATCACTGTGTGGTGTGGGAACCACCCACCTGTGTGTGTTGCAGTCCAGGTATGTGCCTGGGAGGTATGATCTGTGTACAATCTGGACTGGCAGGTGTGCCGTGTAGGGCATGGAGGCAGGTCCCAGGCACTGCAGATAAATGACATGCGTGCCGCACTGTGTGTGCAGTGCTTGTGTACAGCACAGTGGAGGGTGTAAGCATTGTCACACATCACTGCATGCTGTGCCTACCTGTCACAGCCCTGCTGGAGACAGATATGTGACACTGCTGCACAGGCAGCATAGCATGTGAAGATGTACATGTGGGCTGCACACCTTAGGCAGATGTCCACAGGTCATGTCTGCCACGGTAGTGTGGATGAACACGACTATCAAACTGGACAAACACCACATGCCTGCATAAGTACAGTATGACCATAGTCAACAGTCCCAGTGACAGAGTAGGCCAATGTACAGTATCCCTGCGTGCAGACCACTGGCTACTGGACACCTGGCTAGACACACACCGGAGGGCTAATTCACCATTGAGCCATCACATGTCCCAGTCCATGTGGGCCGTACAATGTTATCACAGGGTGGTCACAATAGCAGGTGGCAAGGCAGACACGGTGTACCAGGTGATGTGTCATGTGTGCATATGTCGAGTAGCACAGCACAGCCGCTCACATGTCTGCAATATACTGGTGCACGATGTATACTGTTACATGATGTATGGAACTGCACTGTCACCCACTACAGGGCCATCTGACACAGGTGTGTTGTGACAGGTGTAACCCATGTTTGCACAGGATACACACCGCTGTTGTAGGCAGCCATGCTGGTGGCTACCACTGATATATGCAGTGGTCATACAGACATACCGCACACAGTGTCCATGCAGGAATGTCCATTGTCGTGGACGAAGTGCTGCTATGTGAATGTAGGTGTGTGTTGTGAATGTTACACATCCACATGACACCATCTGGCGCAGTCATGGTTGCCAACACCATTACACACATCCACAGCAGTCAGAACCCAGCCCTGACAATGTGTGTCAGTCACCCTCGTACTGTGTGACATATGTGCACATGGCGGAACACCTCCCACTGTCATCTAAGATGGCTACATGATGGCCGGAATGTGCTGTGGAAATGTACAATGCTGGTAGCCCAATGAAGTACCTGGAATCACACACAGTACACTATGGCAGCCATGTAAACCATGCACAACAATGACCGCACAACAGACACAAACAATGCATTGACACGTGGAACATGTGCACATGGCAACCCCCAATGAGGTATGTTGCACATATTGATGTACAATTGTCATCTATGGCCATAGCATGGATGCAGACGCACATACCCCACAGGTAGTACCATGTGATGTAGGTAGGGGGGCATTGCTCGTGTACATGTGACAGTAGCTGTACAGACACATGTCCTGCATAGTCGTCATGTAGGGGTAGCTGTGGCATGTGACCGCTGGACATGCCCGTACAATTGACCATGTCCCACAGGAGATGTGTTATGTGTGTACCACATGTGATGTGCTGACAACAAGCTGTGACGTGTACGGCTGCCGGTGTACCTGTGTGACATTGTCTGTGATGGGTGCAAAGGCATATAGTATCGTATTGCATGCCCACAAGCCCCACATAGGTGCATAGCCTGAACATACAATACAAGGAGTGTGTGGGATGATAGCACCCACAGGGGGAGATAGGTATGGATGGCAGCCCACAACCACATGTGTGTGTACGGTGTTCACGTCCACGACACATGAGCATCTGAGAGGCTAGTGTTACAGCTGTACAGGGTTGCATGCATATATGTTCAGCAACATCCCTGTGTGTCC
The DNA here is from genome assembly GCF_019279795.1 of Protopterus annectens. Classification (NCBI taxonomy): domain Eukaryota; kingdom Metazoa; phylum Chordata; order Ceratodontiformes; family Protopteridae; genus Protopterus; species Protopterus annectens. The sequence continues at coordinate 367,698,686 of NC_056739.1, read as the reverse complement.
CACCACTGGCCCGTGGACCGATGGACACCAACCAAATGTGCAGATATGAGATGTGCACAGCACATCACAGATGCCTACTGTAGAACAGGCTTACCGTGTAGACATGTGCACAGTAGGTCTGCGCCAGCTGCAGTCAAACATGTTATGTGCTGAACCACACCAATAGTCCAGGCCATGCCACAGATGGATGTGCATGCATCTGTGTATGTACGGCTGTGAATGTCTCCAGCATAGGAATATAGCTGTGTCACCGTTGTGAACAACAATATGAATGGGTTGTATGTGTGAGGGGTGCGCCATACGTGTATGGTCAGATCGACGATACCATCAGTGACCCTGCTATGTGAACATCCCTGTCCCCATACATGGATACCTATGCTGTGCCCAACACCACATTCACAGAGGGAGGGATGGTGGTGTGTAGTGCAGCAGCAGACATGGGGGTGGCAGCAGGCACTGGATGTACACATATGTGGTACCCACATCAGTGCAGGCAACCATCCATGTGCACGGGATAGCGGTGTGTGTCCACATACAGCACTGTGTTGATCAATATCCCAGCACATAGCACCTGCCAGGGTTACAGTGTATGCATGGATGTCTGATACCTGCATGCACCAGACACACCCTCAGCAAGCAGCGTGCAGCATACCTCGCTTGAGGCCAGTGTGCACACCATGGTGATAGACATGTTGAATGTCCATATACACATAGCAAAGACATATGGAATGGACAGCCACCCTGCCAATATCATCAACCCCCAGGTGGATCACACCCAGTGCCATGTATGTGGCATACCCTGCCATACCATGCAGACCTGCCCAGCAAGGCTGCATGAGCTATCACAGTCCTACATGGTGCAATGGACAAAAGGCACTCTCACTATCAACCATACACAGCAGTAATGTGGCGGTGATGCACCCTGTGGTGTTACAGGTGCTGTGTGATGCTCTGGACAATGTGTGTGTGTACATGCTATGCATGGCCTTTCCTGCTAATGTGTCATGGTTACACATTGCCCTATGTCTATCACATGTGCAACACAGGTGAGCTGTGGCAAGTTGTCCAACACCCGTACAGTGCTGTGTGGATGTACATGGCACAACACATGCATGTGCAGGTGTCCATGTGTATGTGTACAGTGCCACCGCTGATGTTCACAATGGCTACAGACGTGATGTGTACTGACATATACACAGCGTCCAGGTGAACAGTAGCACCGACGTCACATGGGGACCTATGCCAAGTGATATGGACACAGGTGCAGCCAGGTACACATGTCCACAGCAGGCTAACATCTACATGGTGCATGTACAGTGTGATGGGGTGGCACGCAGATATGATGTGACACCCACTGCTCAATGGTGTGAAGCCAACACATCAGCTGTGTCACTGCCACGATGCCTTTCACAGATTACTGTGCAGATGTCGTACGTGTCATAGCAATGTAATTCCAACAGTATGCCAGCACAGCAGTGTAAATGTGACCTGCCACCATCATTATGTCTTACAGATAATGCCACGTTCCCGGCTGCCCGCATTCACTCGACAGGAGGAGGAGGTGATTATCCCATACCTCCATACCAATCACGACCTCTTATTCAGTCATGTGCCACAGCAGGCACAGGAATGACAGGCGATGTGGGAGGAGATGTGCAGGAGGGTGAACAGCCTGGGCGGATACAACCGCACTTATCAGCAGATCCGCAGGCACTGCACAGACCTGATCCGGCATGCAAGACAGCGTGCCGCTGCAATCGCCAGACAACAACGTGGGACAGGTGGTGGGCCACCAACCCAGCCCCCACTCACAGCCACGGAGGAGCTCCTGGCCAGTCTGGGGACACCCACGGAACAACACGCAGAAACCCATGCGTCCATCGTGGAGGTGGGTGTCTCCCGAACTATGAGCTTGGAGCTGCATGGTAAGTCAGTGTTGCATGTTTGTATGATGAGTGACGTGGGGTGGGTGTCATACTACAACACATAATATAGCAATACATGCCAGGTATATGGCCACACAAGATGCATACTACAGTATGCTATGTTGTGTTAGCAGACATGTGCATAGCACATGCTAACTCACAGATGCATGATGTGACATGCACAGTGCTGACCGTGGCGATAGTAATGGATAATGTGTATACCTTTGTGTCATCCCTTTACAGGTATGTCTGGCATGTCGCAAACACAAGGGTCTGTTGCAGGTAAGTGTGTTGCTAGTCAAAGGCATGATATGGTGTATTGATATTCCACATGTGTCCAGGCATGACATGCACACCTGTGTGTGCCCCAGTCACGGTATACAGGTTGCACCACCCGACACACACACCACCCATGTACAGTAGATACAACCGTTAGCGTAGAGTGGCATGACACCACACGACCTATTGGTGTGTTACGTGCAGTCAGCTATGCATACAATGGTGTAGGTGTTCCACAATGGCTGCATGTGTAGTATGCATCGGTATGCCTCTGCAGTATGCACACAGTACCACATAGTGAGCTGTGATCTTGCCAGAGCACAGGTGTTACCAATGTGAGCTATGCCCCTGCATCGGTGCACGTTGTGACATGGCACATGCCATGTCCCATGCACGTGGATGTCTGGCTGCAACATTTCCACACCATGACATGACCTATGCACGACATAGCAGACATCCACACTGTCTGCATATCCGTAGGGAATGTGACACCTTACACTAGTATGGTTGTATGTCACATGGGCCACCACAGGGCCGTGTGCCCGATGTCCACCACACACAATTGTCAATGACCCAGACAGACAAGGCCATGGTCGATACCTACAGGCATGTTGCCACACAGGACATCCACAGTGGGTAGTCACCGTTGCACCCTGTACACACATAGTGGGCTCATCACTGTAGTGGACCCCCTGGACATCCGATGTAGTACACCAGTGACATGGAATGCCTCTCCACAGCTACTACAGGTTCCTCCAATGTCCACCATATACGTGCTGCTGAGCAGCTGAACTGACTTACAGACATGGCAATGTAACGCGTCCAGGTCACGCATCACACAGAAACATAACTGTGTCCTGCTACTGTGCAGTGGCACAGTGCCCGCACTCCACACTGTACAGCTATGTACACAGCTCACACCAACCGCACCTGCACAGACATCCCTGTTACCCATACATTGTATCTGTAGACTGTACACATAACACTGCACCGTGACAGCCGTTGTGATGTGGTGCATGCGGTGGGACACCCTCGTCACATGTCCACATGATATCACACATGTTTGCGGTGTACATGACATAGTGTTGGCAGCCATGTGTACTGTCAACTCGCCTGTGGCCACACGGTGTATCACGGTGATGCATGCAAACTACCATGAATGTGTGTACTGCATGCCTACTAAAAGACACCTGCCTGTTGTACTGTTCCCACCAGGGCAGTGTGCATACTGCCACTATGAATGTCTGGTCTACATTCACTGGTCTGTGGTGTGTGAATGCTGCATGCCACCTGCATTGTCACATGCATGATGTGTGTGTGTGTGTGTGTGTGTGTGTGTGTGTGTGTGTGTGTGTGTGTGTGTGTGTGTGTGTGTGTGTGTGTGTGTGTCTGTATTGTAACCGATGGTATGTCTTTGTATTGACAGGTGCTGTAGGTGAGTTCCCCTCCTGCGGTCCATCTGATGCTAGTGTCCCCACAGATACTAGTGGTGATGACCATGTGCATGAGGCACAGGCAGGGTCGTCACAGGCAGAGACTGTGCCATTGGAGAACATCACACGTACGTCCCCTTCATCCCTGCACACAGTTCAGATGCCGACACATACCCCAACACCGTTGCCCATAGATGACGGTCAGTCAGCATCTGTTGGCACCGAGCAGGAATGTGTGGTGGCTGCAGAAGGTGTGGGTACACACCATGTTGCCAGTGTAATGACTGGTGCAGTGCCACGCAGGCATGTGGCAGGTGCTGCTCGTAGGGGGAGCACCGCTAGACATACACCTGGCGTACAGGGTGCAGCAGCTGGTATAACCAGACGCATGTTCCAGACTGTAATGGCGGCGCAGGCACGTGCCGAACGGCAGAACCAGGAAGGGCAGAGGCTGCAGAGGTCTGCAATCCGTTCCTTGAATGACAACATCCAGGCATTGGCGAATGCCCAACAGCATCTTGCCGATGTTCTGGATAGGAGATTGGGTGAGATGGCTGGTATCCTCGACCGAGGCATGGCCATCCTTGAGCGTGGGCTGTCCGTGCAGGAACACCAGGTAGGGGTGAGGCATAGGGCACGTGGGTGTGGGCCAGCAACACCACCTGCTGCAGGTCGGCGTGTGCGTGCCACCTCCCATGCCCACCCACACAGTGCTGGTAGCAGCAGCAGTGCAGCTGCTACTACACCAACCACACCAGGACAGAGCAGGCCACGTGGACGTGGCCCTGGACGGCCCCAGCATGGGCACGTTTCCAGCGGACATGTGACATCGGAGAGTGGACAGTCCGTACCTCCACCCGGTTGTGCCCATGCGACCCCAGGCAGGCACGGGTCACGTCGCCACAGGCGGACACAGTGAGCCGTAACACCTGCACTGTACAGTCTGGGGCTGCCAAGCATACCCGTGTAGGCATCACAGATGACTGAACTGTGTACACACAAACCCACACACAGCAAACACGACTGTAGGGCTCCACCACACCCACATGCAATCTACACAGTCATGCCCAGTCAATGCACAGGCCCTTACACACACACATGATGTCATCCATTGGTACAGCCCATGCCTGTGGCACACATATCACCCTGTGCATATGATGAAGTCTCTGCCGCATAACTGTGAGCTACACCATCAGTGCACGGTTATGCAAACATATTCTGATGCACAGGGTGGACAAGATAGTGAGAGGTGTATGTGATACCTGTGTCCGCATAGTATGTGATGTGTATGTTGTGGTGTGTGTGTATGGCTGGTGACAGGTGTGTATGTGATGTGGGTTGTGCACTGACATCATGCAGCAGACATACCATGCAGGACAGGTGCAGCATTCATTGATCTGTGTACACAGTATGCGTGGTGGTTACATGTGTAGCACCATGTTGGTTCGGTTAACCCGTATGACAATGATGGTGTACTTGCATGTGCCTACTGGGAGCACTGTAATTAGTTCCCCACGTGTAGTCGTGGGGTACCCACAGGCATGTCTGGCAACATCAGTATAGCACAGGTACCCACAACCGGCATGGACCCCTACATAGGTACATAGGCGCACGTCATGTGTGGACCTAGCATGACTGTGTGTGGCTGCTAACACCCCTCAGGATGGGGATGCCACATCCATCACTCCCCAGTCCCTCGTCCAGCACTGACACACAGATGATGCCTGGCGCATAACTATATTCACACATCCACACGTCATTATCACTCCTGCACGAAGTCAGTCAGGGCCGTTCCTTCACATGGGCTGGCACTCCTCTACGTGTTGTAGGGGGTCTCCGTCCGTTGACCCTGTTCCCCCAGCACGTCCCACTCATCTTTGTGGTGATGTGTCTGACAGTCGCTTCTGTGCCCGTGTTTGCCTGGAGCCTAGGATGTGGAATATGCCCATGTCACCCAGGTCAGACATGGCCGTGTATGCCAGGCACAGATCACCACAGAGCAGATGTGCTGGGAAGGTTCACAGCCGGAGTCCCCTTGGTCATGCAGCTTGTGACACATGTCCTAGCACCGTCATCCCCGCCTTGTGTAATGTTTGCGGTCCTTCCAAGTGCTGCAGGCGTCAGGTTAGCTACAGGCCAGATGTGCCATTGTACGCAGTCATTGCTCAGGTGTGTGATGTGTACAGGGGTACAATGAACACCCCTGATGTGGATGCGATCCCTTCCAGACCAGGAGGCCACAGTGGAATGTCTTCACACCCACATTGCCATTGTGTGTGTTGACAGAGGTTACTGACAGGTGTGGTAGCCATTTCCATGAACATGTCCACCATCTTGAATGGCTCACCACCTACATGTGACATTGGGCCGAACATGTCCATCACACTGGGTAGGTCTGCACCTTCTCTGGCATGTAGTAGCAGGCCATGGCTCTGGCACCAGGTATCCATGTCTATGACGCCCTAGGTGGATGTCCGTGTCACATGGGGTGTTGGGTATGGTGGCCGGTGTGTAGTCATCTGCATACCTTGTCTGCCACAATGCCCGTATGATTGCATGCACATTGGAAGGTCGAATGTCAGATGGCAGGGGGCCCAGGACTGAGCCCTGTGGGCCTCCACTGGAGACCAGGTATGAGTGTGACAAGGCACCAGGAACACCAACCCTGTGTGGTGTGACCTCCAACCTTTCTGAGAAGCATCGGGTGACATATGTCCCCACATGTATGCTGGCGAGCCTTTCCATGAGTCCCATGTGGAGTGTGCTCTGAACGCTCCCACCAGGTCATGGTACTGTGTGCAAACCCGCGTATCCCCATCAATGTCCTTGGTGACCACTCCAGACAGGACGAGCAGGTTCGGGAGGCAGGATCCGCCCTTGACTATGTTGTTGTGGGTATGTTCCGGTATTGGCTGTACACCGCTGTCTGTATCCATTGGCACCTGTATGGACCTCCCCACAGCTTTGCAGACAAGGCTTGTCAAGCTGATAGGGTGTGGCTGTCTACAGTCCATAAGAGCACTACCCTGGCATAGTGGGACCACAGATGCCATATGCCATCCATCAGGGACATAGCCCATAGTAAGGCTAACATGACACAGTGGCTGCATGTGTGGGCCGAGGGCCTCAATGAGGATGGGTAGCACACAGCCAGGGACACCATCGGTGCCCATTGGTGCTGTGTCAACCGCCATAGAGATATGGGATCACTCCAGGCCATATGAGATGTTTCAGAGGCTACACTCTGGTGGGATGGATATGTCCCCTCTTGGGGGGGGTGGATGTATGCATGGAACATGTCCGCTGGTTTGCAGACAATGTCTGTGGGTGCAGTGACCGTCGTACCATTCTGGACCATTTCCAGCCAAGTCTGTGTGCCCCAAACCATGTCCTTACCACAGTTAGGGGAGGCCCTATGGTTGTCTCATGTGCCCTCTGCAGTACCACTCCCACAAGCGGCCGTGGATGATTGTATGTGTGGCCGTATGGTGACGCCGGGATGAATGGGAGATGGTTTCCCTGGTACTGACATTGCTCTGTCATGTATTAGCTCCAACTGGTGATGTACAGCTTGTCAGTGGCTGGGGTCCACCACACCATGTGCCTACCTGTGGTGGACAAGGTCCTGATCTTATCATGTTTGCCTGTTGCAGACATGCATGTGGGTGCTCAGAGAAGGCATTCGTTAGGCGGTTGGCAGTCTGGCCTGTGTTCAACACTGGCATGGAGGATTTGTAGGGTACCACACCGGTCGTATGATGTGTGTGGTTTGTTGTGGAGAGGTCATCACTTAGGTCCCCCATGCCGGTGTTGGGTGCAGGATGTGGATGACCAGTGGATCCACTATATGGTCTGGCATCACCATTGAGGGCTGTACATCCTGTGTGGGACATATCCTCACCATGTGTGATGGGCAGAACTGTCACACATCCCCCCCTAGTGTGTATGGTGCATGGCTGTTTAACAGTGGCCAGGTGTGAGAACACCTGGGACCGGTGGCGTAGTGTGTTGTGCCATGGGTAATGTTCCCAGTCTATGTATGGGTGGTTCATGTCACCCAGTACGGTGCTGTTGTGAGAGCATGCACACTCACCAGTGTCCTCCGGACGTCTGTGCAGGTATCCTGTGTTTGGGAGGGTTGTCTGTAGCATGCAACAAACTGTAGGCCAGTTCTACACATGGTTAATTGCACCTAGATATTCCCCGCTGCAACGGCCATGTCTGTGGCATGGCGGTTGCTGTTGTGTGGCTGGACACACGACGGTCCACATTCCGCCACCCATGCTGCCGCACCATGTGTATGCATGTCTGCTCTGTGCCGAGTGTAAGTGTCTGAGCATGCCCAGTAGGCAGCTGTGTAGATAGACACACAGCACAGTGCACACCGCCCGACTGCAGTTATACCCCGGGTGCATGCCTGTATCCCCTTCGCAACGGCCACGTCTGTGGCATGGCCAGGTTGCTGTTGTGTGGCTGGACACACACGATGGTCCACATTCCGCCACCCATGCCGCCGCACCATGTGTATGCATGTCTGCTCTGTGCCGAGTCTAAGTGTCTGAGCATGCCCAGTAGGCAGTGATGTACTGATCAGTAGTTACTTGGTATTCCCGACTGCAGCACTAACGCGTGTTACTGTACGGCGACCTTGGGATGGTAACAGGCTGCGTGACTGCGCACTCTGACATAATTCCCGATCGGGCGCATTGCCTCTGCAAATGATACCACCCACGTGGGGTATGCCTCCTGACAGCTCTGCTAAGTAAAGTCGATAGCGCGTTCAGTAAATGCTTCATACTGTAGTGTGTTGATGTAGATAGGCGAAGGTTCATCTCCGTCCCTTCCGTGTGTGTGTGTGTGTGTGTGTGTGTTTCCAGCTGCCTCTGCGAATGAACATGCTTTTAGAGGCTTCGCAACACATACCTTGGCTATTGCCGACTATTGTCTTGCGGGTGATGTCACCAGCCTACAAGTATGCCTCTGACAGCGCTCTGCTCAGTAAACTCGGTAGCGCTTTCTGTAAATGCTTCATACTGTAGTGAGTTCATGTAGATAGGCGTAGGTTCATCTCCCGTCCCTTCCGTGTGTGTGTGTGTGTGTGTGTGTGTGTGTTTCCAGCTGCCTCTGCGAATGAACATGCTTTTAGACGCTTCGCAACACATACCTTGGCTATTGCCGACTATTGTCTTGCGGGTGATGTCACCAGCCTACAAGTATGCCTCTGACAGCACTCTGCTCAGTAAACTCGGTAGCGCGTTCTGTAAATGCTTCATGCTGTAGTGAGTTCATGTAGATAGGCGTAGGTTCGTCTCCCGTCCCTTCCGTGTGTGTGTGTGTGTTTCCAGCTGCCTCTGCGAATGAACATGCTTTTAGACGCTTCGCAACACATACCTTGGCTATTGCCAACTATTGTCTTGCGGGTGATGTCACCAGCCTACAAGTATGCCTCTGACAGCACTCTGCTCAGTAAACTCGGTAGCGCGTTCTGTAAATGCTTCATACTGTAGTGAGTTCATGTAGATAGGCGTAGGTTCATCTCCCGTCCCTTCCGTGTGTGTGTGTTTCCAGCTGCCTCTGCGAATGAACATGCTTTTAGACGCTTCGCAACACATACCTTGGCTATTGCCAACTATTGTCTTGCGGGTGATGTCACCAGCCTACAAGTATGCCTCTGACAGCACTCTGCTCAGTAAACTCGGTAGCGCGTTCTGTAAATGCTTCATACTGTAGTGAGTTCATGTAGATAGGCATAGGTTCGTCTCCCGTCCCTTCCGTGTGTGTGTGTGTGTGTGTGTGTGTGTGTTTCCAGCTGCCTCTGCGAATGAACATGCTTTTAGACGCTTCGCAACACATACCTTGGCTATTGCCAACTATTGTCTTGCGGGTGATGTCACCAGCCTACAAGTATGCCTCTGACAGCACTCTGCTCAGTAAACTCGGTAGCGCGTTCTGTAAATGCTTCATACTGTAGTGAGTTCATGTAGATAGGCGTAGGTTCGCCTCCCGTCCCTTCCGTGTGTGTGTGTGTGTGTTTCCAGCTGCCTCTGCGAATGAACATGCTTTTAGACGCTTCGCAACACATACCTTGGCTATTGCCAACTATTGTCTTGCGGGTGATGTCACCAGCCTACAAGTATGCCTCTGACAGCACTCTGCTCAGTAAACTCGGTAGCTGCTCTGTAAATGCTTCATACTGTAGTGAGTTCATGTAGATAGGCGTAGGTTCATCTCCGTCCCTTCCGTGTGTGTGTGTGTGTGTTTCCAGCTGCCTCTGCGAATGAACATGCTTTTAGACGCTTCGCAACACATACCTTGGCTATTGCCAACTATTGTCTTGCGGGTGATGTCACCAGCCTACAAGTATGCCTCTGACAGCACTCTGCTCAGTAAACTCGGTAGCGCGTTCTGTAAATGCTTCATACTGTAGTGAGTTCATGTAGATAGGCGTAGGTTCATCTCCCGTCCCTTCCGTGTGTGTGTGTGTGTTTCCAGCTGCCTCTGCGAATGAACATGCTTTTAGACGCTTCGCAACACATACCTTGGCTATTGCCAACTATTGTCTTGCGGGTGATGTCACCAGCCTACAAGTATGCCTCTGACAGCACTCTGCTCAGTAAACTCGGTAGCGCGTTCTGTAAATGCTTCATACTGTAGTGAGTTCATGTAGATAGGCGTAGGTTCGTCTCCCGTCCCTTCCGTGTGTGTGTGTTTCCAGCTGCCTCTGCGAATGAACATGCTTTTAGACGCTTCACAACACATACCTTGGCTATTGCCAACTATTGTCTTGCGGGTGATGTCACCAGCCTACAAGTATGCCTCTGACAGCACTCTGCTCAGTAAACTCGGTAGCGCGTTCTGTAAATGCTTCATACTGTAGTGAGTTCATGTAGATAGGCGTAGGTTCGTGTCCCTTCCGTGTGTGTGTGTGTGTGTTTCCAGCTGCCTCTGCGAATGAACATGCTTTTAGACGCTTCGCAACACATACCTTGGCTATTGCCAACTATTGTCTTGCGGGTGATGTCACCAGCCTACAAGTATGCCTCTGACAGCACTCTGCTCAGTAAACTCGGTAGCGCGTTCTGTAAATGCTTCATACTGTGGTGAGTTCAGGTAGATAGGCGTAGGTTCGTCTCCTGTCCCTTCCGTGTGTGTGTGTGTTTTCGTTGCTTTCACAACTCCTTCGGAAAAAGCGAATTCATAAACTGTACACAATCAACAATGTGAGATATCAGAACTCGTTAAGACTCACAGTGTTGATTGTGAACATTTTTAGAATATGCTTTTTTCTGCAGAAGGTGTGGAAACAACGAAACGTTGCATGTTTTAATAAACTGTTTAAATGTTAGGAAGACTTGTGTTGTGTCGAACTACGGGGACTATTCTTGCCGCAGGTTGCTGGTATGTATGTTTTTCATAGTACAATATCATGTAATACGTGTGTTCATAGGATGCTTTCTGAGATGTTGACATGTGTGTGTTTCGTTAGCAGTGCGTCTGTGCCTTCTATGCTGTGGCTACATGTTCATTGTTCGCGTAGAAAGTGACAAATGGAAGTGTAAGGGAGGATATTTAAAGCCTGGATGCTTACATGGTATGTGTAAGTCTCACGGGGCCTACGGGTGATAGCGCATACATGTCTATGAAGAACCTTTGGATACCATATGCGACCTGTCGTGGACGAAATGTTTAAGTTGACTGTTCCATCTACCTATGTGTGACATGGTTTGTGGCCATAGGGTGCCAGCAAGTCTTTCCTGTTCATTGGGTGTTTGCCATGGTCAATTGACATCAATCCTATTAATTCACCAAGGATGTCTTTCATTGGTGGGAACGCCATAGTTTGACCATCGTATGTCTTTCCCAGCCGACGTTGATATTGTGCCATTGGTATGTTTACACAGGTCACCCATCTGTTCCACTGTATGGAAGCGTGTGATCCCCATATATGTGCTGGCAGATTGAGTGCTGTGTACGCCGGTATCTGCCCAGCGGTCTGGCTTTGTATGGGGAGTGTCTACTGTAGTCCCTATCTGTATTTCCTGGGTTATGCCTTGCAACAGCTGTGGGATTCCCCCAAGTTTGCAGCTATGGGTGCCATCTTGGCCGTACGTTTGTCCATCCATGGGAACTGCCTACTGGACACTAGTATAGGGCTGTACACATTTCACAGCTGCATTCTGCATTTCCAGTGGATGATCGGCATTATTAGTGCGGAGTAACACATATGCCATGGCCACGTCCTGCACACGGGGCGGGACAACGGATCATCTGCCAATCCACACCGAGACCCATTTTTGCATACCCACGATCCCATGTCTGCAACCCTCGACAGTACCCATTGCACACCCGTCATGTGTGCAGAAATGGGATGAACGCACGTGTATGGACGCAGCAACCTGGGGAGTCCTATTCATATGTCCTGCATGTCATGGACGGTTGTCATCACCCTTGAAGACGCTTGTGGTGCATATATCTACCTGTGCCGTAGTCACGGCTGTCACTTCTTCTGGGTCACACGATCGCAGCCTGTTGCCAACACTTAAGGAGGAATTTTTGGGTCCTGCAATGGACACCGATGTGCATATGTAAAGTGTAGAACATGTTGGACTGTGTCCATTCAGCCAGTGGGTTTGACTGCCGCCGTATGTTCCCCAGTCCCGGATGTCTGTTTGCCTACCCATATTATGTAGTGCTACGGAACCCGTGTCCTTCCACAATTAACCCATATGGTGTTACTGTAGTACTGCAGGTTGGCAAGTGCTTTAAGTAACCCTCAGAGGTACCATTGTGATCTATCCGCCACTGTATTGTCATTATAACACAGCCGGTACATGTAGAACCTATTTATTCATGAAAGGATGTTATTTATGTGTGGGAACGCCATAGTTTAACCATAGTATGACCTTCCTAGTTGACGTTGTTGGTGTGCCATTAATATGTGTTCCACAGGTCGCCCGTATGTTCCGCGGAGTGGAAGCGGGTGATCTCCACATACTTGCTAGCACCTTGGCTGCTGTGTACGCCGGGATTCGCACGGCAGGATGGATGTGTATGGGGTGTGTCTACTGTTGTTTCCATCTGTATTTCCTGTGTTATGCCTTACTACGGCTGTGTGATTCCACCAGGTTTGCTATTATGGGTGCCATCTTGTCCGTACGTTTGTCCATCCTTGGGAAATGCCTACTGGACACTGGTGTAGGGCTGTACCCATTTCACAGCTGCATATAGCATTCTCCGGTGGATGATTGTCAGTATTGGAGGGTGGTAAGGCATGTTCTGTACCCACATCCCTCCCACGGGGCGGGACAATGGATCATCTGCCAATCATCTCCAACACCCATGTCTGCATACCCACGATCCCATGGCTGCAACCCTCGACAGTACCCATAGCAAATCCTCCATGTGTGCTGGAATGGGATGTGGACGCACATCTGTGGACTCGACAATCTGTGGATTTCTGTGCATATGTCCCGCATTTCATGGACAGTTGTCATCAACCTTGAACACGCTGGCGGTGCATATATGTAGCTGTGCCGTAGTCACGGCTGTAGTTCATCTTGGTCTTCCGCCACCTGGTTGGCGTTGCAATAGGACAAATTTTTGGGTCCTACAATGGACACAAATGTGCATATGTAAAATGTAGAACATGTTGGACTGTGTCCATCTGGCCAGTGGTTGTGACCGCCGCTGTATGTTCCCCGATCGCGGATGTGTGTTTGACTACACATATTATGTTGTGCTACGAAACCCATGTTCTACTACGATTAACCCAAATGGTATTGATGTAATGCTGCAGGTTGGCAACAGCTTTAAGTAATCCTCAGAAGGCCCAGTAGGACATATACGCCACTGTATTGTCAATATAAAACAGCCAGAACATGCATACCCTATTTATTCATTGAAGGATGTTCGTTATATGCGGGAACGCTAGTGTTGAAACATCGTCTGGCCTTCCTAGTTGAGGTTGTTAGTGTGCCATTAGTATGTGTTCCACAGGTCGCCCATTTGTTCCGCAGTATGGAAGCGAGTGATCCTCATGTTGTTGCTGGCAGATCGAGTGCTGTGTACGCCGGTATTCGCACGGCGGTCTGACTTTGTATGGGGAGTGTCTACTGTAGTCCCTATCTGTATTTCCTGTGTTATGCCTTACCGCAGCTGTGTAATTCCACCAGGTTTCCAGTTATAGGTGCCATCTTGGTCGTACACCTGTCCATCCATGGGAATTGCCTACTGGACACTGATATAGGGCTGAACACATTTCACACCTGCTTTTAGCATTACCCAGTGGATGCTTTGCATCCTTAGTGGGGACTAAGGCACGTGCTATACCCACAGCCCTCCCACGGGCGGGACAACGGATTATCTGCCAAACAACACCGAGCCCCATTTTTGCATACCCAGGATCCCATGGCTGCAACCCCCCACGGTACCCATTACACATCCTTCATGTGTGCGGGACTGGGATGTGGACGCACTTCTATGGACACGACAATCTGGGGATTTCTGTTCATATGTCCTGCATTTCATGGACAGTTATCATCAACCTTAAACACGCTGGTGGTGCATATGTCTAGCTGTGCCGTAGTCACGGCTGTCACCTCGTCTGGGTCGATCGCAGCTGTTTGATATTGCGAATGGATCAATTTTTGGAGTCCTACAATGGACACCGATGTGCATATGTAAAGTGTAGAACGTGTTGGACTGTCACCATCTGGCCAGTGGTTTTGGCTGCCGCTGTATGTTCCCCAATCGCGGATGTCTGATTGACTACCCATATTATGTATTACTTGGCCTATCTATATCCACGTGCCAGTAAGCGGAAATACAGCAAACCTTGCGTCCTGCCCATCTTCATAAATGACATTATTGAACATATATCGGCCACAACAGACAATGACAGAAACGATACACTCCACAGTCAAAAGATACTGAGCTCTTTCACCTACTAACATGGGGCATCGTCGGAGTACGACATACATTACATAGTCGTCCCTTATACACTTCCTTCAGAGTCAGTTTAAAGTCAATTAATCAATGAACCTGCTCATAGTTACGTGGATAGTGCTCCAAGTCTTGATGATAACGTAACATATACAAATCAGTGTTGCATACATTAGTTAATGGAAACAATAATACGACAGCAATGTGTTAATATAAATACAATATTGGTCAATACAATCAGTATATTGAAACATAGTTGATAATTGTTGTGAGTAAACCTTAGAATGTAGTGTGTTGATCAGGATATGTTATATCAATGTGTATAATTGTAGCATTACGATTCCAAAGCATGGAATCTATAAGTACAATTTAAGCATATATTTTACAATTATGAATGTAAATGAGTGGAGGACACATCCTTAACCTTCCCTGCTTCGGGTGGATCACACACGCACACTCGCATTTCCTAATTGTGGGTTACGCGCAGGCGCACATGCATATCCGTATTCCGTTTATATATGTTTACTGGGTCCGTGTGGTTACGTGGTGTGTGTTAGTTGTGACTATTCCGTAACATATCTCTGATCCGTTGACGGACGGTGCAGAACGCACTTACAACTATATACATGGAACAGTCTTTGGAGCATGGACGCATTACGCATACCGCTCACAACTATATGTTCTATAATCGTAATTCAAACGCGACTGCATTCACGTTTGCCGGTTACTGTGACCACTACACGTTATCTGTTCGGTGTCATTAATATGCATACCCATGGTACTTAGCTACATTTACATATCCCCCCACCACCCCGCACTCACGCACGTCACAGGCATCCATACTCCTGCTGGGAAAGGTGCGGTACTGCATGTTAAACATTCCTTATTCCCTCTCGCTCATGGCCCAGGATGCATATGTCGTGACCGCAGGGATGTTCAGATCACAGGTGCTTATATCCCCTACGCATACAGGCGTTCGATTGTCAGGGTGTTCCTGTGGTGCTTTGGGTTTGGTCTTGTCCGCCCAGTCTACGGTACTGCCCTGACCGTGTACGAATGTTAGATGAGTCACATGGGCACGGTTTGTCCGTGTCTATGATACCATGTCACCCCCCCCAATTATTCATAACCGTGTGCGCTGATTGGCCGGTGTACCCGTTGTAGATCTTGTTATACTAATTGCACACGGTCAGGTCGACCGGACCTATTTCCATTACTAACCCTCGGTATGTATGACCTGTGTCGCAATATTACATGGGTTTACCATTGCGTGACGGCTTTCACTGAGCCACAGACATGTCCGTTGCTTGGTTTGGGCCGGTTCCGCTCTGCTACACACATTTAACATGGCGGAACAGGTTGAACAGCTCAGCCACGGGGACATGGGGCTCTCCGTCGCTGTTTAGTATTGAATCGCTATGTTGAGTTTGTTTCACAAAGCGAGACAGTGTCGACATTGGTAACGGACATCTCATGCAGTACGTCCGCACCGCGGGTGCCGTATGTCTGCGTTTGGGCAGAGGACAGGCATTATGCTGTGCCATCATGTCTGGGAATATATGGTTTCTTGACATAGATGATATGGCATCCTAGCAATGACCCGCGTCTGGGTGTGGGTACTGCTGTATTACCCACGGGAAGAGTGGTTAAGTGGTGCCCTAGGCAGAAGGACTCCATGTTGCCACCGCCACATCACCCGCTACCCCCCTCCTGGTCTACCTACACCAAATAAAGTCTGGAAAGGTGCCGGTAGAGCAACGCCCTAGACGGCTGCCTACTTGGCCTATGCCTAAGGCCGGCTATGTGTGTGGTCCCTCGGGCATCGGACTCGGGAACGCGCCACGTCTGCCGTGGGTATGTCCAGCATTACCCACATCCGGCCGTGGTTTCTTGCTATGATGTTCCATGTGTACAGTGGTGCCGGTTACCATACATATGCCTTTCTCAAAAGCCGATTTCACACTTCTGAACACTACTGTGGTCTCCTTTAAGGCCCCTGAGCCAGTGGTGTACATTCCTCAAACCGCTGAACACGTACATATGCCTTCCACCAGCACCTACAGGACTGCATGGATCAGGCAATCCCATACAAAACTGAGACTCTTTGTACCAAAGACAAGCATCCAGTCTGGTGGACCCCAGCCATGAACAAGCTCTACAACGACAGGAGGTAGCTACTACAAGTTAAAGCGGTATACTTGTACGGTAACACACCCTTGCTCATTATATGTGAATAACTACAACCTGTCATGAAATCATCCAGGGGATATTCAACGGAGAAATTAACAAGGACTCAGCAGACAATCATAAGGCCTTCTTTAGCTATGTTGGACACCTGGGAGGACACTCACAGATATGCTCAGACTGGGTTCAGAATGATGTGAAGATGACTGCACCTACACACATTGCCAACATACTGGCTGACAGGTTCAGTGCTAACATTTCCCCCCCCCCCCACATGGAGAGATATCAATACCAGAGAATTGTAGATCCTGGAACATCTGTAACGCACAGGTGGGAAATGCTGTCTCCAAGGCAGTAAACACAGCATCCATGGGTCCTGATGGTGTCCCAGCTGTGTACTCCATGAACTGTATGGGGAAGTAAACCCACACTTAGGACAGCTGTTTAATCTAAGCCTCACCTCAGGATACGTACCCAAGTAGTAGCACAAGGCGACTGTAGTCACACTTCACAAGGATGGTGCCTCCACTGACCCTGGTTATTACCATCCCATTAGCTTGACAAGCCTTATCTGCAAAGCCATGGAGAAGGATCATAATGGAACTCATAGATAAAGACATAGGGGACTTGCATACTTTGGATCCAACCCAGTTTGGCTTGGTCAAAGTCAGACCATGCCTTTTACACGTGTCTGACTTTGTAGGATCAGTCACCAAGGCCATTGATGAGGGTAAAGCAGTCCATACAGCCTACCTCAACCTGGCAGAGGCCTTCGACACAATACCCCCCTCGGGTATCATTGATAAACCCGTCATCTCGAACGTAAATCCATACATCGCCATATGGGTTGCAAACTGGCTAAGTCACAGAACCCACACGGTCATAGTTGCTGGCGCCATGTCATACTCACAGCCAGTCACGGGTGGTGTCCCATGGGGCTCAGTCATGGGTCCACTAATTTTCAGCATCTACATTTCCAAAGTACAAGCATACACAGGGGGGTTATGGCTGACAATGTTTGCAGATGACAGCAAACTGGGTGCCATAGTCGGACACACATCTGACACAGATATCCTTCAGGAGGGCCTCACAGATGTGGATAAGTGGTGCCAGAGACATGGCCTACAGCTAAATGCCAGGAAATGCATAGTCATACCCTTCGGTAAGAAGAAGGTTACCCCTAGCTAACATATAGGTGGCAATCCACTGAGCACAGAGGGAGTTACCAGGGATCTGGGGAGCCGGGTTGTTGTTAACCGTTTGTTCGACACACACGCTAAGCTAACATAGTTAGGTAGACCTTCAACATTGCACACAACATCATGAAGGGATTCACATCTAGATCAGGGGAGGTCATTGTCCTCTTGTACTCATCACTCATTAGCCTATGATTGGGTACAATGCCCCGTTCAGAATGTATCTGACCCGACACCTGCAGCAGCTGGAAAGGCCCCAACAGTTCATCGACAAACAGATGCAGGGTCTCAGGAATATGTGTTATGCTGACCGACTGAAAGAATTCCAGCTGTATACGGTCGCATACCACTTGCCCAGAGGTGACCTGTGCCTGGCATACAAGGCCATGTCGAACCCAGATCTGATGACTATGCTTCACCTAAAGAATTTATATCCCTCAGAACCACAAGGGCAGGTGACGTACACCTTGACACTGTCATTAATAGAACGTGCTGGTGGGACAGATACATCACCCAGACACTCACTATGCTGTGGAACAACATCCCAGTACATGTGAGGCCAAGCACCTCGCTGGCCTTGTGTTAGTATTTTGACAAGGATGTCTGAATTGATTTAATTAACTAACCTTCTAAATGAATATTTACTTTACCACATTGTGAATCTTTACATTTCGTTGGTCTAGTTTACATTAGTCATAATCATACGGTTTATCTGTATATATTATGGTTCATTTATATTACTAGGTGTCTGTAGTTCTTTTAATATATTGGCACAATCCGTAGAACATATATATGTAGCTTAAACAGTCAGACATTTGGAAAACATTATGTTGGTTCTTCTTTCATATATATACATATATTTCTATTTTTCTATGAAGAATGTACCTTTCGTAGCAATGTCTGATGTACTCACTGTGTGGAATCTGTAACCCAAGTAAAGTTTGTTTGCTTGTTTGCCTTTAAGGCATTTAATTAATACTTAGCACATCTAATTTACTGACCAATTACGGGTTTTAAATGTAGTAGGTTGGACTGCATTGTATGTATTCTGAATAAGTCTGCTTATGAAGCAGACGAAAAGAGCTTCAATAAACTATGGTGACTGCATTTAATTCCTGGTGGGCTCTGAGTGGTCGCGGACGGTGTCTACAGTACCTCGCCTTTGCTTTGGACTTCCTCAGCTGGTTGTCTGTGTCATTTGTATGTGGAATGTCAAGTGTAGTCCCTATGTGTATTACTTGTGTAATGCCTTACTGCGGCAGTGTAATTACACCGGGTTTGCAGTTATGGGTGCCGCTTGGTCATACGCTTGTCCATCCATGTGAACTGCCTACTGGACACTGGTATAGGGCTGTACACATTTCACACCTGCATTTAGCATTCTCCGGTAGATGGTTTGCATTATTAGCGGAGAGTAAGGCAGGTGCTACGACACATCCTCCCACGGGCGGACAAAGGATTGCCTGCGAAACAACACCGAGGCCAGATTCTACATACCCAGACTCCCTTGACTGCAACAGTCGACAGTACCCATTACACATCCTTCATGTGCGGGACTGTGCTGTGGACGCAGTTCTATGGACCCAGTACCCTGGGTATTTCTGTGCATGTGTGCTGCATTTCATGGACAGCTATCATCAACATTGAACACGCTTGCGGTGCATATGTGTACCTGTGACGTGGTGACGACAATGAGTTCACGTGAGTAATGCAGGAAGCTAGCAGGCATTCACTGAATGGAATTTTTGGGTCCTACAATGGACACCGATGTGCATATGTCAGGTTAGATGTTGCTGGACTGTGTCCACCTGGCCAGTGCTTTTCACTGCTGGTGTATGTTCCCCAATCGCGGATGTCTGTTTGACTACCCATTCTACATGGTGCTACATAACCAGGTGATTTAGTACTGTGAACAGATGTCATACATCCAAACATGCTGGTTAGCAACTGCTTCATATAAACCTCAGACATCCCAATGGGACATATCCGTCACTGTATTTTCAATATAACACCACCGGAACATGTTGATCACCTATGTATTCATTTAACCATGTTGTCTTCATAGGTGGGAATGCCATAGTTTACATATCCTACTTGACGTTGTGGGTGTGCCATTGGTATGTGTTCCACAGGTCGCACATCTGTTCCGCTGTATGGTAGCGGGTGCTCCTCATTCTGTTGCTGGCGGATTGAGTGCTGTGTACGCCGGTGTTGGCACGGAGGTCCGACTTTGTATGTGGAATGTCAACTGTAGTCCCTATGTGTATTTCCTGTGTTATGCCTTACCGCGGCTGTGTAATTTCCCCAGGTTAGCAGTTGTGGGTGCCATCTTGGCCATACGGTTGTCCATCCATGACAATTGCCTACTGGACACTAGTATAGGGCTGTACACATTTCACAGCTGCATTTAGCATTCTCCGGTGGATGGTTTGCCTTATTAGCGGAGAGTAAGGCAGGTGCTACGCACACATCCCTCCCACGGGGCGGGACAAAGGATTGCCTGCGAAACAACACCGAGCCCAGGGTCTACATACCCAGAATCCCTTGACTGCAACAATCGACAGTACCCATTACACATCCTTCATGTGTGCGGGACTGTGATGTGGACGCAGTTCTATGGACCCGGTACCCTGGGTATTTCTGTGCATCTGTGCTGCATTTCATGGACAGCTATCATCAACATTAAAGACGCTTGCGGTGCATATGTGTACCTGTGACGACAATGAGTTCAGGTACACATTGAAATAAGGCATCATTCTTGTTCATAGACAATTTTTGGGTCCTACAATGGACACCACTGTGCATATGTAAAGTGTAGAGCTTGTCGGACTGTGTCCTTGTGAGCAGTGGGTTTCACCGATGCTGTGTGTTCAACAATCGCGGATGTCTGCTTGACTGCCCATACTGTGTAGTGGTACAGGAACCATGTTTTCCGACACCAGAACCCAATGGTGTACATCCAATGTTGCAGGTTAACAACCACTTTAATACCCAGAGGCCACGATTGGGAGGTATTGCCACTTTATTATCGGAACAACACCTCCAGACTGTGTAAATCACGGGAACCTTAGGCCAGTCTTAGCGGCCATTTGCAATTGTAATTAGCAGACACGTGTCAATACATGTATGACAAGACATATTGTCATGCAGAAGTTAATCTATGTTATTTGGACATTGGCTTCTGCTATTGGCATCCGTTGCTGTGAGTGTTGCCAGTTACCATACACATTGCTTGCTCAGAGGCAGACTACACAATTCTGCACACTACTGTGGTCTCCTTTAAGGACCCTGAGCCTGTGGTCGACAGTACTGCAGCCACTGCATCAATCACATTTGCCATCTACCAGTACCTACAGGACTGCATGAACCAGGCATTCACTTACCCAACTGTGGTTCATTGTACCAATGCCAAGCATCCAGTGTGGTGTACCCCAGCCATACACAGGATGTACAACACGAGGAGGTGGCTACTACAAGGTGGAGCAGACACCTTGTGAGGTATGACACCCTTGGTCATCTTATGTGTAGAGTTACACACTGTCATGCCATGGTCCAGGGCACATTCCACAGATATACCTACATGGACCTGGCAGACAATCATACCACCTTCAGTTGCTATGCTCAACACCTGTGAGGTCACTCCCACATATGCTCTGACTGGGTTCACAAAGAGGTGGAGTTTACTCAACATACACACATTGCCAACATACAGGCTGACAAGTCCAGTGAGGACATCTCCACACCCTCCCCACACATGAGGAGATGTCTGTACCAGCGGTTTGTGGTCACCAAATGTTCTGAGACACACAGGTGGGACATACACAATCCAGGGTAGTGGACATAGCATCCATGAGACCAGCTGGTGACCCCACTGTGTACTCCACTATCTCATTGAGGAATTAGACCCACAGTTAGGACAGCTATTTCTTTGTAGCCTCACCTCAGGTAAGGTACCCAGGTTGTGTCGCATGGCAACTGTAGTCCCACGTCACAGGGCCAGTGCCTCCACTGAGCCTGGTTATTACTGTCCCATTACCATGAGGAGACCTATCTGCAAAGACATGGGGAGGGATCATACTGCAGCTCGTACATGAATGCATAGGGGACATACATACTTTGCATCCAACACGGTTTGTCCTGTTCAGGGTCGGTTCATGCCTTTAAAGCATGGTTGACATTTTCGGAACAGTCACCGAGGCCATTGATGGGGGTGTTGCAGTCCATACAGCCTACCTCGACCTGGCAAAGGCCTTCATCACATTACCCCTCAGGTATCGCTGATAAACCCATTGGCTGGGATGTGAACACGCATATCACAGAATGTGTTGTAAACTGTCTATGTGACACAACCCACACGGCCATAGTGGCTGGCAGCATGTCAGACCTACTGCCTGTCGCAAGTGGTGTCCCATGGGGCCCTTCCGTGGGTCCACTCCTGTCATACATCTACATTTCCACGGTACAGGCACACACAGGGTGTTATGGGCAACATTGTTTGTAGATGACTGCAAAACAGGTGCCATAGTGGGACGGACATCTGACACAGATATCCTTCGAAGGGGCCTCCCAGATATGCATATCTGCTGTCAGGGACATGTCCCACAGCTAAATGCTAAGTAATGCAACATCATACCTGTCGAGAAGTACTAGGTCACCCCTGTCCAGCATACAGGTGGCTGTCCACTCAGCACGGGATGATTACCAGGGATCAGGGGACAGAGTTTGTCGGTCACCATTCATTCAACACACACGTTGCTATCGTGGTTCTGTGGGACTTCTACATTGCCCACCTGTTTGTGCAGGGATTCACATCTACATCAGGCTAGGTCATTGTCTCCTTGTACCCATTACGTGTTACACCTATGATTTACTACATTGCCCCATTCAGACTGTATCTGACCATACACCTACAGCAGCTGGGAAGCCCTCATAGGTTAATTGTCGTACAGATGCAGGATGACATCATTTTGTGTAATGCTGCCCCTCTTGTAGGAACCCTGCCCCATTAAGTCACATACCTGCTGTTTAGTGTTGACCTGTGCCTGACATACGAGGCCATGTCAACCCATATGTCATGTGTATGCTTCACCTACTGTATCTGCATCCCTCAGAACCACTAGGGCAGGTGACATGAACCTTGTCATGGTCATTAATGGGATGTGTTTGAGTGACACATATATCACCCAGACACTCACAATGCTGTGGATCTACATCACAGTACATGTGAGACACAGATCCTTCCTAGCCTTGTTCGTGGGTATGTTGTCCATTGGATGGGGAATTGCAGGTATAGGCCAGGGATTACATCATTATCACTGCTTGACGGAGGTACAGCAATATCATGAGTATTTTATCTGAAGCACAGAAGGTTGGCAAAGTCATCCTAACTATGGTGTAGTGTTATGGCTGAACCTGGGACGATGGCCTACCCTGTACCTATGGACGTATGAACCTATATTCATAGTTTGTCACATTTACACTTGTCTATCCCCTATACTCTTTCTCCAGTGTATATTTCTGTGGCACATGATTGTCCTCTGTATTACATGCAGGTATGCTGTGTACAGTGCACATACGTCACAGTTGATGACAGTGTATCTGTGTCCCTAACACTGTGATACTGAGGACTACCACACATCCTTCACAACATTACATGCATATGTCCATTCTATTCTTCTTTGGCCTATGGGGGGGTGTTAAGGCAAACATTACACAAGTCCCTGTATGTTCATAGGTTCATAGGTTCATACTAGGCTATCTGCCCGAGGGCATTTACAAGCCTAGCCCACAGTTTTGTGGCTTACGCCACCCTTTAGTATGGGGAACTATACCCATTATTTTGCTGTGCCTCTGTCGAGCAGTGACACTGAGGTAATCCCTGGGGTATATCTGCGATCTCCCATCCATTGGTCAAGATTTCTCTTGAACAAGGCCAGCGAGGTGCTCTGCCTCACATATACCGGGATTTTATTCCACAGCATAGGGAGTATTTGGGTGATGAATCTATCCCTCCAGCATGTCCTATTAATAGCCGTGTCGAGGTTTAAGTCTCCCGGCCCTTGTGGCTCTGACGGATCTAGATTCTTTGAGGTGAAGCATATTCATCACATCTGGGTTTGACATGGCTGTGTATGTTAGGCAAAGGTCAGCTCTGAGCAAGCGGCTGGAGTTCTTTCAGTCGGGCAGCATAGGACAGATGTTTGAGACCCTTTATCCTTTTGGTGAGGAACTTTTGTGGCCTCTCCAGCTGCTGCAAGTGTCGGGTCAGATACATTCCAAATGGGGCATTGTACTCAATCATTGCTCTGATGAGGGATGAGTATAGGGAGACTATGACCTCCCTTGATCTAGATGGGAATCCCTTCATGATAAGGTGGGCAATGTAGAAGGTCTTCCTAACTACTTTAGCTACATGGGTGTCGAATGACAGACTACTATCAACCTGGGTCCCCAGGTCCCTGGTAACTTCTTCTGTGCTCAGTGGATTGCCACCTATTTGGTAGCTAGGGGTAACCTTGTTTTCCCGAAGGGTATGACTATGCATGTTTTGGCATTTAACCTTAGGCCATGGCTCTGGCACCAGTTATCCATTTCTGTGAGACCCTTCTGAAGGATATCTGTGTCTGATGTGTTTTCTACTATGGCGCCCAGTTTGCAGTCATCTGCGAACTTTGTCAGCCATAACCCTCCTGTGTTTGCTTGTACTTCGGAAAAGTAGATGCCAAACAAGAGTGGGCCCAGGACTGAGCCCTGTGGTACACCACTTGTGACAGGCTTTGAGTCTGACATGGCGCCAGCAACTCTGACCCTGTGGGTTCTGTCACTCAGCCGGTTTGCAACCCATCATGTGATGTATGGGTTAACATTTAAGCTGATGAGTTTTTCAATGATACCCGAGTGGGGTATTGTATCGAAGGCCTTCGCCAGATCGAGGTAGGCTGTATGGACTGCCTTTCCCTCATCAATGGCTTTGGTGACTGTTTTGAAAGAGTCAACCAGGTTTAGAAGGCATGATCTGCCTTTGACAAAGCCAAACTGGGATGGATCCAAAGTCTGCACATTCCCTATGTCTTTATTTATGAGGTCCATTATGATCCTCTCCATGGCTTTGCAGATAAAGCTTGTCAAGCTAATGGGCCGGTGATTTCCAGGGTCGGTGGAGGCACCGCTTTGTGAAGTGGGACCACAGTTGCAGTGCACCACTCCCTGGGTACGTATCCAGAGGTAAGACTATAATTAAACAGCTGTCCTAGCTGTGGGTTTAATTCCTCATTGAGTTCGTGGAGCACACAGCCAGGGACACCATCAGGTCCCATGGATGCTGTGTTTTTTGCTTTGGAGAGAGCAGTTCTCACTTGGGCATTGGTGATGTTTGGGGGGCTGCAATCGCTTGGTATAGATATCCCTCCTTTTGGGAGGGGGAAGAAGTTTGCACTGAACCTGTCAGCCAGTATGTTGGCAATGTCTGTAGGATCAGTAATCTTCACATCATTTTGAACTAGTTCTGAGCATATCTGGGAGTTTCCTCCCAGGTTTCTAACATAGCTAAAGAAGGCCTTATGATTGTCTTTTGAGTCTTTAGCTATCTTTCTCTCAGAATTTGCTTTGGAGGATTTTATGAGAGCTCTTAGTTCTTTACTTATTGTGCTAAGGGTGTCTTACCTTTTAAGGATTTTGCTCTATCTTGTAGTAGCTTCCTCCTTTTGTTGTACAGTTTGTTTATGGCTGGGGTCCACCAGACTGGACGCTTGCCTTTGGTACAAAGAGTCTTTGTTTTGCTTGGGATTGCCTTATCCATGCAGTCCTGCAGGTGCTGGTAGAAGGCATTTGTAAGTGATTCAGCGGCTTGAGTACTGTTTTCCGCCGGCTCGGGGGCCTTGAAGGAGACCACACTAGTCTTTAGAAGTGTGAAGTCTGCTTTCTTGAAGTTCTTTACTGTGGTCTTTTTATTTCAGGTGGGGTGGGATGAGGACCTCCAGCGAGATTAGTTTGTGATCTGATCTCACCAGTGAGGGGTATACTTCCGGTGTTGAACATTGTGCTCCCATGTTCGTGATGATGAGATCAAGTATGTTTTCTCCTCTTGTGGGGATAGTGACTAGTTGTTCCATGGCATTTGAGTTTATGAATTCCAGGCACTTTTGGGCTAGGGTGTTTGAGCTTGAGTAGTGTTCCCAGTCTATATTAGGGTAATTGAAGTCACCTAGTATGATGGTGTTTGGTGATAAATATATCCCCTCTAGTGTTTTCAGGAAGGCCATGTGAGGTTCCTGAGTTTGTGAGGGTGGCCTGTAACATGCTACCATTTGCAGAGCAGTCTTGCCTATGGTTAATTGCACCTGGATGGTCTCCGATGCATCGTGCTGCCACCAGTCTTGCGGTGTGGGTGTCCTTGATGAATATGGATACCCCCCCTCCTTTCTTGGTATTGTCCGGATTTTGGGCCGGAACACATGATAAGAGGTGAAACCTGATAGTGCTGGGGTGCTCTCAGGAGCCTTGAACCAGGTTTCTGTCACTGCAAAGACATCGATGTTCTCCATACTGAGAAGGGCCTCGAGTGCGTGCATTTTGAGATTTAGACTTCTGGCATTGAGCAGCATTACCCTTAGTTTCTTTCCTTATTTGTGTTCTAGGGTGGTAGGTTTAGAATTTGAGCCTTGCCTAAAAAAGGGACTATGGGGGTGGCAAGAGCCTTTGCCATTATCCAGAATCCCAGGGTGACAGGTGCAAGCCGCCCTTGCATAAGCAGCGTGGCTTGTCCAGCATGTCATCCCAGGCAGACAGACATTGGATCCCCTTTGAATGACACCTGGGTTTAAGCCAATTGTTAAAGCTGATCATCCTATCTCTGTATTGTGGCATCATTCTTGGTGAAGGTAGGATACTGCTCAAGGTCAGGGTCATACCTGCCTGGGCTACATAATCAGAGAGCTCCTCAATGTCTCTTTTCATGTAGTCCAAGGAGGTACGTCTCAGGTCGTTTACACCAGTGTGGACAATGACTGAGTGGTATTTGTACCTGCTGTTGAGAGACCTGAGTGCTTGCGTTATGTGGCGGATTCTAGCACCCGACAGGCAGCTTACTGTGACCTTCTCCTTACTCAGTCTGGTGAGCGGGACGTCAGTGTGTCTGACTATGGAGTCACCAATGAGTAGTGTGTCTGGCATTGTGTTTGGCCTTAAGGGCTGTGACTGTTTGACACTCTGACTGTGAGGTATATGTGTTGCAGGTGTTGTGTTCTGAGGTGGTGGTTGTTTGGGTGTATGCTTTGGTGGCCTCTGCTGTTTTGGTAGATCTTTGATCAGAGCCGCCGAGTATGTCTGTGTGTTTATGTGTATGATTTGAGGTTGTGATGGTACTATGTGAGACTGGGTCTATAGTGTGTGTGGTAACCTTCTCCTCCTGACTGGTCTTGCCAGTCCTATGTTGAGAGAGCTCAGCCTCCAGTTTGGCCGTATAGTTGCATCTCTCATATATTTGTGTTTTGTGGGAGGTGGAGAGGGTTGTCAGTGTACATGAGGCAATTGTAACATTGCCTCAATATTCCCAGGTTCACCAGCTGAGCAGGAGAGGACACTAGCAACTGATCCCTCGACATGCTAGAAGGACTAGACAAACAACTGTAAAAGAGATTCCGGGGGACGTGGGTTACCGAGAAATGGGGGTTTGCCTTTTTGGGGTGCTATCTATAAGAGTGCCGTATCAAGGTAATAAGTACTGTGGGAGCAAGTGCTAGGTTTAACAGATAGGGAAAAGTCTACTTTGAGTCAAGTGGAGATGATCTTTTTGTGCATGCTTCATGTTGGTGTCTGACCAGGCTCCGCTGCAGTCGTGTGTTGGACGGTAGTGTTTCTGTGTGTTTGCCATGTGTTTTTATTGCCGGTACATCTGTGGGAGGTGTGGTTGGCACATGTTCCTCTTTGCAGGGACACCCATCCTGGGGTTTGTGTCATGCATCTGCAATTGGCATGTGCCATATGTCCTGTACTATTCCCACAGTCGTGTATGCCTTCATGCACTACTACTGCGTGTTACTGGCTGTTTGTATGTGGTACACATGGACATTGTGATGGTTGGCTTGACCTATTCCCATGCTAGAACATACACATCTGTCAATTACGTTGTTTAAATCAAACTGTAACACTCCTTCGTCTTTTCAAAATGACAGTCAATAACACAGTAAGCTGAGATTAATAACGTTTTACTACTGTGCAGCAGGAGGCAAAGAACTATGCAGTACAAGTGTAGACATTTGTTTTACTCTATACATGTTACAGCTGTATAAGCATTGTGTATACTATCATCTTTTGCACACATTAATGATGTGGTCAGTCACAGGGCATTTAAATCACTATAGTCCACAATGTTGTATTCCTACAACAGTGCTAAGGTAATGCTTATTAAATGTTTTCCCATGAGGATAGCAAAACCTTGCGAGCCACATAGTCAATTAGAATGTACTTCGGTAAATTCTGCTCTGTCACGGTTCCAACACTGTTCAGATCCGTCGCCGCCCATTTCCTACTAGGTTCCTTTGTCTCTCTGGTGAGCAGCTGTACTCTGTGTTACATAGAGCTCACAAGCCTATCCTCCTCAGTGGAAGGATGACAGATATACCTGTACATACATTTATTATTCTCTAACCGAGCAGATGACTAATGCTGAATGACATACACCTGCTGCACTGGTTACTGCCAGGGTCAGGGTTCAATCACAATGCAGCTACACTACAGGCAATTACATGCATGATAAGCTCTACTGCCATATTGTAAGATAGAATAATATGCATTATACAGTTATTGCTTCTAAAGTTGCACGTCATATATATGTTTATGTATGTATTTTGCTAACATTCTCCCTCCTTTGATTGCTTCTATTCTATCCAGAAACATATACCACATTATTTCATTCCCTAGCCTCTTCCTCTCTGGAACGCTTAACTAGGCAAGTGATTTGTTGTACATTTCAAGGAGGATTGCATTTTGTATTGACAAATACCACTACAGGTCTTGATACATAGTCTCGGTACAGATACGCCGACAGAGTCCCTGACTAATACTTACATGCAAAGTATCCATAATAGACACATGCTCCCAATATGAGCAGAACAACACAAATGGCAATCATGATATTCAGTATGACTGAACCCCATCCACCAAATGGTTTGTGGAAATGGTTCGTCAGTGGGTTTGGGCCTGGTTCCGCCATGGATGACACCTGCTGTATTACCTCTGGGTGGGCGTTGACTCTGGTCTTTTTATGTGGTACTTGGACACAGCGATCTTCTTTAATGAGCGCCAGACGCACCACTTCTCGCCGGCAGGGTGCAGTCGTGCGCTATTACATTTTGTGACACAACAGTTCTCATTGCATCCAGTTCATCAGTCACAAGTTCAAGAGCGGAAAGTCACATTCATCATTCCTCCGACAGGTTTTGACAACTTCCTCTGTTCCCTGATTGATTTCACTACTCCACAAGCTGGGAGTGTTCCAGCCCAGGTTATGACGCTGTCACTGAAGTCCATATGGATCGATATTCCTTTATCTCTTGCAGAACACTGGAATGTCAGAACAGCTTCCATTTCACCCACTGGATTAGTAGGTTTCTAGACTGTGTTCCCAGTTCTTCGAGCTATGTGTGTTATAGGTCGTTTGTACCCAGAGGCAATTGTGCAGTATGTCATGTGACTGGAGCCAGATAACCCAAATAACAACTGCCGGACCAATTCTCAGGTAACCATTGATATGCTTTTTTCCCACAAACAAAATAACAATATTCTACTTTACTACTGATGCGGGTTACCTCTGCATGTAACATCTGCCTGTCTATAACAGAGGACTGTTTATACAATTCAGGATGTTTCTGCACATCCTTCCACGTTGTTCTCATGAAGCTTCAATACAGATACTGAATGGTGCTACAAGTAGTACTGTGATCTTTGGCTGTTATATGACATTTGTAAAACACAGTTATGTTACAAATACTCCCACCAACTTGAACTGTATCATGTTTATAACAACATACAATTACCTTTTGTGTAACAGGTAAGTACAGTGCCACTTTGTCCTGTGATCTCACAGAACCTGTATCAAAGTGTATATATTCACAAGTCTCAATCTATCCCCAAGGGGACACCATACATCGGAAGTCCTCCATATGAAGTAGGTATGGCAGTACAAACACAGCAATGTAAAATGTTCATAGTGTGTACATGCACACGCGTCATGCCTAGGTATTTGTTGAAGTGTGGAAGACACTCTGTGGCCAGTTCATCACGTATCACTATTTGTATCCGTGTAGGTATATGCAGGTAAGGTCCCAGCAAATGTAAAGTTAACACAAACATGGTTAATAGCTGTATAATCATTATGACAGTAAACCACATGTCTTTGGGGTTGCTTTGTATTGTTATACAGTCTGGCCAGGGTGATTCAGTCTCTATGGTATATCAGCTACAAGATGTTGATCAGACTTGATATCCTTTACCGGTTTGAAAACTGTGAGGTGAACCCAGGACGACCTCTCAGCATACTTTACTGCAGTAGGCGTTGCCAACAGTACCTGGTACAGACCTTCACACTTTCCACTTGCCAATTATCTTGTTTGGATAACAGTGACATACACACAGGATACTGGTGTCAGCTATGCGTCCGCTTCACTTGCTCTTTATCTGTAAATGACATTAACTGCAAAACAGTGTTATTGGTTAACAATCCTCTCATGTCACCTGCTAATGAGCCATCGACCTCCGGCTCTGCAGGCATGACAGCTTTCCACTCTGGCACATGATATGCCATTCCACATACTACTTCGAAGTGGGTGCAACACTTTACATTTGGAACTGTTGTCATGCTCAGCAATGCTAGAGGTAGACAGCAAATGTAACTCATCTGGGTGTCACCCACCAACCTCCTGTACTTATTTCTCGATCCCATTGTACCGCCAGCAGTCATGCTGACTGTGGGTTGTACATGCAATTTACATTCATGGAAATACAACATAATCCCCCAGGTTGCGTGATTGTCTGGTTCACTAAATGTGTTCTATTGTCACTGTAGCTTCTTTACAGTATGCCCGATCTCGGGATACTTATTTACTGGCACCTTTGCCACTGCTGCTGCATCCGGATTCATGGTTGGGAATGCTTCTACCCATTTTGATTATATATATATGTGTAATCACTAAACAGTATTTCTTCCCTTCACATTTATTCAGATGTATGAACTACATACAAATAGTACGGAACGGTTATGGTGCTGTAGGTAAACACACTGCCTTTGGTTTAAATGCTCCCTGTGCATGATATCTACTGCAAATGTGACACGCTGCTCATGATGTTTGTATGTGGTTCCTAATTCCGTATGTTAGGGGTATTCTGTTAACCGAATGTACCATCCCCCCTGTTGAGACATGTCTCTACCCATGGCTCCACAAAGCCGCATATCTGACTACATTAGACGTTAATATTGGCTTTCTCACTGTGGATATGTGCAGTCCGTCTTCAAGGATTGCTCCTCTCCATACCCACGTCGGCTTTTCTGCTTTCGTAGTTGCTGTTTGCATTGTTTGTAACATTTCTACATGTTAGATGTCTGAGGATTGTCATTCCTCATTCAAACATACACTGTCCAACTGTGAGGCTGCTTGTTTTGCAGCTGCATGAGCTCATGCCTTACCTTTCCTACTGTTATCCTGTTGCTATCTATGACCTGCACATTTACAATTAGCTACTTTAGTGGGTAACTGAATGGAATGTAATGCATTCAGGATCAATTGCGCATGATTAATCGGTTTACCGGTGGATGTTATCATTCACCTATTCTTCCACTGCTGCTCATAAACATGCACTGTACAGACAACATACTGACTATCGGGACATATGTCCACACATCAGGTTTTCGCCACAGTACAAGCACGTGTTAAAGCTATCTATTCTGCTGCTTGAGCAGACACGTTATGCTGCAGGTGTTGGCGCCTACAATCTCATTATCAATAACTACTGCATAACCTACTTGATCCGCTCCTGTAGGACTCTGTCTACATGATCCGTACACATTAACTGTCACCTCTGCATCATCTAAGGGTATATCAGTGATATATCATGTCTGTGTGTAGTTATTTCATCCATTTCGTATAGGCAACTGTGTGGTGTGCCATACACAGGTGTCGGACGTGACGCTGATAGGTTTAATGTTGTACAACGCTCAATCACCATATGAGGTTGACTCAGTGGTATGGTCAAACAAGACAAATGTCTAGCACGGGTCAGGAATGCTATCTTCTCTTGCAGCAGAATGATCGCAACTGCAGGAGACATTCTCACAGTGAGAGGGTGGTATGATAACATTGAGGCCGGGGCCTGTACTGCCATGGGTGCTACAACAACTGCTCTGTACACAATGTGGCACTGACCATGCCACAGTGTCCAACTGCAATGAGTGGTAAGCTATGTAGCGTTGCTTACTTCCATGCTGTTGCATCAAGACTGACGTCATATATCGCCGCTTACAATCTACAGTCTGACAACATGTGTTATGATTATTCGGGAGACCTAATACAGATGTTGAAGCTATCAATCGTTTTAGTCTGCAGACAGTTGTTTCTGCTACTGTAAGCCAGTGTAGTATGTGTTGTGCTGCCATAGGTGTATTAAAGATTAAGGCAGACAATACAGCAGATTCAGAAGCATTGTTTGGTAACCAGCTTTGACAAATGTTAGTCGGCACAGAAAGGACTTCATTCCCTTCTTGGTAGTTGGCTTGGGTGCTTGTGAAATTGCTACCTTCCTATCATCATGTAATGTTCTACCCTACTTGGATACCACATATCCCAGGTACTTGACCTGTATTCTCTGTAGTTGCAATTTATGCTTGCTTACTTTATGTTCCTGTTCTGCTGAATATCT
Organism: Protopterus annectens; assembly: GCF_019279795.1. Lineage (NCBI taxonomy): Eukaryota > Metazoa > Chordata > Ceratodontiformes > Protopteridae > Protopterus > Protopterus annectens. The sequence goes on along the minus strand of NC_056739.1, from coordinate 367,665,818 downwards.
CAATGATGCTATTGTATCGTCCATACATTGCTGCTGGGTAGGGGCCGCAAGCAGAATATCATCCACATGAAGTAGAACTTGACTGGCCCCAGGTGTAGTAAACACCGGAATGTAGCTAGACATCTCCTGTGGGAATATCGTTGTACTTTCACAGTATACCTGCGATAGCCGGGTATGGCTGTATCTGTTACCCTGAATGTAAATGCAAAGCAATACGGACTATCTGGATGTATAGGTATTGCAAAGGAAGCATAGCTTATATGTACCACGGTAAGATACTTCTGTGGCGTGTTCATAGCATTCAATATTGTGTGTGGGTCTGGCACCATCGGTACCCTAGGTATTATTACATGATTTACAGCTTGTAAATCCTGTACCATCCGCCATTCCCCCTTTGTTGTCCGATCAGATGATACAGGGTAATTGCATGGTGAATAGCGATTACTTTGTAGATGGGGAATTCACTCTGTGACTTTACAGATATCATCTGGTGTCCACGGTCTATACACTACGGGGGTTGGGTCCTGGCCTTCCTGTCCTGCATGAGGGTTCGGTACTTCAATTAATTGACAGATATCCTCACTCTGTTCTAGTGACTGTCTTCTTACTTGAGTGTCCCTAGGTATGTTACGAGTTCGGGATGTGGTTTCAATAGCTTCTCTTACATTTGGTCGTTGTGATACCTCTGTTGCCACAGGATAACGTGGGGGGGACTAGCCTGCCCTCCCGCTTCATATCCTGGATGTGGTATCGGAGGTGGTAAATGGGGGGGGGGCTGTCGCTACTACTGTATTATTATCACCTTTGTGTACGTATGATGCTTTCGCATTTGTAGTGTTCTGTTCCCTTTGGTTCACTACCTCAATCCACCTATGTGCTTGACGGATACCCAATTGTCGCTGTTTTGTCGCCTGCACATCTTAGGGCTGCCACCTTTTCAAATGCACAATGTGGGACATTAGTGTTCGGAACGTGTACTTTGCCTGGGTAAAGCATACCCACGGCCAGTACATAGGACAGGACTTCACTTTTTGCCAGGAGAGCTACCAATTCTTGTAGCATTTCAGTTGCTTATTCTGTTTATTATGATATTTTGTTGTTCCAGATACAATATTAGTGTTTTATGCTACCATTTGAAAAGATATCTGGGAAGTCTTTGTCCTGAGATATCAAGACATTTGCCATTTGTTCGGTTTGTTTGCAGGACACAACTGGCCAAAGAGTGACTGTCCCTCACAGGGTGGGACAGGTGGTTACCCTAGAACATGTGCATCACATTTTCAGAGATTACAATGTTTCAGTAACGATATTTTGTCTAATATACCATCAATGTCATATTTATTGCCCCATTTTGCTGAATATCTCACATTATGTGCTCTCTGCGATTGCATATACTTCACGTCACCTGTCAAACGCGGATCACATGATCTGTTTGTTCACTAATCTCCCATATCCTCTACACGACTGTTACATACCCTTCTCTCATACCACGTGGTATCTCCTTCCCTGTATCCACTGTAGTGTCTACAATGACTATTTACTCTGCTCTGTGTTCCCCTGACCTATGTTCAGATTTAACACTATTTGGATTGGTCTTCGACCCGCTATCACAACTGTTAACAGAAACACAATGTAGTCTGGTCCCTGATCTACAATAGAGACAAAGAGGCAAACACTCCTTACCTGAGCCTCCTGTTTAAGGCTGCACGCTTTTCTTCTTGGGATCCAGTTTTCCGCTTTTCAGCCACAGATCAGACAGTGGACAGCCTCTTTACACACAACAATTCAGTCGGAGGTCTTTTCATTCAAGAAGAACCATTTAGGCGAATTCTCCTGCACAGATGTCTAACCACCCATGCACTCTGACCTGTAGCTTACCAAGGGAATTCCAGATTACAAGGATCACAATGTCAAATAAGTTGTTAAAACCAGACTGTGGTTATCAGTAGGCTTTTCTAAGTGACAGTCAATAACACAGGAGGCTCGGGTTCACAACGTTTTAGTAGTGTACACAGGCAAGCAAAATAATATACAGTCCAAGTATGAGAGTTTTGTCTGACTCTATACAGTAAGCAATTTCTTTATATAGTGTTTACAATCAGCTTTTGCCCACCTCACTGACGTGGACGGTCACAGGGCATTTCCATCACTATGGTCCGCAATAGTCTATACATACGTGGGTGCTGGGGTCGTGTTTTTAAAATGTTTTCCCATGAGAATAACACAGCCTTGCAAGGCACCTGGTCAATTACAGTGTCCTTCTGTGATTGTAGCTGTTTCAAGGACCCTGGACTGTTCCGATACAGTAGTCAGTTAATTTCTTAATACGTTGCTTTGTCTCTCTGGTAAGGAGTTGTACTCTTATCTTCGATAAAGCTCACAAGGCCATCCTCCTCAGAGGAAGGGGTGATGTTATGCATGTACATACATTTATTGTTCTGTAAGCCAGCAGATAATTAATGCTGAGAGACATGAGCCTGCTGTACTGGTTACTGCCAGGATCAGAATTCCATCACACTACAGCTTAGCTTCACCAATTACATGCAGGATCAGTTCTACTGCCATATTGTACGGTACAATTCCATGCATTATATAGTATTTCGAGTCTAAACTGGCACTTCATATGTGTTTCTATATATATTTTTCGAACAACATCCATCCGGCCATATGCATGTTGTTCCGTCCTTTACCTTGACCGTGTGTATTTGGCCGTCCGGCAACGCTACCCTCCACATGTGATGTCCCACCTTCCCCTTCTTTGCCTGTAGCACCCTGTTAGGACGTCCTGTTTGGTAGGCACGTGTTCCGCTATATGTCTTCAACTTCTCTGCATAGCTAATCATCGATGCGGTGGTTCAACAACCCGACTTGTCCACATGTGTACAGTTATGTGCACCGTGTCGTATGCAAACCTATATGGTTTCGACGGGTACATACCACATGCGGGATGTACACATTCTGCAGACACATTCACATGCAGCCATTTACATATCTGTACCTGAGGTGGGTTGGTGACATGTGGGGTACGTATTTGCCCGCGTGGCACTGCCTAACACAGACATCTTACCACATTTCAGGTATGCACATTGTGTGTAGGTGTATAGCTGCACACGGATGCTAGCAGGTTTGGGTGCACAGGTGTACATGGGTGGGACTTACATGCTACGATGAGGCTATTGTGTATTACATCTGAATGCATGGGTTCTGCTTCTGGATATTACACTTCAACATACGCCATCCAGTGTATGCGACAGAGACGTTGCTGGGTGTGGGATATGCTGCTATGCACATGTTTGCCTGTGTTTAAGGTATCTTGGTTCCTTCCTGTTGTTATGTCAACACAGCTACCCGGCTATGTACTGTCACTACTGCTTGTGACCATTATGGTTGGCACCTTTTCCAATGACCATAGTGGGACATGTTTTGTGGGAACATCGGATTTTGCAGGACAACACATACCCACAGTAAGTGGAGTTGACAGGACTTTACTTGTTTGCCATCATATACGCTTATTCTGTTAGCATTTGGGTTCCTTATTCAGTTTCTTATGCCATGTATGTGTTTCATATACAAATTATATGTTTTATGCTACTATTTACATGTATATTGCGGGAATATTTTTGGCAGGGAATCTCAGGTCATTTTCCATTTTTTCGATTTTTGCAGGGACACGACTGTCCAATGAGGGACTGTCCACGGCACATCGGGACAGCTGGTAACCCTGGTGACCATGCCCATGTCGCTACTGGGGTTGCCACCTTTTCCAGTTGCCTAGGTGGGATATTTCCGGGACTCACATCTGGGTTTACAGACCAACACATACACACGGTCACTATATAGCATAGAACTTCACTTGTTTGCCTAAATAAAAGCTTATTGTTGTGGCAGTTTGGTTGCTTATTCTGTTTCTTGTGTCATTTAGGTATTTCAGTTACAGAAATAACCAATTCATGCTACCATTACATTAAATACGGGATATCATTATGTCCTACACTCTTAGCACATTTGCCATTTTTAATATTTTTTTTCGGGACACAACTGGCCATAGAGGGACTGCCCCTCGCAAAGTGGGACAGGTGGTGACCTTAGTCACTACTCCTATGTCGGTGCGGCACGCTGACATGCTGCTGTACACCTTCTCTGAGTATAACCAGTGACGGTGCATTGCGGGACAAACGCGGTCTCATGCGTATCCTTTGCTCCTTGGACGGGTACACTTTAGCCTTCGTGGGTTGTATTTGCTTATCTGTTTAGTTGGGACGGGTACTATGTTGCATACTCTACCTGCGTTTCATTCTGCACGGGCCCTGGCTGCTGCCATTACTATTATGGGTGGACCATGGCAGTCAGCACATTAGGTTGCTCACCGCATGCCGGCTTAGCCACGCCTCCGGACGCATCCTACTTGGGCTCGCTCACGTATACTACGCACGTGTCTGTGATTGCGGTGCACTCTCATTAATATGCATATGGCGCTACTACGCCGGCTATTCCCTGCACCGCCGGTGCAGCCCTTACGCCGGCCTTGCGCCGAGCTTCATGAATCCCGGGGACGGTCTTTCCAGCGCATACATGAAATGCATATATATAACCATAAAATACAGCATGTTGAAGACAACATAGTGTATGTGATGTAGACACCTTACAGTGCAGACACTGCAGTATTAGGGCAGTACTCAATTAGACACAAGTGTGACTGTATTCTCACAGATGTAGGGTCTTCTAATTTGGTATTTTCTGACAGTTTCACTAATTACATTTTTGTTCTTATTAACTCATTACAGATGAGTGTGCCTCAAGGCGTTTCTGCAGTTACCTCCTACTGCACCTCTAGTGGTCAAATATTGCTTGTTCATATTTACATTAATAATTCCAAAACCGTGCTACATACAAGGTATCAGAATATTTTACCTTGAAGCATACATGATGGCAAACTCAATTTGTATTGATATTTGACCTCTGTCAATTTGTTAGAATTGTAAGGTGATAACATCATTTTTAAAGGCTCGCGCAACACCCACTGGGAGTTAAAGGTACAAGGTACACACTCAAAACAGCTGTACTGGAGGGAATGAGTGGCTTTTGTAAAACTGAAGAAGCATGAATTTTCCTTTCTGAGATAGTGTTTGATTATTTCTTATTCTGTCTAGGGGTGAGTGTAGGTCTTCATTTCTTCACAGCATGTGAGAGGTGAGGATAATCTGTGTTTTGTCTAGTGGCAGGTGTTATGCATGCTTTGCCAAATTTGTCAGATTTACTGCAAGCAATGGTTACTGAAGCTGAGGAAATGAGGGTTGGTAACAAACCAGTTTGTCCAGGGACATCTTCAGGTCTGGGTCTAGGTAGAAGTAGGATTGGTATTAAGAGGATGTTATGCATGCTTTGCCAAATTTGTCAGATTTACTGCAAGCAATGGTTACTGAAGCTGAGGAAATGAGGGTTGATAACAAACCAATTTGCCTAGGGACATCTTCAGGTGTAGGTCAAGATAGAAATAGGATGGGTATTAAGAGGTAAGGGGGAGAAAGCTAGATGAGGGGAGGGTTAAATAGGAATGTAGGATGATTGGGAAGAAATGCAGTAAGTGGAGGGAGGGGCTTAATGGGTTTAATGAGAATGTAACTTGGTAAGGAATCACATTTTGGTGTGAACTTGCTACTGCAAGGGTTATGTCTGTGATGACCTGTAGGTAATTGGGGAACAGGTATCCCTTGGGTTACTTTTGGTAAGTATGGTAAAATTTGGTTGCTAGGTAGATTTTCTTTTTGGCCTTCTCAGTGCTCTCTAGGTATGGTTACTGTGAGTTACAATTGTTTTATTTTCCTATTGTAGTTGGGGGGGGGGTAGGAGTTTGGAATTCATTTCAGTTGTTGGCAGAGACACTGGGTATTTTCGCGGGCTTTCTTGTTACACTGACAGCTTTTGTCTCTGAGGCGGCCTCTTCTTGTAATACATGGTGAGGGAGTTTGTTTCATGGTCCATCCTTATCCCCCATTTTGTTTAATGGTTAGAATTTTATTAGACTCCCCTTTTGGGTCTGAGTTCCTTTTGTATCAGGTGTGAGATGGTGGAGAGGTTTCTTTAGCTTGTGGTGCCGTTAGCACCTTTGTCATCATGGTGGTAGCAGTGTAGGAAGGGGGGAGGCCCAAAGAGACTTGATTTAGTATCAGGTAGTTAGATCAGATCATTGAAATGCTGCTGTATTGACTTCCTTGCATTTGTATTTTTTTTTTATTCTTATTTTTTAATCCTGGTAATGCATTTGGGGGGGGGGGGTGCAGTTAGCATACAAAGCTACATGATCTCTTGAATGCGAATGATTATTTGGATGTATATTTCTCATTCGGTGTCCTTACTCTTTAGCGGCAATGTTAAATAGTGATTGGATTTTGTTTGCAGGTTTATGCATTCGCCTCCTCATTATGCTGACATGGTTACTATAGTGCATCAGGGTGTTTGCGAACTTTTTCTTTTTTTATCAGGTGGCATGATGGCTCAGTAGTTAATGTCGCTGCCACATTCTTCTTGGGTCTGGAGTTCAGTCCTGACTTACCATTATTGTAGATGTGGAGTCCATATGTTCATTTTCAAAATGTGTACGTGTAAAGTGCTTAATGCATAGGCGTGGTACCAGGATTCCTTTAGTTGTAGCACGGGATTAGTTGCTGCATGTTACCCATAGATCTTGGCCTCATTGTGCAGGGGATGTGGATGGAGCCTAGACTTTGGGGTTCCTCCAAGGTGGCATTGCCAAAACAGAAATAGCTTGGGAGTAAAACCATCAGCTCACTGTTTCTGAGACCTTAAGAATTTTATTTAGTGGACATTTTTCTATATCGGCTCTGTTGGTGGTAGGATATAGCATGTGGTAAAGCAGTAAACATGGTCTGCATATATGACTTTAAGTTGGATTTGTTGCCATTGTAACATGTGCACTTTTTATATGCAGCTGAAATAGCTTTTTGTACTGTGTGGTTCAGGTTGCTTTTAGTTTCTGTATGGTTGCGAATGTTGTGGGAGGTATGATCAATGCGTATGAACTGATAGAATTACAGAGGCATCCAAGTATTTGATGTTGAGGGAAGAAAGAAAAGTCAGAATTACAGCAGAGTTTGAGAGAAGCTGCAGCAATCGTAGACCTGGAGGAAGTTTGGCATTTGGTAGAGAAGGGTGCTGATGTGAACTCAAAAAAAAAAATAAATAAATAACAATAATAATAATAATAATAATAATAATAATTAATTAAAGGTGAGCTCATATTTTGAAGTGTGATTTAACCCTATCATTTGTGTTAACAACCTGTTTATATACCTTTTGATGTAGTTACACTTCCTGTGCATTGGGATGCCTGCATAGTAACGGCCGCTGGCTGAGCATGCACAGTTAATGGTTGGGGGTATGTCCTTTCTGGGTGGTAGGTTGTGCTGCCTTTCTGGGAGGGAAGAGGAGAAGACGCTTTGACAGCAGCTCAAAAAAAAAAAAAAAACGTGCAGCATTACATTTAATTGTGTCTGATTCAGTGTGTAAGGGGTTGGTAGGTTCAGGTACAGCATTTGTACCAGCAATTATCGGTTGGTTAAGGGTGCAGGATACCTTGCAACTGTCCCTGGGTTTCGAGGACATCCTGATTTAGGGTCAGAAGCTTAATCTTTCCTTAAACTCATGGCAGTTGTTGAAAAGGTGGAGAAATCCACTTGTTGAATGATGAGTTATAGACTTATTTTATTCAGAACGTGTATATCAATTCCCATTCTCTTATTCTGTCCAGGTCACAAGTGCGTGGTAGTAATATTAGGAAAGCATCCTTGATTATGATTGTGTCAAGGATTATCCCTGATTGGTTGGGAGCTATGGGTGCAGTTTTCCATTGAAGGTCCAGAATTTTTCTGGGGGGAGGCATATTGTGGTCTGTTTTCATAAAAGTTGTAGTTTTCTGGTGAATCACTACAGGGATCTGATGCGTGCAACCATTAATAGAGCATACACATTAGTTCCAGACTTCAAATCTGCATGCCAACAGCTTACAAAGTTTATAGAGCTATGTTTAAATGGGTCATTATATAGGGGGAAGCTGCTCATATATTATTAAAATATAAATAAAAAAGGTTACAGTATGATTAGGTTAGGTTAATTTGACTCAGATCTTGTTGTTCTGCTAACTTCCTAAGTTATAGCAGCCAGATTTGGTGGATCTGTCCCTATTTTGGGCATTTTGTTAAAAAAAAAAAAAAAAAACGGGGTGGGGGAGTACCACCAGACTGGTTCTCAGCTGGATGACTAGTGTTGAGTAGCAAGTTTTGCGGGCTTGAAGACATCCACAGTTAATGGATGCTCAATGTGCATGTGTGGCAAAGCACTAATGTGGTGAGAAAATACAGTTGGCACAATCTGCCATTAACATAACGCTGGTGGCAAATAACAGATTGTAGGTCATGATGCAATACTTATTGGGAGTACAAATCTCAACTTTTTTGTGCGAAGATCTAGTCAGGGTCTGGATTAGTGGGGAGATGAAGGCCCAAGTTAGGGATGGATTTTGGGGATTGCTCTTATAAACTTGGAAGGGTGGGTGGGATGACAAGGTTTGTGATAGCATGCATTCTTTAAGCCTGCAACATTGGTAAATATGAAATTGTTTGCTTTGGTTGCAAGCTGCGAGGTGTCCATGAGGAATATTTGCTTGCCGCGTATGCATGGTGAGTTCTTACCACCATGCATGGAGGGTTGCCCACTTTTATTAGTGGGATGGCAGTTAGACTGCAGTTAAAAAAAAAATGGAGAAGGTAGAGAGAGTGAAAGACAATCGAGTAGTCTTACAATTGTGAGGCTTAACCTTTAGTCAGGCAGGTGTTGTGGGCTTTCTGATCCATCTTGTATGCAGTGTTCACCTATGGAGTTCATACCTCTCAGTTGTCCCTGATTTTGCCCCTGCTGTTACTAGATGAGCAGGGGTATCCCTCACTTTGACTCAGTTTTAGCTCTGTCCCTCTTAATCCAACCTAAAATTGTTGACTTATGCAGGAAAGGTGGTGAATTACACTTGCAATATGAAAATAATTGTGAGTTATAAACTTGTCAATGTCTCACGTTAATAGTACTAATATTTAAAAAGTGCCCCTGATTTACTCTGGACTTGTCCTTAAAACCATGATGGAGTTTTCTGGTAATTTTCTTTGCTGGGTACATGTTGCAGTTAGAACCACTTGTACAGCAGAGTAGGACAGGGCACTCTCTAACAGATGAATAGGTAGTTCTGCGTAAATTAAATTTGCGTGATTGCACAGGGTTGTCTTGTAGTACTTGTTTACAGAAAATGCGCCCAAGACTGTTTTGTGAATTAAGTTAACTTGGCCCATACAGTGCAGTTGGGTTTGGATGGAAATCACGAGGTAACTCAGGGAATTTTTGGTTTGTGTTTGCAGAGGCTTTACAGTTTTCTTTTCTTTTGCAGATGGGCAGCCACTGGAGTAGTGTGTAAAGAGGTCGCAGATGGGGAAGCACAAAGTGGGTATCAGCTGATGGCATGGAGGAAGCGGATTTGAAATGTGATGGATTCTGTTGGGGTGGATGTTCTTGCCAGTGGAGTGGTGCACAATGAGGTTGCAGGTAATCCTACTTTATTTATTAAAGTACATCAGAGTACACTTTGGGAATAGCATGGGGACAGGTCAGAATGAGGTACATCAGGGGGGTCTATATTAGAAGCTCGAAGGCCCTAGTCACCGAATACTAAAACACCAAATGCCCTAAACAGCGAAATTCAAAAACTCGAACCGTCATAGTTGTCCCACCCCACTGCCCGCTACATACGACCTACCCAAATAAACTAAATAAGCCACATACATACACTAACCAAAACCCTACTTCTAACCCTAAACTAAACCCTACTTCTAACCCTACACTAAATCTTGCATATACCACCATGTATGCACTTACCTTTACCCGCACCCTAACCCTAAGGTCCGTAACTATCGTACACTTACCTTACGGAGATATATCGCAGAAGGGCCAACCGTGATGATTTGACATTTCAGATTTCTTGCTTCAGGACGATCAATGTTGTCGTGGTTCGATGAAGACGTATCGGCATTTACGTATTCGGGTAAGTACACCTTCGAGCTTCTAATATAGATCCCATCAGGGACAGGGTGAAGCAGGTTTGGGGATTGTTTATGGGGAGTTTGCAGTTGTCCACAGGTGGGGTGGAGTCACAACATTGTGAGCTTGGGTTACATTGTGTGGGAAGAGTTATTGAATTTTTCTGTGGCAAGGTTATGTAGGTAAGTTGCTTGGTAGACAGTGCTTCTGGTGGTACTGTTCTCCATTGAATTTGGTAACAGCAGGCAGGACTTAAGGCAAGGTGTGTGTGTGTGTGTGTGTGTGTGTGTGTGTGTGTGTGTGTGTGTGTGTGTGTGTGTGTGTGTGTGTGTGCGTGGAGTGGGGTGTGTTGTTCCAAGCAAGCTATTTTTTCGGGGTTGCTAGTGGATGCAGGCCATGTTTGTTTAATTTACTAGAGGGGGCAAATAAAAAAAAATTCTAGGGGTGAAGTTTTGGGACAAGGGCAGATTAAGGCTGTCATGGAGCTTGTTCAGCTCCTGGATTTGCATATGTTGAGGGAATGGCTTTGGCTTGCTGGCTGGCAGGATGGAAGGATGTTTGGAAGGGGTGATGTGCAGGATGGAAGGACGTTTGAAGGAAAGGTGGTTCTGTTTGGAGTTAATTGTAGTCTGTTTGGTGTTGAAGGTTTAGTAGGAGAAGTGGGGAAAACAGTTAATTTTCAATGGGACAATTGGGCAGTAATATGAGCTCCTGGTTTTGTCAGGAGGGGTGCTTCAGGTTGGCTTGGAATGATTGAATGGGGTACAGGATTCAGGGGCATTTTTTGATATGAAGGTATATGGTAGGGTATTACAAGGTTTTGTAAATTGTGTTTAGGTCTGGGAACATGGTAAGACAGTTCAGGAGACAGGGTTATGTGGCTTTACTAAATTGGGTACAGTGTGTCATAAGTTTGTATGGTTGGGGTGGGTTTGATAGTGTGAAGATTGAGACTATGGTTATTGACAAGGTAAGTGTTATTGTGAGGGATGGCATTGCTAATTGGAGGTTCATTGGTTTACAATCTGGGGGTATTGGCATTATGGAGTAGAGAATTTATTAAGATGGCAGTGCATTGGACAGCAAATGCTAAGTTGGTCATCATATGTTTCATTTATATTAGACAGTGGGTATGGTGGTTTAATTGTGATTAAATTGATTGGTTGAAAAGAAAATCACATTTTGGGCATTATCATATCCTTTGGGTGGTAAGAGTGCTGCAGTTAGACAGAATGGCATGAAGGTGGGCTTGCTTTGTCTTGAATGGTGTTGGGCCTCTTAGTGTTTTGGTGGTGTACTTGGCAGGTAGTGCCCTGGAAATAATTGCAGAGCTACTGTTCGTGATTAGGATAAACAAGGATATGTTTGATTTGCAGGTTTTACAAGGGTATGGGTATTACTGTGGCATTGGAGAGGGATCATCAGTTTGATTTCAGCTGCTTAGGCAACTGATTGCTTTGGATGTTTATATGATAGGGCTTTGGGATATGGAGGACAGGGATCCAGTTTGGTTCAGAGAGGATGGAGTACATCAAATTATGTTTAGCTTCAACCTTTTTAAGGTATGGTTAGGTTTGTTTTCAAAGGTTTTGTTGGAGGGTTTGGTATGAAGGAGGGGGAACAGCCTGGTCAAGCTGGTGGGCAGCGAAGAGGGACAGGCTTGTCCCTCTTCTGTTCCCCCTCTGGTGTTGGATGTTCATTTCAATGAGTTGAGAAATGCAAGTGAGCATTTGGACAGTGCTTGATAAGTAAATAAGCAAGCATGGGTAAAGACACTGCTTATCTGGTCAGGCTGAGTGAGGTCACGCTGCTCTAATTAGCAATTATATGGATGTTTATGCTGTAATTAATAAATTAAAATATTGGTCAATAAAGTCATGTTTATGGAATTCTAATAAAAGTCATCAAACATCATTTGGTGTGTTGTGTGTTTACTGAAGGGGACCCAGACAAAATTCTTTCTCCAATGTGCAGTGATGTTAGAGATAATTAGAATAGTTCAAGGCATGCTGGGGATACAACTCACTGCACAGGGTGTTAGAATGAACAGATCCTCTAAAACAAAATGTTTCATTTTCTTCACCATTATGTATATGGTCTGTTATGCTTAAGAGTACGGAACCTGATCATTTAATATTCATATGGGAGGGAGTGGATGTGGAAAAACACACTACAAAGAGGTATGCACAAGAATAATGACACCAATGATGGCAGACACTAGTTGTGTCTTTTCACATTTTTGCTGATAGTGCTCAAAAGGCAGACCACACACAGCAGTTCCTTAGTTGTGATACTTGAGTTGTTGTGTTCATTTGTGGGATTAAGCCCATTAAATATGAGAAAAGTACTTCAGCTGAACATGAAATGCAAAAAGCTGCTTTTCTTGTTCAGTTTTAATTATTTTTTTCAAATGCAGTAATTCTTTGACTCACAACTCTGTGCTATTGTAATTCAGCCTGACAGAGTAAGGAATATCACAATTAACTATTAAAATTAACTATTAATAGTAAGCAAATACATTTGTAATGGTTATACATCACTACAGACTATATCACAGTCAGAACAGCGGCATGTTAATGGACAGTTTACTTTATAAATTATTGGGTCTATATCAGCATTTCGAAAATTTAATAGTTCGAATTACTAAATATCAAACTGAAATGATTGAACTATTAAATTTTTGAATGCTGATAAAAAAAAAATAAATAAAAAAATAAAAAAACTAAAGGGTGTAGGCAGGGGGGCTCCTGCACCCCCACGTGGGGGGCTGTGCCCCCACACACCCTGCTATTTAAATATGCCAACTCCGAGACCACACTACATTGAAGTAAATGGAAATCTCCCCTTATGGAGATTTCCGTTTACCCGTTCGATGTTCTGCATTTTTGGCATTCTTGCAGCGACAATATCATATTCGATATTGTCAGCATTCGAGATGCTGATAGGAACCCAAAACAATTAATAAAGAAAATATTGCAAAATATTAGTATTACAATAATAATCTTGAAATCAAATATGAAGACCTAATAGCAATTACATTTTTTATTTTCATTCAATAGTAAAACATTTCCAATCTATCATTTTATTTTCAAGCATCACACACTTGCAGGTTGCTTCTTGTGCACAGACCATAGTACAGTTATCCCTGCATGCATCTCATGAGGTAGTTGAATCATTTTGTCCCTGCCTGACATTTTAAAGCAATTTAAACTATGTGAGTCAGTGCTTTGGAACTGTGCCTTCTGAGTGAGTTAAGAGTGTGATGAAAATGCAGTTGAAAAGCCATGGCACTGACTCACTTCTATTATTGAACCACAATAGGCTAATGTATTTTGTGATATCTGCCCCCTGTACCAATTAGACTAATCAAATAACTCAGCTGGATGCTCTCCAGGTCCATCTGCTTATAAACCTTAAGCTCAAAGACCAGATCAAATGATGTCCATTGCAACTTCTTCTAAAGTTTTCATGTGGAAGAAGAATATGTGGAGAAGCCTCGGTGGTGCAGCGGTAGAGTTGTTGCCTCACAATAAGAGGTTCTTCCATTCGATTCTTGGCTGGACTGCCTTCTGTGAGGAGTCTGCATGTCCTCCCCATAGTCGAGTGGCGTTCGAAAGACATGCGTGAATGGGCGTGCTTCGTTGAAGGTTGGGCATCGGCTGGCACCTCGGCACCGTAAAAATCTACTGCCAATCATTAGCGGACCGAAGTTCCGCTGTGGCGACCCCTAACCGGGAAAAGCCAAAAGAAGAACAGCAACTTAAATAATGCAACACAACAGTATACGCAAAGAATACTTAGTTTCTGATCTAAAATAGGAGTAATTCCTTCTCAGTTTGTTGTGCTGCCTTTTGAAATATTAGACTTGTAAGTGCAAAAGGTAATGTATCCTCTTATTCCACAAAAAAACTTTGGAAGTGTCCAGTGGGGCATAGCTGGTTAACAGACAGGTATTATTATTATTATTATTATTATTATTATTATTGGTTCATAGGTTCATAGGTAGGTACTGGGCTATCTGCCCGAAGGCATATATTAGCCCAGCCACATTGTGCAGTATTCACCGCCCCTTTAGTAAGTTCCCTTGGCCCTAGATCTAGCAGCTAGTACCCTTGGCCCCTATCTAGTAGAGCTGTTGGTATGATCCCTGGTGTGAACTTTCTGTTACCCATCCACTCGTCAAGGTTCCACTTGAAGAGTGATAGTGAGGGGCTCTGTCTTATGTAGATTGGGACCTTGTTCCATAGCAAGGGAAGTCTTTGTGAAGGGAATCTATCCCTCCAGCATCTTCTATTCATTGTTGTGCTGAGGTTTATATCCCTAGACCGTGTAGCTCGAGTAGATATTGTTTTGCTAAGATGGAGCATGTTCAACAGTTCTGGGTTGGACATGGCTCTGTATGTTAGACAGAGATCGCCTCTGAGAAGGCGGTATGCAACAGAGAAAAGCCTTAGTTTTTTCAATCATGCTGCATAGGGCAACTGTTTGAGGCCAGTAATCCTCTTAGTGAGGTATCTCTGTGGTCTCTCCAGCTGCTGGAGATGCCTAGCCAGGTACATTCCATTTGGTGCATTGTACTCAATAATGGGTCTGATGAGGGAAGAGTAGAGGGGCACCACTATATCCTTAGATCTTGATGCAAACCCTTTCGTGATCAGATGGGTCACATAGAAGGATTTTCTAACCACCTTGGCAACATGGTTATCAAAGGAAAGCTGACTATCTACTTGGGTCCCTAAATCCCTTACTACTTCTTCATATTTCAGGGGGTTACCTCCTATGTGGTAGTTCGCGGGTACTCTGTTTTTTCCAAAGGGGACTACTATGCACTTTTTACCATTTAGCTTGAGACCATGGCTTTGACACCATGCATCAGTCTCATTAAGGCCCTTCTGGAGGATATCCATGTCAGCTGGAGACTCTATTATAGCAACCAGTTTGCAGTCATCTGCAAACTTGGTCAGCCACAGCCCTTCAGTGCTTGCCTGTACTTCTGAGAAGTATATGCCAAACAGGAGGGGCCCCAGGACAGAGCCCTGAGGCACTCCGCTTGTTACTGGTCTGGATTCGGACATAGATCCCACTACTCTTACTTTGTGGGATCTATCTGAGAGCCAATTTGCGATCCATCTTGTGATGTAAGGGTTTATGCTCAGGTTGGTGAGTTTATCAATATTACCCGAATGGGGAATGGTGTCAAATGCATTAGCAAGGTCAAGGTAAGCCGTGTGTGCCTCCTTTCCCTTATCTATAGCCTGAGTAACTGTCTCAAAGAAGTCCACCAGGTTCAGGAGGCATGATCTGCCCCTGATGAAGCCGAACTGTGTGGGGTCAAATGTTTGGAGGTTCCCAATCTCTCCATTTATGAGTTCCATAATGATTCGCTCCATTACCTTACAGATCAGACTGGTCAGGCTTATTGGTCGGTAGTTCCCAGGGTCGGTTGTGGGCCCACCCTTGTGCAGCGGAACCATCATTGCTGTGTGCCATTCTATGTGCACATATCCTGTCGAGAGGCTGAGACTGAACAAGGTATTCAGATGCGGGGTTAATTAATTTTGGAGCTTGCGTATGACACAGCCCGGGACACCATCTGGTCCCATGGACGCAGTGTTTTTAGCTTTAGATACAGCCTTATAAACCAACGTATCAGTAATAATTGGAGTTACACAATCCCCTGGAATAGTAATAGGCCCTGTAGGTGGTGGTGGTGGGGGGGAATTTGCACTGAACCTATTAGCCAATATGCTGGCAATGTCAGTGGGGTCAGTGTATTTTGTTCCATTTTGTACTCGCTCAGAACAGACCTGAGCATTGCCATTTAGGTTTTTGACATAACCATAGAAGGCCTTATGGTTATCCTTGGCATTCTTGGCAACCTTCTTTTCGAAATTGGCTTTAGTTGACTTGATGAGGGCCCTCAATTTCTTACTAATGCTGATCAGGGATGATTTTTCTACTTGAGATTTGGCCTTTTTTTGTATAAGTCTCCTCCTTTTATTGTATAGTTTGCTTATGGCCGGGGTCCACCAGACTGGTTTCTTCTTGCTTGAGGAAGGAATCTTGGTTTTATTTGGGATAGCACAGTCCATGCAATCCTGAAGATGTATATAAAGTGCCTTGGTGTAGGATTCTGCATCCTGGATATCATTATCCTTCTGCAAGGGAATAGTGAAGCTTTCCACTTCTGATGCAAGTAGTTTGAAGTTTGCTTTAGAAAGGTTTTTTACGATGGTTTCTTTGACTAGGGGAGGGGTGAGGACGTCCAGGGTTATCAGTTTGTGGTCTGATCTGACCAGAGAGGGAGTGATAACGGGTGTGGTACAATGGGCGCCCATATTTGTGATGACTAAATCCAATATGTTGTCCCCTCTAGTGGGAGAACATACCAGTTGTTCAAGGGCATTTGAATTTATAAATTCTATGAACCGCTGGGCATAGGAGTTAGAACTTTGGTAGTTCACCCAGTCTATACCCGGGTGGTTGAAATCACCCAAAATTATGGTGTTGGGTAGGACCTTTATATTTTCCAATGCCTCAAGGAATGCTGAGTGAGCATCTTGGGACATGGTGGGCGATCTATAACAGGCTACGACTTGAAATGTGGTTTTGCCTGCTGATAGTTGCGCATGGATGATCTCTGGGGCATCATGCTGCACCACTAACCTGGAGATGTGGGTATCCGTGATGAATATGGATACATCTCCGCCCTTTGTACTGCGATCCAGTAACTGAGGCCGGAAGGTATGATATGAATTGTAACCTGGTAGTGCTGGAGTGCTCTCTGGAGCCTTGAACCAGGTTTCTGTCACTGCACAAACATAGATTTTCTCCATACTGAGGAGTGCCTCGAGTGCGTGCATTTTGAGGTTGAGACTTATGGCGCTGAGTAGCATTACCCTTAGTTTTTGGTTACCTGTGCTGTTTACGGTGGTTGGTTTGTCCTTTGAGCATTGCCTAAAAAAGGCACTATGGGGACGGCAAGAGCCTTGGCCAGTATTCAAAAGCCTAGGGGTGACAGGTGCAAACCATCTCTGGCAAAACAGCGAGGCTTGCCTATCATGTCATCCCAGGCAGACAGACACTGGATCCCCTTAGAATGACACCAGAAGCTTAGCCAATTGTTGAAATTGATCATTTTGTCTTTGTATTGTGGTATCATTCTAGGTGAAGGTAGTATGCTACTCAAGGTTAGGGTCATACCAGCTTGGGCTACATGATCAGAGAGCTCCTTAATGTCTCTTTTCATGTAGTCCATGGAGGTACGTCTTAGATCATTCACACCAACATGTACAATGACAGCGTCATACTTGTACTTGTTCTGGAGTGACCTAAGTGCCTGTGTTATGTGGCGGATCCTAGCACCTGACAGGCAGCTGACAGTAACCTTCTCCTTGTTCAGCCTGGTGAGTGGAACATCTGTGTGCCTTACTATAGAGTCTCCTATTACTAGCATGTTGGGTATGGTGTTTTGCCTTAGGGGCTGTCATGAGACACACTGCCAAGGTGAATTATGTGTTTTCTGGCTTGTGTTTGGAGGTGCAGGTTGCTTGCTTGTCTGCTTTGGAGGGCACTGTTTCTTTTTCAGATTAGTACCTAGTGCCTCCGAATATGTTTTTGTGTATTTATGTGTATGTTTTGCCGGTGCTTGTTTTGTAGATCCATGTGAGACTGGTGGTGTGATGCTAGTGTGTCTCTTCTCCTCTTGACTGTCTGTTACAGTCATGGGTTGAGAGCACATAGCCTCCAGTCTGGCTGTGTATTTGCATCTCTCACAAGTGTTTGCATCTAGAGGTAAGAGAAGAGGGTTGTCTGTATATATGAGGCAGTTGTGACATTGCCTCAGGATGCCCAATTCCACCAGATGAACTGGAAAGCACACCTGAAGCTGACCTCTGGACATGCTTGGAAGTGAGTTTCACTTGTCTTGCAGACAGTCGAGGGTCTTATGCTGTATTATAATAGTGCTGTCTAGGAGATTTGGAAAATAATAGTGCTGTCTAGGAGATTTGGCAAGTGCTGATTTGGGTTATGCAAGTGCTGCAAAAGAGCAGTTGATCTGAAGCACTTGAGTTGAGGCTTGCCTAGTTCTAAGGGAAAATTTGCAGCGCAGACTTTGTAGAGCCAGGAATAGTATACCCCAGCTAACTGGCGCTGCTTGACACTGCTCTGTATGCAAGACCGCGCAAAAAGAGAGTTACAGGGTTTTAAGAGAGAGAGATCAAGGAGTTTGAATTGACCCAAAATGGCCAATAAAACTACAGTTTCTAGGCAGTAACCACTCCTACAGGGACAGGCAGGCTGCTCGGTGTTAACCACTGCCACTGTTGTTATATGTTTATTATTATTATTATTATTATTATTATTATGTTTATTATTATTATTTTAATTAGGAAACTTTGGAGGAAACTAATTATGATCCAAAAGAGTAATTATGTTTCCTAGCTTGCTTTATTTTTTAATAATAAACCTGAACACTCATGCTTCTCCTATAGAAAACCTTTGAAGAATGTATATTCTGATTTTTGTGTTTGAGCTACAAGAAGGATGATTTATTTATGTATGTATTTATTTATTTATTTATTTATTTATTTATTTATCTTTGGAAGGTTATGCATACATTTATTTTTGCTTTACATGTTTTAGTCATTTTAAAAAGTACTATGGAATGCACAAAGCAAAGTTGGTGCACCTTTTGACATGCATTGGGAAAAAGGTATTGCTTGTCAAATTGTGGTGAGAATTTGAACTTGCCATTGTGCATAAGGTAACAAGGAACAGTAGTGAAATATTTTCTTGTGAGGACTACCAGAACAAAATACCATGTGAGTAAATCTCATTTTCAGCATCTCATCTATCCTATTGTTCTTGCATTTCTTAAACCCAGTGGTTCATGAATTATCCACCCTTATGGTAAATAAATTAGAAAAGTCTTTTCCCAATTGTATTTCAATCACTCTTATTAGTGATCAACATTGTAAAGGGTAGCCCATTAAAATAGTAGCACTTTTATTGTCCTCACATTTATAACTTCATCTTGACTCATTGCATGGTGCAGTCCTCACAACGGGAACCTTTTTAAAAATTATTTTTTAAATTTCTAGTGTGGGCAATTGCCTATTATTGTTCTGCACTGGAGATGTAAATATAAAGAAATGACAGATTATTTACAATGAAAACTTACTGCAATTGTTATCATTTTAGGCCCATTTTATAAAGGTTTGCTTTTTCTAGAAGTATATATTCCACTTTTATTTATTTTTTTTATTTCTTGCTATAGATTAGGTATAAACCTGTTATCTGTAATAAGTTTCAAAGACTTCATATTTGATGGCCATCCTGCTGAAAGACCAATTTCTCATGATACAAGGCAGATCAAGCCTCCTCCTAGGCTTATCTACTTTTCAAAATACACCACCAAGTTACGCATCCCTACTTGTAATGAAACCACCCCATCCTACAACCTCATCAGCTATGACCTCAGCAACCATTCTAGTGCAGGGCAGGTCCAGCACTCCAAACCCTACAATAAAACTTCACTGGTCTGACCTTAGATTCTCTATACCTGCTCCCAAACTGTGGCAACATCTCTTATAAAATATCGCTAAAATATCTAACTACTAATCCTAGTTTATAAAATATCGCTAAAATATCTAACTACTAATCCTAGTTCAAACACTTGGTACACAAAGAGCATGAATTCAAATATTACAACATAAGGCATATTGCATGATTAAACTAATGCTCATTTGGTTTCACAGTATCCCTGCTATCCTTTGTATCACAACAAGTGCTGTCACAATTTTGACACTATTTCAGTCGCATGGGTGCTGTTTGCCAGAAACAGATTTTCTTGACGTGTGTTAAATGAAAAAGAGACAGGGTAGACCTCCTTTTTTATTGTTGAGATGTGGCACCAAGTTTTTTTGTATTTATGTCAGTTCCTAATAGAAATTACCATTTTTGCCTGTCACCTTCAAAAGCTTCTTGGTTATAGTCATCAAACATAGAATGCAATTTTGATCACAGCCAAAGTCTAACCACTGCTACTGAAGGATTCTACCCAACTTCTTGGACCAGGATATTATTATCTTTGTTAATTTATCTGCTGATACTCATCAATTATAAATATGCAACAAAATCACCTCTCCTTCCCCATGCACTGATTTCCATTCCCCCCATCAGTTTTCATCTACCTTAAAATAGAACTCCAACAACATACCTTTCACTTAGCTGTTATATTTAATATTAACCATAAAAAACTGTTTTAATGAAACATTCAGGTAATTAACTATTATCAAAGCTATTAATTTAAAAAAACATTTAGAGTTGCATCACTGTACAGAAACATTGTCTCTCCCTTCATAAGAAGTTACTGCTTATAAATAAAAGCAAGTAGGACCCAACAGTTAACTGTAGCCTCAGTTAGAAAGGCCTTTCCCATTAAGACTGGCATGGTAATCCCCTCACCAGTTATGGTAGTGCCAGGTTTCTAAATAAATGGAGAAAATGCATGACAATATGGCAGTGTTACCCAAGTGGGAAGGGATCCATCAGTCCTTTAGGTGACTCTATGAAGCAACACTAGCTTGTCTTGCACTTGATCTGTATTTTCCAGTTCCTTTTGTGTTGGATATAGGTAATAACGTCTATTGCTGTTTCATTATCTCCATCAGTCATTTGTTTATTTATTTGGATGTTCAAAGGACTTTGGTGATTGCTTGTTAGTCAAAACTGGATATTTGTTATTCGAGTATCTAGGCTGCAAGGCAGCCATGCTTTTATTTCTTTTCCTCCTTGGTGGTTTCTCTCCGGCCAGTGGAGATTGTGGTAGTCTCCTCTTTGTTTGCCCATTGCTGCAGTGGAGAGAGAGTTAGGGGTTCTATCCAGAAAGGCTTCTGATTCTATTAGTAAGCTGAATTGTAACTTTGACTGCCTTCTCTACATTATCAAGATTGCAGAGAAATAGAGATGGACCAGATGTTTCCAAAGCACAAGAAGAAAGACTTTTCATATGGTGAAAAGCGAAGCATTGTAATCTGGTGTAAAACATATTGGGAAGCCGTTAATGCAGCAGTAAAGACCTAGTTCTCTGACTTTGGGTAGACTAGAAGGCATCCTGTTTCTGATGTGGTGGGCCTACTCATTTTTTTGAGGTATTTGTTTCTTAAGTAAGAGATCTAGTTCCCTCTGAATGCATGCTGATGGAGTGTCTCCTTCTAAGCTCTTTCAAAAACCAATAACTTGTAAATTATTTCTTTTGACATGGTTTTCCATGGCAACAATTTTTAATTCTAGATTCTTCTATTTAGCGGCTAAATTTTCAGTCTCCTGGTTGTGCTTCTATAGAAAGGTCACTGTGCTTTAGGAGTTCTTGGTACTGTTTCTCCAGTTGCTTATGAATAACTGTATTGTCATGTTTTGTTTCTTCTCCCATAGTTTACAATTGTTTGATTGCAGTTCCTACAACATAGTTGTAAGTGATGTCAGCAAATTATTGAGAAGAGTGACTTCTTTGTTTTGTCTTCCACCACTATTCAATGATTTATGTTTTGGTTTTATCACCATGTCTACAGCTGACTTTGTCTGTACAGACATTCGTTTACTTTTTGGTTTTATCACCATGTCATCTTGGTCTTAAGAAAAAAATAACCACAAAAGCTATTAATAAAGTCCTGGACCTTTTAGCTGATCATCAAGAACTTTTTAAGTACTTTTGAATTGCTACTGGCAATGGTCTACAACTGGATTACCCATCCACAACCATCCCCCAAGCAGCATTCACAGTCAGCTCTCACCCCTCTTCAACTGTTCCAACTAGTTTCTAAGGACTTTACTCATCAAAACCCTGATCACACAGAGTCTGGCCACAAAACAGGATAAAGACTCTACCACCAATGAATCAGAAAGACTGTTTTAGTCTTACAAGGCATCCAGGGAAGCAAGCATGGAAGACTGGAGTACTGAAAGCTCAACATCACATACAAGAGTGCTATGATGACTCAAGCAAGATCACAAATGACTAGTCTCTTTGTGCACCTTTATAAACACCATCACCCTGTTGTTTTTAATGGAATTTTCTTTTTATTTTCTTTAATGGTTTCAGTTGAATGCTTATATGCATCTGTGATTATGTCTTCTGTTTTCAATTGTATGGTATAAAAATAGATAGGGGCTGAGTGAATAGCTCCTGTGTTTTTTTTTTTTTTGGTATTATTCTGCAATGCTGGTTAATAATATATTTCCATAATGGTTCTTTATATGTCTTATTTGAGACTGTATTTTTCAAGAGATGTGTCTAAAGAAGATAATTCTAAAACATTGGGGCCAAACAGATTTTTAGCTAGTAGGACAGGATGGTAAGCGAAAGTTTATTGTCACTATGTCTGGTACACTAGTTCATACTTGATTGGTTAGAACTACTAGACATGCAAATAAAGGGATAGACTACTGGACCAGTCTATAATAGGTGAACTTCTCATCAACACAAGACCAACAAACCTGACACACACAACCCCAAGCCCATTGTTAACAAGTGTACATAAGCTAAATGTTTGCATATTTTTTGAAAGTAAAAAAGTCCTCATCTATTTCCACAGTAAAGTACTAACTTTGACTCAGATTTCAACAGATTATTTGCTAAACATTGCTCTAACTTGGATTTTTATGCAGTGGCATTCCTTTTTCAGCTTCCTTCTGCAGGTGGTTTACCTAGCTTCACCCCCCCCCCCGATAAGGAAAACTGGTTAATGCTGCAGTTACAAATGGCTATGACTTTAAGCACTTTTCAGGATTGCCTTCAAATCTCTTATGTTATGTTTTGAAATATATACTAGTCAACACCAGTGATGCCAGTCTTGACAACAGTAGTGTTATCTTTGTTCTTCAACAAAGGCGCTGCCCTTCACTCCCCCACCCACACACACAGACACACATACACAATCAAACATCCATACTCACAAACACACACAGAAACATTCAAACAACCATAAACACACAGACACATTTCTCTGAAGTGATTAGTAGTGTAAATGAGGAACTGTTGACATCTCCGGGGAAGAGCAAGTGGCTAATTAGCATTAGCCACTCCCCTGGATTGCTGCATTATCATGCAGCACTGCCCATAAGACCACATTCCTAACTGAGGACCATGCTACTGGGGGAAACTAAGTGGTAAGGGAGTGTAGGAAATGTAAAAGTTTACTGTGAGGGGGGAAAATAGCCATGTTAAGACTTCCCCCTGGTAAACATTTCTGAATCAGTCACAAACTCTCAACGCATACAATTTACTGTGCAAGTATCATCATCAGTTTTCTTTAGTACCATGTAAGACTTTATCTGATGCTATACAACAGAAGTCACATGTAAATGGTCATATTAATGAAAATGAAAGCTAAACAAACAACTACACATATATCTTGTGCAGTACATTCTGCATTGAGAGTGTTAGTGTATTTTTAGTATCCTACCACAGCACTCATATTAAGTCCCTCAATAGTATTTATAATTATGAAAATTCTAATTTATATAGAAAATATGCATAATAAATGAAATCAGTGGTTAATATTTCCATTTCAGTATACCCTAGACAAACAATATTAGTTTCATTCTATTCTTTATAGCCTTGCCTCTCATATATTGCCTATTATTGTTGGTTAAGTCATTTTTTAGGAAGAAAGTTCCAATCAATGTCAGGATGCCAAAAGAAGCTATAGATGTTCAGTGAAAAATCACCAGAAGGTGCTACAGCTTAGTGATACAGTCCAGACACATTCTCTTAAAGTGCAGAATATTGAGTCAGTTTCTAGACTTGCACTGTTAAGTACCTTATCAGGCATCTTAATGGCATGTCTGCAAGAAACTTTAAGAAACTATAAGTGGCAAGTCAGAATTATTACTAGTGGTAGTACTTGTAGCATGTTATTAAGGGCAAATGGAGCCGTAGGAATATTTTTTTTCCATAAGCATAGCCAAGGTGACAAAGTAATGGACAGAAGGATTTTCCCCTTTACCAGGTATTTTGGTCATTTCAGACAATGATCTTCTTGGTTGGCTAAGAGGAAAGCACATCTGTGAGTAATTTATTTCACTCCATTTTAATTTTGTACAGTATTATGTTTTAAGAAGTCATATTGTTCTCTGTGCACTCTGATGATGTAAGGTTTGGTTATAGAATTTTACTTCTACTTATTAGAGTGATAGTAATTAATTTGCAGTATTACCTACTAAATGTGCTGCTGCTTGTTTGAGTGTTTCTTCTGCTGCTGTAAAAAGAGATCATCTTTTAGGAAAATGGAAATAGTGACTTCTATTTGCAAAGATTCCAAAGCCAGCCAGTCATTTAAAGATCAAATAAGTGACACCTTAACCACTGAGCACCCTCAGTCAGTTCTGGTTGATTAAAGTAGTATATATATTCAGGCTTGTATTTGGGCCTAGTGTTTGTGGAGGCTGTGTGTCTGAGCACATATTCATGGACATCTTGGTTTAGCCAAAGCCATCAGGCATTTCAGTGAGAGAGAATTGTTTGAGGTCATTGGCTGACTGAGGTCACCTGGACTACAGCTTAGACTTAGCACCTCATTGGTTCTTTTGAGATTTCTTTCTTAAAAGCTGTCTCAGGTTTCAACTTTCTGTTACCTAAGAAGTTCAGTTGTGAGTGTTCTGCCATTTCACACTGAGCTAATCGAAGGAAGGACACTGAGCAAACTCGGAGCTATAATATATAACATTAAGTATCCTGTTTTTTGTTTATTTTGTTCTTTATTTCTTTGTTATTTATAGCACTCTGTGTACTGTGTATTTATCTATCTAGTTTCACTGTGTGTGAGGTATTAACTGGAAATTGTCCACTTTTATTAAGCATCTGTTGGGTTGTTTGTTTCTGATAACTTGTTGCAGTTAAACTCGTTTTTCTAGAGGCTCCTTTAGCTGTTTAAAACTTTCATTTAGAGGCTCACTGCTGCTTTTCAGCTGTGAGAAACATTTCTGCAGTTTGTTTCCCACCTTCCCTCCCTGTTGGTATAGTGTTTTTATAGATGGTGGCTTTGCAGTTGCCCGCCCCTTGTGTAAATTTGATCTGGGACCCTCCTCCCAGTCTAGTGTCATTACCTCATTCTACCCAGTACAGAGAGAACATTTGAGAAGGCCAATCAGCTTAGTATCTGCTACTCCTTTCTCTCTTTCCACTAAAAAAAAAAAAAAAAAAAACTTTTTCTAAGCTTGTTTCCTGCCTTTCCTGTGAGTAGTCTAGCCTGGGTATAGATTTGCTGTGTCCAGGACTATTTGTAGGCTTCTAGGGCCCAAGCCTTTCTGTGTTGGAGGGAAGCCTTCTAGCTTAATTTTGTTTCTTAGAACAAGCCAGTTTTTTGTTTCAGCACTTGTTCAGAACTTATTGTAAGCACTAAATAAGCTACAAATTACTACAGCACTCAACTTTCCTCACTGTCTAGAGGAAAACAGTTTCTAGTACTTAATAAATAAGCACCTATCCAGGCATGTCTACGGGTCAGCCCCTGGTGTTTTCTCCTGTCTACCTGATGAATCTGGACATCTTGGGGCAATGCAGTAATTGCCTCATGTACACAGACAACCCTCTCCTCCTACCACCCAACACTACAACCTGTGAGAGATGCACTTATATAGCCAAACTGGAAGCAAAGCTCTCTTCACCCAAGACTGGACTAGACAGTCAAGAGAAGAAGTTAAACACTTGCACCATGCCACACTCAGCACATAGTCCCTCAAAACCTACACCACCAAAACACACACATAGAAACACAAAACACACACCTACATTCATGGAGGCTCTCAGTAAAAACCTGCCCAAGCAACAGGGACCTCCAAAGCAGAAACACAAGCAACCTCCACCCCCCAACACAACCCAAATGACACATAGCCCACAAACTTAGTGTGCCACTCAACCACAGCCCATAAGGCATAACAACGTACCCAACACTCTAGTCATAGGTGACTCTATAGTCAGGCACACTGATATTCCACTCACCAGGCTAAACAAGGAGAAAGTTACTGTCAGCTGCCTGTCGGGTGCCAGGATCCACCACATAATGCATGCACTCAGGTCACTCCACAACAAGTACAAATATGACTCTGTCATTGTCCATGTTGGTGTGAATGACCTGAGACGTACCTCCTTGGACTACATGAAAAGGGACATGGAGGAGCTGTCTGATCTTGTACCCCAGGCAGGTATGACCCTAGCTCTGAGTAGCATCCTGCTATCACCCAGAATTATACCACAGTACAAGGGCAAAATGATTGACTTCAACAATTGGCTAAGCTTCTGGTGTCATTCTAAGGGGATCCAGTATCTGTCTACCTGGGATGACATGATCGACAAGCCACGATGCTTTGCCAGAGATGGCCTGCACCTGTCACCCCTGGGATTCCGGATACTGGGTAAGGCTCTAGCCACCCCTATAGTGCCTTTTTTAGGCAAGGTTCAAATGACAAATTCACCATCCTAACAGGTACAGGCAAGAAGAATCTGAGGGTATTGCTACTCAATGCTAGAAGTCTAAACCTCAAAATGCACTGTCTCGATGCACTCCTTAAAATGGAGAACATCGACATCTGTGCAGGGACAGAGACCTGGTTCAAGGCTCCAGAGAGTACCCTTGCATTACCAGGCTATAATTCATACCACACCTTTCGGCCACCTAACCTGGACCGAAACACTAAAGGTGGAGGCATGTCCATATTCATTAAGGATATCTACACTTCCAGGCTAGTTGCTCAGAATAATGCATCCGAGATTATCCAAGTGCAACTAACTCTGGGCAAGACCGCAATCCAAATTGTAGCTTGCTACAGATACCCCACCATGCCCCAGGATTCCCACTCCTCATTTCTTAATACACTGGAAAATATTAGGGTACAACCTAACACCCTAATAATGGGCAATTTCAACTACCCTACCATTAACTGGGAAAACTACTCATGTACCAACTCTTGTGCTCAACGTTTTCTGGAATTCATAAATTCCAATGCCATGGATCAACTTATCCACACCCCCACTAGGGGCAGCAATATCGTAGACCTGGTTATTACCAACATGGGCAACTGGTGCTCCACACCAGAGGTCAATTCCTTGTTGGTCAGATCTGACCATAAGCTAATCACCCTAGACATCCACATCCCGCCCCCACCCCCCATTAGGGAAACCACAGTAAAAAATTTCTTCAAAGCCAACTTCACGCTTCTTTAGACAGAAGTGCAAACTTCACGACAGCCATGCTGACGGACATTAGAGGTATGACTACTGAATCCTACACAAATGCACTTTATAAGCACTTACATGAGTGCATGGATCGTGCAATCCCTAACAGAACCAAGATGCTATCCTTCAAAAAAAGGAAGCCAATCTAGTGGTCCCCTGCCATAAACAAACTCTACAACAGAAGAAAAAAACTGTTGCAAAAAAGAGTAAAATCCCATGATTGGAGAAACTCCCTGGTCAGCTTCAATAAGAAGCTGAGATCCCTCATAAAATCCTCCAAAGCTAGTTATGAAAACAAAATTGCCACTGACTCTAAAGACAGCCACAAAGCATTCTATAGCTATGTCAAGAATCTCAATGGCAACACTCAGATCTGCTCTGAGTTACAGCACAATGGCACTAAATATACAGAACCAATGGATATTGCCAACATCCTGGCAGATAGGTTCAGTGCTAACTTTACCCCTCTGTCATCCTTTAAAGGGCCCATCTCTATACCAGAAGAATGCAAAGTTACTGTAATCACGGCTGCACAGGTACAAAACACACTATCCAAAGCCAAGAACACAGCATCCATGGGACCTGACGACATCCCAGGCTGTGTTCTACATGAACTACAGAATGAACTGGCACCCCTCCTAAGTACCATGTTCAATCATAGCCTCACCTCAGGCTATGTGCCCACTGAATGGCACACAGCGACAGTTATCCCACTCCACAAAGGGGGAGCCACCACAGACCCTGGAAACTACCACCCCATTAACCTAACGAGCCTGTTCTGCAAGGCTATGGAGCGTATCATCATGGAACTTATAAACAATGACATTTGTAATCTCCAAACTCAGGACCCCACCCAGTTCGGGTTTGTAAAAGGCAGATCATGTCTCCTAAACCTGATAGACTTCTTTGAAGCAGTCACCAAAGCCGTAGATGAGGGTAAGGTGGTTCACACAGCCTATCTAGATCTCGCTAAGGCTTTTGACACCATCCCCCACTCTGGAATTATAGATAAACTCACTAAACTAGGTATAAATCCCTATGTCACAAGATGGGTTGCCAACTGGCTCACTGACAAAACCCACACTGTGAAAGTAGAAAACTCCAAATTCAGCTTCAGACCAGTGACAAGTGGAGTACCACATGGTTCAGTCCTGGGTCCTCTCCTGTTTGGTATCTACTTCTCTGAAGTACAGGCCAACACAGAAGGTCTTTGGCTAACTAAGTTTGCAGATTACTGCAAACTAGGAGCCATAATCAAAACTCCAAAAGATGTGGACATCCTACAAAAGGGCCTTGCTGAGACAGATGCCTGGTGTCAAAGCCATGGCCTCAAGCTCAATGCCAAAAAGTGCATTGTCATTCCTTTAGGTAAAAACTCAGTACCCATGAACTACCACATAGATGGTAGTCTGCTTAACACCGAAAGTGTGATAAGAGACCTTGGGACACAGGTGGACAGTAGTCTCTCCTTTGATAATCACATTGCCACAGTAGTCAGGAAATCCTTGTATGTGGCACACCTCATCACAAAAGGTTTCTCATCCAGGGAAAAAAAGAGGTCATTGTTCCCATCTACTTGTCACTCATTAGACCCATTATAGAGTACAATGCCCCTTTTGGTCTGTACCTCACAAGACATCTACAACAACTGGAAAGGCCACAGAAATACCTCACAAAGAGGATTACCAGCCTCAAAGAGATGCCCTATGCAGACCGTCTCAAAAAAGTGCAGCTTTACTCCGTTGCATATCGCCTACTCAGAGGCGATCTCTGCCTAACAAACAAAGCTATGTCAAACCCAGAGCTTTTAGACATGCTCCACTTAAAGAAATCCTAATCCCTATGAGCTACACACTCTAGGGACTTAAACCTCGTCACCACAATAAACAGAACATGCTGGAGGGATAGATTCCTGTCCCAGAGACTTCCCATACTCTGGAACAAACTACCTATCTATATCAAACAAAGCTCCTCATTAGCACTGTTCAAGAAAAATATTGATGATTGGATGGGAGATAGGAAATTCACCCTGGGGATCACTTCTGTGGCTCTGCTCGACAGTGGCACAGGAAAATAATTTTCTTGGGTGGCGAAAGCCAGGGTACCTTTGGCTAGGCTTATATAGGCCCTAGGGCCAATAGCCTAGTACCTATCTATGAACCTATGAACATATATATATATATATATATATATATATATACACATTCTCCCTATTCTCTCCTTCATAGTTCTGTAAGATTTTATTATAATTTAGAAACATAATTTAACTCTTGAAAAACAAAAGATCTTTCACCCCTAAACTAATTTTATACAAAACTGATTTCTTCCAAGCCACTCCTGCTCATCAGCATTCATGTCATTCCCCACCATCAATTCCTCGCTTCTCTTCTTACCTCTTATTCTCACAGCAGTAATAATAATCTCTCTGCTTACATTTACTGCTTAAATCAAGCTTTAACTTCATTCCTGGCAAAAAACAAAAAAATCATTTTAAATATGTCTACATGTTGTTAACC